>NC_138059.1:68478015-68923015 GCF_964194185.1 Rhinolophus hipposideros
ATTCTTAATCTACAGGTACATCTTGTAATTTTGCAGATTTACTAGATGTTCAGCTAGGTGGTTAGTTCGAGACCACCTAGACTGCCTTTTCCAAAAATGAGTCTACTTTCTCATGTATCCTGGTAACTCTGGCAAGAGAATATTAAAGATCTAAACTCACAATGTTGAGAATTACCATTACGTTTGCTCTAAAAGTCATACTGTCATTGTGAAAAGAGCAGTGCAACTATTGAGTATCACCCAATCGACGACAGGCTGTGGATTACAGAAAATAAAGAGACACCTACTGTCAACGCATGACAAATCAAAGAAAAAAATTTTATAGAAAAATCTAACACAAATCATAAATATATTCAGTGCTCAGAGATAAGTTTGTAGACATAATCTTTAAGGTTAGCTACTTAAATTTGATGGCAGTGTCCTCAAAGGACAGTAGCAGTTACAAAAATAGCTTTTATTCCAACTATATACTTCAATACATATGAAAATAGGAGCAACAGATCTTTTGTGAGGGAATTATTGGATGGTTTATTTTCAAAGTTAGTCAAATTACTGAGGCATTTAGTTAGAATACACTGGCATTCACAATGACATAATCACACACTTCAAGCTATTTTTACGGGGCCAAATGTGAAGAGTATGTCTTGCACTCTTAAGAATGGGGAACTCTGATCGAGTCCCATTCATTTATTTTAGCTTTTACTTCCCTTGCTTTAGAGGTCAAATTCATAAAGTCCGATCTGAACCAAATGTCCATAAGTCTAGTACTTATGCTTTCTTCTTTGCAATTTATTCTTTCAAGGCTTATGTTTGGGTCTTTGATCCATTTTGAGTTAATTTTGGTATATTGTGACAAATAGCAGTCTAGTTTCATTCTTTAGCAAGTGGCTATCCAGTTTTCCCCAGCACCATTAATTGAAGAGGCTGTCTTTTCTCCATTGTATGTTTTTGTCTCCTTTGTCGAAAATTAGCTGTCCAGATATATATGGTACTTCTGGGCTTCTGTACAACAAAAGAAACCATCAACAAAGCAAAGAAGCAACCAACTGAATGGAAGAAGGTATTTGGCAAACAACACCTCCGATAAGATGCCAATATCCAAAATTTATTAAAAAAAACTCAACAACAATAACAACAAATCCAATTTAAAAATGGGCAGAGGACCTGAACAGACACTTCTCTCAAGAAGACAAACCAACGGCCAACAGATACATTTTTAAAATGCTCAACTTCACTAACTACTAGGGAAATGCAAATAAAACCCACAATGAGATACTACTTCACATCTGTTAGAATGGCTATTATCAACAAGACAAGTAATAACAAGTGTTGGAGAGGCTGGGGAGAAAAAGGAACCCTCATACACTGTTGGTGGGAATGTAAATTGGTACAGCCGCTATGGAAAACAGTATGGAGTTTCTCAAAAAATTAAAAACAGAATTACCATATGACCCAGCAATCTCTCTTTTGGGTATCTACCAAAAAATTCTGAACACATTTATCTGCAAAGGTATGTGTACCCCTATGTTCATTGCAGCATTATTTACAGTTATCAAGACATAGAAACAACTTAACAAAGTATTCTTTGATAGATTATGGGACAAAGAAGACGTGGTATACATACACAATGGAATACTACGCAGCCATAGGAAAAGATGAAATACTGTCATTTGCAACAATGTGGATGGATCCTGACATTATGCTAAGCGAAATCAGTCAGAAAAAGTCGAGAACCATATGATTTCACTCATATGTGGGATATAAAACTGAAAACAACATATGAACTAGACAATGAAACAAAAACTCTATAGACACAGACAACAGTTTAATGGTTACCAGAGGGTAAGGGGGAGAGGGGTGGTAGAAGAGTGTAAAGGGGATCCAATATATGGTGATGGAAGGAGAACTGACTCTGGGTGATGAACACACAATGTGATGTATAGATGATGTATTATAGAATTGTGCACTTGAAACCTATACAATTTTACTAACCAAAGTCACCACAATACATTTAGTAAAAATTAATTTAAAAAAAGAATTGGGAACTCTGCCATATTAGTGAGATCTCCCTTATTTCCTAAGCTTACTATTTATTTTCTTTATTATTTTCTTCTATTGTACTTAATTTTATTCCCATTATAGAACTTACCTCATTGTAATATTTTTTGTCATCACACGTGCCCTTCCTGTAGGCAGTAAACTCCTGAAGCAAAGGGAATGTTTTCTTTAATTTCATAACACTGTGAAGCCATGAAAATATCCTATATGAAGAAGGCTAGTAATGTGTATTTATTGAATGAATGGGTGAATATGTGAATGAATAAATAAATGAATGGAAAATTGAATAATTGATGTAAATGGATAATAATATGTCCTCAATGTTATTTTGGTTTAGAGTATATGCACTTTTCTGAAAATATTTATGCTTCCATTTACAAAATATTTAATTCACAAGGTTTTCCCATAGTAATGGGCAGAATGCAAAGCATTTATCTTTTTATTTGTGTTGGAATCATTGATCTAGTAAGAAATTTCTCCTTTTGATGTCAATTGGAAATTGGATACATTTTTCTCACATGAAGAACATGAGAAAACATTTTTCATTTACATGCCATTGAAGTTCTAATAATACTTGCATATTATCCACAAAACTGTAAAGCATTCATCACTGTTGATGAAAATAATGAAGGAATATTTAGGAGTTTGAGTTTCTTTTTAAAGATTGCCTTTATCATATTTTTCACTAATTTTAGCTGTTTGCCACTTCTTGGCCAAAAGAGTGAGTACATTAAGGCCACTAATTTTGATTATCCTATATCTCCATGGAAAGTCAATTTTCAGGCTGCATCTGTAGTCACCTTTTTTACTCGTAGTTGACCTTTCTACTTATTGAAATATCTGATTCAGCAAGTGGAGGAATTCTTTCTCTCCCTCTTAATAATGTGTAGATTCATAATTTCATAAGAGTTTAGTGTTCTAAAAAACATTTCCAAGTCCTCATATCCTTACTTGTGTTTCTGTCCAAAGAAATGTTCCAGTCTTCACATCTTGCTCCGTTACTATACTATGTGCCTTTGAAAAAATGTTTTTCTTCCCATTTGCAAATAATGTGATTTTTGCAAACAATGATAAACACCCCTTATTTAAAACAGCTCCATATTTTTATATTACACCTTTTTAAAGGAGATATCTGTTTAATTTATTTTAAGGACACTTATATAATATAGTATCAAAAGAAGGAATATAAATTTGTTACATTATACGTTAATGAGATCAAAGGGATTTGAAGACAATTCAGCTCATCAGTGTGATCGTCAAGATTTTTTACATCTTATCAGTTGCTCTTTATCAATTAGGGAGAGCATTAAATGCTTACTTAGCGATATGAGATAAGTGATTGATAATCATAAGGCCTATGTGAAATTTGTAGAACAAATGCATGCAAAAAAAGAAAGTAAAAAGTATGTTTGTTTTCTTATTATGTAAAATAGGAGCAACTAGATAAGTTTCCAATCAGATAAGGTCTATGTGAAGATTCACATTAAAAATTTCCCAGTTATTATTTCCTGAGGAAAAATATCAGGCTTATCATACATCAAATATTCAGAAACTATTAATACTACCCTGAATTTTAGCTTGATTTACTTAATCATCTGTCCATATGGCATCCATGCCAGAGTTATCAAGAATGCCAGTAGTACTACAGTTATTTGATAATGCTTTGTGCTGCCAGAAGTGGCCCTGAAGAGAGAAAGAACCATATTATCTCATGCTGTGTAATTTAAGCAGTACCAAAAAGGCTCCATTTAGTTAAATTGGCATCTCATCATGGCATCTTGCCTTCTATTTTGAAGTCCCCACCATGAAATTCATCATGAATGAAGTGGGCACTTTTTAATGCTTTGAAACGTTATGCAGTCTTCATTATACTGGCATCCAAAGTATAGTGTTAACTACAAAAGAAAAAGACGTAGAAAAATAACTCTAGTCATTTGCCTGTATAAATTATATACCATATGCACCCATGTAGATATATTGTACATAAATATACACTGTCAAAAGTCTAGAAAAGTGAACCTAACAAGGTCACATGTGGCTAGTTCCATAGACTAGTGGAGTAGGGGTGTTTGAATGAGGATGCCTTTATTTTCACTCTATATGGGCCCGTATTGCTTTGTTCTTTCTCAATGATTATATATTATTTTCATAATAAAAATTAAAAATTACACCTATTTAAGTACTAAGCTTCAGCTAATGCTACAAACATAACAGAAAGAACACTTTTTAATAGTGAGGCTGAATTTAATTAGGGCATAGGAATTCCTGAATGCCTGCAACTAGTCAAAACAGTGGTTCTCAAATTTCAGCCAGAAAGCTTTATAACTTGAGAGAAGAAAATTGATACAATTTTCCAGACAATTCCAGCAAAGAGAAAGGTTACTCTGAATTATCTAGGCAATAAGCCCGTTTTTCTGCCTCCTCGGGCAGTGGGCAGTAGGATATGTGGAAATTTAAACATCTTTGATATAGTCATAAAGGTTCTGCATCGTGTATTCCAGCCTTAATAGCAACTCTTCCTTCCTAAGTAATGAGTTATCTCCAGGTGATAGAGTCTCACGACCACGGGACTGCCATTTCTGGTGTTATCACATCTTTTAAGAAGCTTTCATTCTATAAAGTCAAAATAGATAAAATGCAATCAATCTATTAATTAAGAAATGTGACCAAATGGAAACTATAATATAGGAACCAAATGAAGAGTCACCGTTCCAGGAACGTTTTGAATATAACAGATGGCTTCCTTCCTTATGAAAGGAGGCGTAAGAGAGTTAATCTTGTTTCTTTAATGGAAGTTAAGTAATCCACCTGGTATGTCTGTTTTCTTTAACTTTACAGTTACCAAAAATGTGTCAACATATGAGAGATTTTTTTTTAATGACTGCATTTTACTTTTCACAGTTATTTGATGCATTCATATGTAAGTTTAAATTATTAGGCTTGAAAACTGCATTTTGAACATACGGATAGCTTCTATAATTGTAAATATAAAGCTAACTTTTAAATATTTTCTCTGCATCAATAGTACTTAAGTCAAAATAATGTATACATCCACAAATTAAACAAATAGTTACCAAGTGAAATCTATTGGGTAATCTGCTATAGGGTGAAATGACACTAAAGGACGGCCAGGAAAGCATACCACTGAAAGTGATGTACAAAATACCCTGAAAATTCAGACATAGACATCATGGAGCTTTCTTCCCCCCCAATTCTTTCAATGATATCCTTCCAGTTAATTTTACTTTTTGATGAGCTTGTAACTACTGGTAAAAAAAGGGCTAAACATTTCTGTCTCTAAAGCAGCTATTACTAAAAGTGGATTGAGTGGAGATTGTCCTAATGCATTAAACCAATAACCAGGTGAAAAAGGGAAAGACTATGCCTTATCCTGTAGGTCACATTTTAATAATACATAATAATTAATGTGTAATTATTACATTTCAGATACTTTTTAAAGTAGTTTATTAAGTATTAATATTAACTCTTTTAAAATACAGAATAACTCTATGTAGGTATTATTATTATTACCCTTTCTCAAATGAGAAAAATCGAGGCACAGAGGTTTTGAATAATTGCTCCCAGTCACAAAGCTAGTAAATGGGATTGAAACTAGGAAATCTAGCTTGATTCCAGCATCTTAATTCCTACGTTACACTGCAAAAGCTATCTCTTAAAAAAAGAATAAAAATAAAAGTTATGTTTTTATTTTCCTACTGACATTTGGAGAAATCACTTCAGCAATATTAACACTAAATTGTAAGCTGTTAAAATCAACACTTTGGTACTTTTGAATTAATCCTCTGTAGTGATGATTGTAGTGTATGTACATGGAGTATGTTTGCTGATGGATAAAAGAAATTAACATTTGGCTTCTTATGATGAACATTGGAAAAATGTTCATTTTTGTAGCCCTCATTTCTCACTAAGAATTACTTGGAGCCACAGAAAACTTAGAAACTTGCATGTTTCTTGCAGACTATCGTTCTCACTAATATTGTAACTTTTGGCTCATCTAAGTGAAAAAGACTTGGACACACAAGGAGACCACTTGAAACCCCAAGGTCATTCAGTTTTAACTCAGTTCAGAATATGTCCATCCCGGAACAAGGCAAAGCCAGGTAGAACATTCAAACCTGCTCCAAAGATCACAGACTTTTCATCTCAGGAGAGTAGATCCAGTACCAAGTTTATTTGACTCTGCCTCTCCCGAATTTGCACTATGGAAAGTCTGCCCCTTTCCTCATCTCAACTCTAGCATTTATCCCCAGGTCACCATTTGTCGACACTCAGTTCCTTTCTCATCGTTTTTTTTTGAAAATAAGACCTACAATAGTTGCAAAATTTGTTATATTTAATTCAGTATGTTGCCATATTATATTCAATATGAACCCTTCTGTCTCATAATCTTCTAGCATTTATTGGTGTTATCTGTGGACACCCACCATCCTTAAAATAAGTTAGTGAGCAGAGCCTCCATTAGTCCTGCAAAAATAAAATAAGCCAATGTATCACATTCTCCTAAATATCTACTGTATATCTTAGGAAAAGGTGATTGAGGTATCGTTCTAAAAATGTCGAAGGATCATGACACTTTGCCAAACTTCGGTCTTTTTCTAAATATATGATATCTCAGGAGATGATTTATGGAGGCAGTTTATGTTCACGACTTAGGACATCGCTGTATAAATTAAGTAAATATTGCTTAAGGACCCGCTGTCAAATGAGTGCCCTGATTCGTTAGAGATGTCTAGGGGATTAGCTATTTGACTTAAAGTGAAGACATGAAATTCCCACTTTCTAAATTATGGCACAAAGGCACATCAAATCAGCACAAGTGCATTAGGTTATTCGAGAACCATATTCAAATGGTCTCCTTTTTAGATTTCTTTAAATAAAAATTTCATGACAGTAGAAAGAGCCCTGTGAATTCAAAGATGAAGACTATTATTTGCCCTCTTCTTACAGTGGCTCACCAAGGTATTTAGAAAGCCTGGTGAGTGTGTTATCCAAACACTTTGTAGTCCTAGCCCAGCAGGCACCCACCCCCTCTGGGCCAGGTTGCCCTGCCTCTCCTGTGGTTACACTGTTTTTCGACTGTCATTTTTATTGAAAAATAAAAGCTAAATTGGAGTTTCAGAATACCTTCCATTTAACTCCTTTAATAAAATGGGAAAGATAAAAGGAAACTAGTCACAAGAGAAGTGTTTTTGAAAGCTGGGCCTTGGATATCAGAGATGCAGAAATGAAAGGCTGCTTCAAAAATAGAGCGCACTGGCCTAGCTAGCCCTGGCCCTCTCTCTGCAGCTCTTCTCCTGGACTAGACCTGCTTTTAGCTTTAATTTTTTATTCAAGAAGTTAAATGGGAGACATGAAATAGTTTGGATCAAATATCACAACAAATGAAAAATGGGCAGCAGATGATTCTTTCAAATGAATTTTCCTTATGTACCTGGGCCGGACAACTTAGTCAGGAAATTTTGTTCCTGTGTGTCGGAAAAGAGAATATTCCTTATATTGCATTTTTTTTACATAGAGGAACTGTTTTTTCCACTAATGTTGTGGAAAGATTAGTATTTCCCAATGTGTATCCTGCTTAATATGTTCATTAACGTCATCAAAGTTCTGAGGTACTCTACAGTAAAACAAACAAACAAAAATTATTTAGATTTGTGTTGGCTTAGCTTACTTGCCCATGGAATAATCCTTTACAAATCTTACATGAATTAAGATCCCAATGTGCGAGGCTGGTGGAATTGTGACCCCGATCCTCAATTATACCATGAAATAATTTTAAAATCTTTTCCAAAGAAGGCACCCACTTTGCTGTATAATTACCGGTCTAGTAAGCCCAGTTATGTTGATCCATGCGTGAATTAATACCTATCACAGGGCAGTATCTCTGTGGATATCAGTAGTATCTGAATGCAAGTTGTCTGTGAGATATGAGTGTAAGTACCCAAGACAGCATAATTCAAGGATGTCTGAATTTGGTGTTAAATATATTGTTACACTAACAGGAACAACTAAAGGGAACGTGGACCAGGACGTAGTAAGGTTTGGCAAAGGAAATGGATCAATACAGTCTTTACATTCTGGAGAAAAGAATGATTTTACTATTAAATAGTCTAGATCTGCACTACTCAGTAACCTCAGTGCTCTGTTCTGTTATTACTGGAATGTTCAGCTACTAATTTACTGATGGTGACTCAGAAATTCCCCCAGCTGTATTTTACCATCTTCACAAAAGACTCTCTTTGGAATTCTGATCTTCTCTCTGGTTCTTCTAGATGTACAAACCCATATCTATCTATCTAATATATACAATTTATATATATATATATATATATATATATATACATACATACATATATACACACACACACATATATGCACACATATATGTATATATATGTTGAATATACATAACATATAAACATATGTTTATAGATAGATATTAAAAGAACACCTTGTTTCAGATACTTGATACTATTCTAACCAATCAGTGGGAAATGGGGAAATGGAAGCTCTGATGACATAGTGTCCATCTCCCAGGGTATTCAACGCTGGTGCAGGCTGGTTTGTAAAGAGACAACTGCTCTCCCGACAGCCTGCTGTTGAGGGGTGTGCTAAAAGCACTCCAGTGGCCTTCAGGCAATGCTGCCTCATTATGGTGAGCACGGTATTATTTTAACATTATCTTTTTATATTTAATTAAATAACACCTAGGCTACAAAGTACCTCTTATTGTTCATGCCAGCGTTCAGTAGGATTACCTTCAAAATACATTTCATAAAATAGGCAAAGAATAAACAGAAAGCAATTACTTTGCTTTATGGAGAACAAGATAAAGGAAGGAACAGGAGTAAATTTGGCAGCCTGGCGTCTCATCCTATGAAACAATCTCTTTTTTTAAAGGGCATCATTATACTTAATGATTACATAATTTTCCCTAGGCTCCAATGAAAAGCAAAGAAGAATGATTCAGCAATGCTAAAATGTAAATAACATTACCTCTGTCTTAGGGTCTTCAGTGGAGTGTAACTGACCTGACCCAAATTGTGGTCTTTATCCAAACCATTTTCCCATTGAGGGACTCACTTCCTTTCTTGCTAGAATTTTCTCTGGCATGTACCCCGGTCATAGACTAAAGGATAATTTGATGGCACTGAATACTGTATTGTTTTTCAAGCATTCATAGAAAAGTTTCTTTTGTACAATAACATAGCTTTTGAAAATGTAAAGGAGATAAGTACATAATCAT
Source organism: Rhinolophus hipposideros (assembly GCF_964194185.1). Taxonomy (NCBI): domain Eukaryota; kingdom Metazoa; phylum Chordata; class Mammalia; order Chiroptera; family Rhinolophidae; genus Rhinolophus; species Rhinolophus hipposideros. The sequence goes on from NC_138059.1 coordinate 68,487,338, forward strand.
GAAATTGTAATCAATAGTGGCTTAATTTCATACAGATATTCAAAATGTGGGATAATGTCTTTATTTGTTTTGTTTGGTCAGAGGACTTTGAAGTCCAGATGTCATAGCCCATACTAGTTTCAGGATTTGCTAAAATGAAATTCATTCATTACACAGTATGAAACATTAACATTTAACATGTCATACCTTGGTTAAGGTGATGTATTTCTAGAATCACTGGCGGTTTTTTGTTGTCCCCAAACTAAAGGACTCTAAATACAATGATTGTTTCTGTTCCTATACTAAATATGCACTGCATGTTCAAAACTCATTTTACTAATTGAATTGGTAACTACATATTTAGTGAACGTGTATGTATATTGTTGTTAATTTGAAAACATTTTCTCACTGAAAAGGCAGGAGGAAAATATGTGTAAGCTAATTGTAGGTTGACAAGGAAAATTGGCTATGCTTTTCTCTGATTGCTAGATATGTTTGGTGAGAATTAAACTCTACAGCAGAGAGCAAACTTATATATTATAATCATACAGAATTTACTTTTGGCATATGCCCATATTAAATGACATTAGGCATGACTGGTGACTAAAATCTTACTCTAAAATATTCTGCCAACATACTGGGGATATACGGAGAAAAGCAATAGTCAAGTTTTTTAATATGTATTTTCTTTATTTTATATTTTCTAAAATGCAGTAAAGATAACTTCCAGACATTTTTTAGATGTTGATAAGACCAGTATGTGTTCATCAAAATGATAATAATTGCCATTTAATTTTTAAATTAAAGGTCTTATTTTCAGATCATTTTATTAGATTAATACGCAATTGTAAGAAATAATACAGAGAGATCCCTTGGACACTTAATCTTTTTTTCCTCTAACAACATCTTGCAAAACTGTAGTACAATATGGTAACCACAATATGACATTGATAATCTGCATGTAGAACATTCCAATCACTCAAACATGCCTCATATGGCTTTTTTATAATCAGGGTCCTTCTTCCCCCCAATTCTCCTTAAACTCCTGCAACTATGAATCTGTTCTCCCTTCTATTATTTTGTCAGTCCAGTACTGTTGTATGAATGAAACTATTGCTTTTCCACTCAGAATTCTCTGTACACTCATCCAGTTTTTTCATGCATCTATAAGCCCCTCCCTGTTTATTGCTGACCGCTATTTCTTGGTATGAATGTACCACATTTTTTTGTTTTTTTTGTTTTTATTTTGTGTTATTAGTTTGAGGTGTACAAAGCATGTAATAGATAGACATTTACATCCCTCACAAAGTGATAACTCCTTTTCCCCCAAGCTACCACCCCTCTGATGTCTTATATAACTGTTACAAAATCATTGACCACATTTTAAACATTCACTTGTTGAAGGACGTCTGGGTTGTTCCCATTTCTGGACTATATGAATAAAGCTGCCATAAGTATTTCTTTTCAGGTTTTTGTGTAAATATACATTTTCATTCTCTTGAATAAAATTCTGGGAGTGGAATTGATGGTTTGTGTGGTAGCTGGCTGCATGTTTAGTTGTTTCTTTTGTTTTTGTTTTTGTTTTAATAGTTGTAAATGATGTTATATTTTTAATGTTGGTGACCATGTGTTAATTGCTAGTATATATAGAAATACATTTGATGTGTAGGTTTGTCTTGTATCCTGTGACTTTGCTGAATTCCTCTATTACTTCTTCATGAGTTTTCTCATTCACTCTTTGGTATTTTCTACCTAGACAATTACTCACCTGCAAATACGGAACTCATTTTTTATTTTCCAACCTCTATGTATTTTATTTTCTATTCTTGCCTTTGCCGACACTCATGAGTAAGTTTTAAGAGCAGACATCCTTGTCTTTTTTCCAATGTTAGTGGTAAAACATTCCATTTTTCACCAATAGGTATAATGTTAGCTGTAGTTTTTTTGTTAGTTGTTCTTTATCAAGTTGAGAAATTCCCCTCTCTATTCCTATTCTTCTTAGGATTTTTGGCATGAATGGGTGTTGCATTTTGTCAACATTCTTTTTTCTGCATAGACTGACAAATATGTGATTTCCTGTTTCAGATAGTGAATATAGAGTACATTTAATGATATAGAACATTGAACCAGCCTTCTACTGCTGGAATAAACCCACTTGGCGGAGTGTATAATTCCTTTTTTATATTGCTGAATTCTATTTGGGGATATTTTATTAAGCGTTTTGCATCTATATTTAGGATAGAGACATAAATGCAAAACCTATCCTATCTTAAGACAGGATAGAAATGATATTGATCTGCAGTTTTGTTTTTTATACCGTCCTTGGTTTTGGTGTCAGGGTAACGTGAGCTTCAGAAAATGAACCGAAAAGTGTTCTCTCGTAGTTTCTGGAAGAGAATGGATAGTACTTGTGTTAATGCCGTCAATATTTGGTGAAATTTTTCAGTGTGCTAATCGAAGACTAGGTATTTCTTTGGGGAGAGATTTTCAAAGTATGAATTCACTTTCTCTAAGAGTTATAAGTTTATTGAGATTATCTGTTTCAGTTTGAGTCAATTTTGGTAGTTTATGTTTATAGAGGAATTGGTCTATTGTCTAAATTGTCAAATTTATATTTGTAGAATTGTTTGTAGTATTCCTTTATTATCCTTTTGGTGTCTGCAGAGTCTGGAGTGATATTCCCTTTTACATTCCAGATACTGGTACTTGTGTCTTTTCTTTGTCTCAGTCTTGCTAGAGGTTTGACAATTTTATTAATCTCATGAAAGAACTACCAATTTGTTTTCTTGATTTTTCTCTATTATGTTACTGTTTTCCATTTCATAGATTTGTGTTCTTATCGTTCTAATATCTTTCCATTTTATTGCTTTGGGTTCATTTTACTCTTATTTTATTAGATTCTTGGGTTACAATGTTAGATTATAAGCTTTTCTAATACATGCATTTAGTGATATAGGTTTCCCTCGCAGTCTGCTTTAGCTGCATCCACAGATGTTGATTTATTGTATTTTCATTTTCACTCAGTTCATTGTATCTCCTAAATTTCCCTCTCCCTTTTACCCAATACATTGATTAGATTTCAGATGTTTGGATATTTCTTTTCACACGTCTGTTATTGTTTTCTAGTTTGGTTCTTTTGTGGCCAGAGAACACAATCTATATGATTTCAATTATTTTAAAATTTCTGAGGTTTGTTTTATGGCCCAGTGTATGGACAATCTTGTACAATCTGTGGGCATTATTAAAGAATGTGTATTCAGCTATTCTTAAGAGCAGTGTTGGGAGCAGCAATTAGATATGGTTGCTTAACGGTGTTGAGTTTTTCTCGCTAATTTTCTGTCTAGAATTTCTATTAATTGTTCAGAGAGGGGTGTTGAAGTCTTTACATAGTGAATTTGTCTGTTTCTCTTTCAAATTTTGTCAGTTTTGCTCCACGTTTCGCAGCTCTGTTGTTGCTGCATACGCATTTAGGATTACTATTCTTTATGGTGGGTTGGCCCTTTTATCATTATATATTGTCCCTCCCTGTATCTGATAATTTTCTTTGGTTAATGTTTGTATAATGTAATTTTACTGCTGTCTTTGGTTAATGTTTGTGTAATATAATTTTCACTATCCTTTTTGTTCAAACTGCCTCTCTTATTATAGTTGAAATGTTTGTAGACAGTATATAATTATGTCATGATTAAAATCTCTGCTAATCTGTTTTAATTGTTGCATTTAGTCACTTATGTTTAATTTACTTATTAACATTTTAATGCTTAAGGCTGCCATGTTACTTTTTGTTTTCTCTTTGTTCTCTCTGTTTTTCATTGCTCTGGTTTTTGTTTTGTTTGTTTTGTTTTACGTCTGCCTTTCTTTGGTTATTTAAACTTTGTTTTTTTAGAATTCCATTTTGATTTATCAGTAGCTATTTTGAGTGTGTTTATTTGCATAGACATTTAGTGATTTCTCAAGATATGTTATTATACATATGTGATATCTGTGGGGAGCCATAATTTCTTGTTTCCTTGGAAACCTGTGGCCTGGCTTAGTTCATGATTAATCTGTTTCAGGACCTAAGGCATTGTTTCACCTGTGCCTCTAGGGGCCTGCAAGTATTTGAAGAATGAGGTGGGAGTGGCCGGTTTTCCTGGACACAGATAACTGATGGCTATCAGGACATTTGGTAGTCTCTTTCATATGATAATTACTTCTGTGAGGTAATGCATACCTGTGATTGTTAAACTGCATGTACCCAAAGGGTATATATTGGTGAAGGTAAAATAAATCCGTGCTTCAGCACCACTGAAGACCGGCCGCATCATCATACGTGTGAGTGTCTCTTTTGCATTCCCGCTCCCCCTTCCAGGTACCGTTCGACTCGTGGCGGCTGGACCGCCACAGATATCTCTGGTTTTCAGTGTCTAAGGGACTCAAAACACTACAGCTTTATAACTGTGTACCAGACATCTATGGACATTGCTTGACTGTACCCACAGAGTTTCTCCAGGTATCTCTTTTCTAGTTCATTCAGAACAGCTCAGGTTTTATTTCTTTTCCATTCTGGGTTCAGCATAAAATTTTATTTGAAGAAAAAAAAATCTTCTCATTAATAAAAGTTTGAAAATTTCTTAATTCCCAACTTTTCTCATCTGGAGTTTTACAATAGAAGTAAACATTACTGGCTATGTTTTGACTGACTATTTTATCAGCTCTCCCCAGAATGGTCCATAGCTAGTGATATTCTACATACATGGAATAGAAGTTCATTCATTATATACAGTGACTGTCTTAAAACTGAGTTGAGGAAGGTTGCAACTGTCATATATTGTCCAGAGTTTTGCCAAGGTATGTTCCAGAGAACTAAGAGCTTAAAACAGGAGCCAGTGCTATTTCAAATGCGGAAAAATAATTATACCCATCAACTTAAAACAAAGAAATGCATCTTTATTCTAAAAGAGGAAACAGAAGTAGTTTTTCAGTATCTAATCAAATTACACTCTGACAATTGCAAAGACAAACCAACTGTATTAACTCTGCCAAGTATTGGCTTAAAGCTGAAATACAAAGAATGAAGATAACATCAAGTTTGGAATGGCGTCCTAAATTCATCATTACTGACCAGTGCGTGCAGAATATATTTTTTTTTTTTTTTTTTTTTTTTTTTTTTTTTTTTTTTTTTTAATTAATTTATTTATTAGTTTCAGGTGTACAAAACAAGGTAATACTTAGACGTTCATCATTTATATCCCTCATACTGTGAACCCCCCTCCCCCCATCCACTATCCCTCCGACCTCACACTGAACCATCACATTATATATATAAAATTATAGTTGGCATTCATTAATGTTTAGCTTCTGATGTACAATGCCATGATCAGGTATCCACAGTATCCCTGAGGTGGTCTCCCAAATAGGACGCATGTCCATCGGATACCCAACAAAATCTTTACAACATTATAGAATACCTTCCCCAAATTAATTTTCAAAAGAAAAACCCTGAGGCCATCTTGTGGTTACCAGCTGCTTCCAAATCCCTTTACCTTTCCCCTTATCCCCAACCCCCTCCCACACACCCATCTAACCACTCTCGGTTTTTTCTCTGCGTCCCCAAAACTGACTCTGATTAGTTCATTCACATAGTCTTTTCTTTAGATTCCATATATAAGTGAGATCATATGGTACTTGTCTTTCTCTTTCTGACTTATTTCACTTAACATAATGTTCTCTAGATCCATCCATGTTGCTGCAAATGATAAGATTTCTTTCTTCTTTATGGCTGCGTAATACTCCATTGTATAAATGTACCACAGCTTCTTAATCCAGTCATCTACCGATGGGCATTTTGGTTGTTTCCATATCTTGGCTATTGTGTAAAGTGCTGCAATAAACATAGGAGTGCATACAGATTTTTGAATTGGAGTTTTGGATTTCTCCGGGTAGATGCCTAGGAGTGGAATTACTGGATCATAGGGTAGTTCCATTTTCAGATTCCTGAGATACCTCCATACTGTTTTCCATAGTGGCTGCACTAATCTGCAGTCCCACCAACAGTGCACTAGCGTTCCCTTTTCTCCACATCCGCGCCAGCATTTGTTGTTTGTTGATTTATTGATAATAGCCATTTTGACTGGAGTGAGGTGGTATCTCATTGTGGTTTTTATTTGCATTTCTCTGATGGTTAGTGAGGTTGAGCATTTCTTCATATGTCTTCTTGCCTTCTGTATGTCCTTCTTAGAGAAATGTCTCCCCAAGTCCTCTGCCCATTTTTTAATTGGGTTGTTTGTTTTTTTGGAGTTGAGTTGAGTAAGTTTTTTATAGATTTGTGATATTAATCCCTTATCAGATATATCATTGGCAAATATCTTTTCCCATACAGTAGGATCCCTTTTTGTTTTATTGATGGTTTCCTTTGCTGTGAAAAAACTTTTTAGTTTGATGTAATCCCACATGTTTATTTTTTCTCTTACTTCGCTCGCGCGAGGGGATATATCAGTGAAAATCTTACTCCGGGTAATGTCCATGAAGTTTCTTCCTATATTTTCTTCTAGGTATTTTATGGTTTCAGATCTTACATTTAAGTCTTTAAGCCATTTTGAATTTGTTTTTGTATATGGTGTAAGGAGGTGGTCCAGCTTCATTTTCTTGCATGTGTCCGTCCAGGTTTCCCAACACCACTTATTGAACAGACTATCTTTACCCCATCGTACATTCTTGCTTCCATTGTCGTAGATTAGATGGGCATATAGGCATGGATTTATGTCTGGACTCTCTATTCTGTTCCATTGATCTATGTATCTATTTTTATGCCAGTACCATGTTGTTTTGATTACTGTAGCCTTGTAGTATAGTTTGAAATCAGGTATCGTTATACCTCCCACTTTGTTCTTATTTCTCAAGATTGCTGAGGCTATCCGGGGTCTTTTATGGTCCCATATAAATTTTAGGATTATATGTTCTATTTCTGTGAAAAACGTCGTTGGTAGTTTGATAGGAATTGCGTTGAATATGTATATTGCCTTAGGCAGTATGGACATTTTAATTATATTAATTCTTCCTATCCATGAACATGGAATGTGTTTCCATCTATTTATGTCTTCTTTCATTTCTTTCTTCAGTGTTGTATAATTTTCTGAGTACAGATCCTTTACATCTTTGGTTAGATTTATTCCCAGATATTTTATAGTCTTTGGAGCAATTGTAAATGGAATTGTTTTTTTAATTTCTCCTTCTGCTATTTTATCATTGGTATATACAAATGCAACTGATTTCCGAATATTAATTTTATATCCTGCTACTTTACTAAATTCATCTATCAGTTCTAATAGTTTCTTGGTGGAGTCTTTAGGGTTCTCTATATATAGTATCATATCATCTGCATATAATGATAATTTTACTTCCTCCTTACCAATTTGGATGCCTTTTATTTCTTTCTCTTGTCTGATTGCTGTGGCTAGAACTTCCAGCACTATGTTGAATAGAAGTGGAGAAAGTGGGCAACCTTGTCTTGTTCCTGATCTTAGGGGGAATGGTTTTAGCTTTTCCCCATTGAGTATGATGTTAGCTGTGGGTTTGTCATATATGGCCTTTATTATGTTAAGATATGATCCCTCTATTCCCACTTTCTTAAGGGTTTTTATCATAAAAGGTTGCTGTATTTTATCAAATGCTTTTTCTGCATCTATTGATATGATCATGTGATTTTTATTTTTCATTTTGTTAATGTGGTGTATCACATTAATTGATTTGCGGATGTTGAACCACCCCTGCATACCAGGGATGAATCCCACTTGATCATGGTGTATGATCTTTTTAATGTATTGCTGAATTCTGTTTGCTAATAATTTGTTGAGAATTTTTGCATCTATGTTCATTAGAGATATCGGCCTGTAGTTTTCTTTCTTTGTGGTGTCTTTGTCTGCTTTTGGGATCAGGGTGATAGTGGCTTCGTAAAAAGTGTTTGGGAGTCTTCCTTCCTTCTGGATTTTTTGGAAGAGCTTGAGGAGAATAGGTGATAATTCTTTTTTGAACGTTTTGAAAAATTCACCTGTAAAGCCATCTGGTCCAGGGCTTTTGTTTGTTGGGAGATTATTGATTACTGATTCAATTTCCCTGGTGGTAATCAGACTGTTCAGGCTTTCTGTTTCTTCTTGAGTTAGCTTTGGAAGGTTGTGCGCCTCTAGAAAATTGTCCATTTCTTCAAGGTTGTCAAATTTGTTGGCATATAGTTGCTCATAGTAATTTCTTACAATTTTTTGTATTTCTGTGGTGTCTGTTGTCACTTCTCCTCTTTCATTTCTGATTTTATTAATTTGGGTCCTCTCTCTCCTTTTTTTAATGAGTCTGGCTAAAGGTTTGTCAATTTTGTTTATCTTCTCTAAGAACCAACTCTTGGATTCATTGATCTTTTGTATTGTTTTTCTGGTTTCTATTTCATTTATTTCTGCTCTGATCCTTATTATCTCCTTCCTTGTGCTCCCTTTGGGTTTATTTTGCTGTTCTTTTTCCAGATCCCTTAAGTGTGAAGATAAACTGTCAATTAGTGATGTTTCTTGTTTCTTTAGGTAGGCCTGCAGTGCTATGAACTTCCCTCTTAGGACTGCTTTCGCAGCATCCCATAGATTTTGGGTCGTCGTGTTCTCATTCTCATTTGTCTCAAGATATCTTTTGATTTCTTCTTTGATCTGCTGCTTGACCCATTCATTATTTAGCAACATGTTATTCAGCCTCCATGAATTGGTGTATCTTCCTGGTTTTTTTCCCCTGTAGTTCATTTCTAATTTCATAGCACTGTGGTCAGAGAAGACAATTGGTATGATTTCAATTTTCTTAAATTTATCGAGGCTTGTCTTGTGTCCTAACATATGATCTATTTTAGAAAATGTTCCATGAGCACTTGAGAAGAACGTGTATTCTGCAGCATTGGGGTGAAATGCTCTGAAAATATCAATTAAGTCCAACTGCTCCAAAGTATCATTTAAGGCTGTTGTTTCCATATTGATTTTCTGTCTGGAGGACCTGTCCCTTGTTGTCAGAGGTGTGTTGAAGTCCCCTACTATGATAGTGTTGCTGTTGATCTCTGTCTTTATGTCCATCAGTACCTGTTTTATATATTTAGGTGCTCCTATGTTAGGTGCATAGATGTTTACTAGGGTTATGTCCTCTTGTCGGATTGATCCCTTTATTATTATATAGTGCCCATCTTTGTCTTTTAATGTTTTTTTCATTTTAAAGTCTATTTTGTCAGATATAAGTATTGCAACTCCAGCTTTTTTTTTGCTTCCATTTGCATGAAATATGTTACTCCAACCCTTCACTTTCAGTCTGTGTGTGTCTTTTGATCTGAAATGAGTCTCTTGTATACAGCATATACAAGGGTCTTGTTTCCTTATCCACTCAGCCACCCTATGTCTCTTGATTGGAGCATTTAATCCATTTACATTTAAAGTGATTACTGATAGGTACATAGTTATTGCCATTTTTAGATTTGTAGTAAATTGTTTTCATCTTTCTTCTATTTACAGAAGTCCTTTTAGTATTTCTTGCAATGCTGGCTTGGTTGTCATAAATTCTTTCAGTTTGTTCTTTTCTGGGAAGCTCTTTATCTCTCCATCAACTTTAAATGATAGCCTTGCTGGATAAAGCAATCTAGGTTGTAGGCCTTTGTGTTCCATCACTTTGAGTATCTCCTGCCACTCCCTCCTTGCCTTCAATGTTTCTGTAGAAAAGTCATTTGATAGTCTTATGGGAGTTCCCTTGTATGTAACCTTCTGCCTTTCTCTTGCTGCTTTCAAGATTCTCTCTTTGTCTTTAAGCTTTGCCATTTTAACTATAATGTGTCTTGGTGTGGGCCTGTTTGGGTTTATCCTGGTTGGAACTCTCTGCACTTCCTGGGCTTGTATGTTGGTTTCCTTCATCAGGTTAGGGAAGTTTTCTGACATTATTACCTCAAATATGTTCTCAATCCCTTGCTTCTTCTCTTCGCCTTCTGGTATTCCTATGATGCGCATGTTGTTGCGCTTGATGTTATCCCAGAGGTCTCTTAACCCATCTTCATTGTTTTTTATTCTTTTTTCTTTCTGTTGTTCAGTTTGAGTGATCTCTGCTAACTTGTCTTCTAAGTCGCTGATTCGATCCTCTGCTTCATCTAACCTGCTGGTCATTCCTTCAAGTGAGTTCTTAATTTCGGTAATTGTGTTTTTTAGTTCTAGCTGGTTGTTCGTTAAGATTTCTACATCCTTTTTTAGCTCTAACTGGTTGTTCTTTATGATTTCTATATCCTTCTTTATGTCTTCTCTAAGCTCCTTAAACATTCTTATCACCAGTGTTCTGAACTCTGTCTCTGACATGTTGGTTACCTCTGCTTCATTTGGTTCCAGTTGTGGAGGTTTCTTCTGTTCTTTTATTTGGGACATGTTTCTTTGTCTCCCCATTCTGACTGACTCTCTGTGTTTGCTTTGATGTATTAGGAAGATCCCCTAGAGCTCTTAGTTCTTGCTGGGTTATCTTATGTAGTATGTGTCTTTTATATTTGACTTGGACTACTTCGTTCTTCTCTGCATGTGCTCCACAGGAGGCTCGTGTGTTTAGTATATCGTCCTGTTCAAGAAGAACTTTGATTGCTTTTTGCTTGTGAGTAGGTGGGCTTAACTCCTAGGCCGTCTAGTTGTGAAACTTGGCTCTGCTCACCACAGGGTGTTCTGCTGGGTGAGGGTTGGCCACTTAAATGAGGTTTGGCCTCTATGGGCTCTTGTGCCTTCAGAGAATTCCTTCTGGGTGTGTGACTTGTAGGTCAAACTCGGTAGTACTCTGGTTTGGTCCAGAGTTGGCTTCTGGAAAATGTTGAATCTTGTGCCTCTTAAGCTGGGCCCTGGTAGGGCAGTTTCAGCACAAATCAAGTTACCAAGTACAACAGCAACAACAACAAAGAAAACAAATCAAGTACATTCGCAAATAAAATACAACCGACAATCCCCCCTCAACATAAGCAAAGATATCAAAGCAATAATGACAGAACAAAGCAAATCACTACAAGCAGAAAAAAAAAAAAAAAAAAAAAAGGAAGTACCAAGCAAAGCAAAACAGAAAGCAGAACCAGTCTTGGCTTAAGCCCACCAGGTAATCTCCAGGTTGTCCTCTGCTGTGCCAAAGAGTTCCCTGCCTATTGCGCAGGCAGCGCTGGTCACCTGGTGCCCAGAGTGAATTTGGGAGTGTAGATTTAAATGCGAGGGGCTGAGGGGTCTGGATGACAGTTTTCAGAGAGACCATGCAGTTTCTGTCCTTTCCTGCACAAATGCACGCTGAGAGTAGCTCCACCAGCCCTGTGGTCAGTATTCCTGAGTCTTAGGGCCCTCCTTCCATGGGTGACTTGTAGGTCAAACCCGGTAGTACTCTGGTTTGGTCCAGAGTTGGCTTCTGGATATGTTGAATCTTGTGCCTCTTAATCTGGGCCCTGGTAGGGCAGTTTCAGCACAAATAAAGTTACCAAGTACAACAACAACAACAACAACAACAAGGAAAACAAATCAAGTACATTCGCATGTAAAATACAACCGACAATCCCCACTCAACATAGGCAAAGATATCAAAGAAATAAAGACAGAACAAAGCAAATCACAACAAGCAAGGAAAAGAAAAAAAAAGAAGAGAAAGAAAGAAAAAAAAGAAAAAGAAAAGAAAGGAAAAAAGAGAAGAACAAAGCAAAACAACACAAAACAAAACAAAAACAAAAGCAAAAAAACAAAAAAGCAAAACAAAACAAACAAACAAACAAACAAACAAAAAAATCACCAAGCAAAGCAAAACAGAAAGCAGCACCAGTCTTGGCTTAAGCCCACCAGGTAATCTCCGGGTTGTCCTCCGCTGTGCCAAAGAGTTCCCTGCCTAGTGCACAGGCAGCGCTAGTCACCTGGTGCCCAGAGTGAATTTGGGAGTGTAGATTTAAATGCGAGGGGCTGAGGGATCTGGATGACAGTTTTCAGAGAGACCATGCAGTTTCTGTTCTTTCCTGCACAAATGCACACTGAGAGTAGCTCCACCAGCCCTGTGCCCAGTACTCCTGAGTCTTAGGGCCCTCCTTCCGTGGGTGACTTGTAGGTCAAACCCGGTAGTACTCTGGTTTGGTCCAGAGTTGGCTTCTGGATATGTTGAATCTTGTGCCTCTTAAGCTGGGCCCTGGTAGGGCAGTTTCAGCACAAATAAAGTTAGCAAGTACAACAACAACAACAACAACAACAAAGAAAACAAATCAAGTACATTCACAAATAAAATACAACCGACAATCCCCACTCTACATAGGCAAAGATATCAAAGAAATAAAGACAGAACAAAGCAAATCACAACAAGCAGAAAAAAGAAAAAAAAAGAAGAGAAAGAAAGAAAAAAAAAATAAAATAAAATAAAAAAATAAAAAATAAAAAAAAAATAAAAAAAAATAAAAAAATAAATAAAAATAAAGACCACCAAGCAAAGCAAAACAGAAAGCAGCACCAGTCTTGGCTTAAGCCCACCAGGTGATCTCCAGGTTGTCCTCCGCTGTGCCAAAGAGTTCCCTGCCTAGTGCGCAGGCATCGCTAGTCACCTGGTGCCCAGAGTGAATTTGGGAGTGTAGATTTAAATGCGAGGGGCTGAGGGGTCTGGATGACAGTTTTCAGAGAGACCATGCAGTTTCTGTCCTTTCCTGCACAAATGCACGCTGAGAGTAGCTCCAACAGCCCTGTGCCCAGTACTCCTGAGTCTTAGGGCCCTCCTTCCAAGGATGAGTGGGAGGGGGCGGGCGGGAGATCTCTAAGCTGCTGAAAGCCGGGAGCTGCGACTGCCGCTTACTGCTGAACTCAGGGATTGCTTCCGCGGTTGCCCTTGCCCCGCCGCAGGCCAGCCAGAAAGGGTGGGGCCTGGGGATGGAGGGGTCTCCTCCCTCCCAGGCCAGCCACTCACACTCCTCCCGCAGGCCTGAAAAGGTGGTGGCTGGGGGTGTGGGAGTCTCCTCTCTCCTCGTCCAGCGAAAATCCCCTCCTCCCAGCCTCTTCCGATGGTCAGAGCCGGCTGCCAATCTTCCCAGCGCCTGAGCGCAGACGCCCCTCTGTAATCTGACACTGTTTCTCAGTTAGGGGTAGTTTGAGTCTCTGGAAGGGCGGGGGGAGGATTCGAAAAGCGCGGTGAGGGGCCCAGGTGTGGCGTCTCAGTTCTTTGTCTGCCCTAGGGCCCACGAGCTGCCCGCCCCGGCGGGAGCGATCAACTGTGGGACGCAGGGAAAGAGCTCACCTCCTGGACCCTACGCTCTCCGCCACACCCTGGGCTCCCGTGGGACTCTAGAGCCCCGGGTGCTGCCCTCCACTTTTTCTGTGAGCACGCTCCTCCCCCCCCGCTCGCCCACCTAGTGCACCTCAAAGCAAACCTTCCACGAGCCTCCGTCCGACCTGGGAGCCGTGCAGCAACGGCCTGTGCTCCGCTTCCAGGAGTCTGCGTTCCGTAGTCCCGGCGCCGCCGGCCTCGGCTCCGCGTGGGTGGGGGTGGGGGGGCGCGCTTCCACTTCGCTGTCCCGCCTCCTCCCCTGCTTGTAATCCGCGCACACCTTCAGGCAAATTCCTCCACGAGTCTCCCCGCTGTTCTGCGTGTTCTATATCTCCCTGTGTCTTTAGAGCTGCAGTTTACCGCCAGCCGCCGCCGCCGGCTTGATTCCACCGCGCGACCGCGCGTTTCCTCTCCGCTCCCTTCTTTCTTCCCCTGCTCGCCCAATTTGCGCAGCTTCAAGTAATCCTTACACGAGTCTCTTAGGAGTCTCTTAGCTGTTCTGCGTGATGAGCGAAGAGTTGTTTGATGGGTTATATGTCCCGTTTGTAATAAAATCCGGAGGAGAACTCAGAAAATGTGCCCCGCTGCCGCCATTCCTATGACGTCCTCTCCCCAGAATATATTTGATGATAGGTGTTTATCATCTAACAAAGCTTCAAAACTTTAGAAATCAGTCTCATATAATACTCATTTTTCTCCCCGCTCACAGATGAAAAAGATACAACTTTTCATTTTCTAGATTTTAGTTCGTCATACACGATCTACTATATCTGTGCCACTGAAGTGCATCCCCACTGGAGGCAAGAAGGTGTTTCTGATTTGCTGTGATATAAGAGTTAGTGACATATCTATTGTAAACTAGAAAATAGCAAATGCACCCCCTTCCGTTATCTCCTGGGAAGTCTGATGATGCAATAAAGTCAACTGGAAGAGCCTATGGATTATAGTAAAGTTAGTCCCTCAGGACAGACTTACCCAGCCTGAAACCATGGCTTTTCCTCAGCTCTTATAAAACAAAACAAACGAAAACATATGGATGAATATGGCGGCAGAAAGAAGAAAAACATATTAAATGCAGTAAAAAAAAATGTCTGCTTCCATGAGCTTGTCAATATTGCCTGAATGATGAAACACAGACAATAATCCAGAGGACTCCCTAGGATGATTAAATGTTCTTGTGACTAGCCAGTCTTTGGGTTTCAATTGTGACAACACGGATGGATCTTGAGAGTATGATGCTAAGCAAAATAAGTCAGACAGAAAAAGGCGAGAACCATGTGATTTCACTGATATGTGGGATATAAAACTGCAAACAAGAAAAGAATAAGACAAACATATGAAGAAACAAAAACTCATAGACACAGACAACAGTTTAGTGGTTACCAGAGGGTAAGGGGGAAGGAGAGGGTAGATGAGGGTAAAAGGGATCAAATATATGGTGATGGAAGGAGAACTGACTCTGGGTGGTGAACACACAATGTGATCTATAGATGATGTAATACAGAATTGCACACCTGAAACCAATGTAACTTTACTAACAATTGTCACCCTGATAAACTTTAATTACCAACCACAAAATACTGACAGCAAAATTTTAACACCATTTCCTACAGATCAACAGTGGTGCAGATTCTCTAGACAGTTAAGTGCTAAAAGAGGAATATATCTTAGTAGCAGAATATTGTGACATAGCAAATAATATTTCATTTTAAGCCTTAATGGATTATATTCTATGAGGACAAAGAGCTGCCTTATGTTTGTTAGAAATTATGTTTTTTAAATCATCAAGAACCAGTTAAGACAAAGGCGATAGGAAGTCATAAACCAATCCACACCATAGTTTTCATTGTAACCAGACTGATATAAAAGAACATAAGAATTCCTTTCACTGGAATAAAACATAACAAAGTTTATGCATAAAATTTGGATTATCAAAGACCAGTCGAAATTAAATATTCTTTCTTATGCATTATAATGATCTCAGAGACATACAGTTAAATGAATAAATAAATAAATTAAGACAAAACCCCATTCTTTGAGGATCCCAATAACAGGAGAGAACTGGTGATTCTCTGTCGACTAGAATGCCAGAGAGAACAGAAATAAAATAGGTAATTTCCTGTAATATATTAAGAAATGAGTATTGGTTAGGTAGGTTATAGTCCAAGGTACTCATATGCTGTTTCTCTTTCTTTGGATCCTTTTAGTGTTTTATCTCGAGTACTGCTGTTCCCCAAAAATAAGACCTCGGTAGACAATCAGCTCTAATGTGTCTTTTGGAGCAAAAATTAACATAAGACCCGGTCTTTTATATTATATTATATTATATTATATTATATTATATTATATTATATTATATTATATTATATTATATTAAAGACCCAGTCTTATATTACAGTAAAGTAAGACTTATTAAGTAAAAACAGGGTCTTATATTAACTTTTGCTCTAAAAGCCTCATTAGAGCTGATGGTCTGGCTAGGTCTTATTTTCGGAAAACACGGTACATCTATTTGTGTTATGACAAGGTTATAGCCATTTGTAATTCTACTTGCAATTTAAGTAATAGTTTACAGGAAACCTATGGAATACATAGAAAAGTAGCACAAGAAGCACAGTCAATGGTATAAATCGATTTTAATATCTACATGAAATTGAATTAGACACTTCCAATAAGGTGAAAGGAAGAAGGATTGGAGGAAACACATTCTTGGGCTAATTATTTTCCTTTTATGATTATTACTCTATGGCTTAGAGAAAAAGTTAAGAAACAAAACAAAGCACCAGTGTAATGATGCAACTGTTATGTCTAAAGAATCATTAAAATATATACAGAAAACATCTTCCTAATGATAGTAGTAAAGAACTAAATGTGTCTTAAGAGATAAACTGGAATCAAACATATGCTATATTGGGCAAACAAATAACCGTCAGAGGCATTTAAGGATCCTTCATTCAGAGTGAGAAATTTGCCTTCTTGGAGTCTACTAAAGCAAAAATAGAGTTAGAAAATAAAATTAAGTAATTGTGCTGTGTTTAGGCTATGGGGAAGAAATAAATAAAAAGCTAATTGGACAGAAGAGTAGCAAGAAATCAGGAAAACCAGATTTCCTTATTGCTTGGGGTGTTTTGCTTCAATAAATTAGAAAGGTGTAAATTACACTCCACATTGAAATTCAATCTACAACCATAAATAGAAAAAAGCAAGTATGTATCTCCCTTTGCATTTTGATCCATGGGACATTTAGAGCTACTATGACAAGGGATCACCTGATGTCAGAGCTCTTTTTTAAAAAAGCGCGTAGCCTTCAACAAAATGAGACTGCAACAGAAATGGAGTCTTAAGGGTGTTTTAAAATTGCCATTTAAAAGAATCTTGAAAAAGGTCAGACTCATTCAAGGTTTTGGGAAGGAATTGAGGAGGCAGCGATAATCTATTACAGGCCAGTTGCTAAAGAGTAGGTACCTTGTAACTCAGACAGAAGTGGAAAAATATTGGGAAATACTGGAGCACAATTATATCAGTAGTGAAACTATACTATATTCCAAGCCAAAATCTCTTTATATATTTATACCCATTATGATTCTAAATTTTTTCTAAAATCTGATTCTGTCCCCACAGTTAAAACCAAAAGCTTGATCTAAGTGGCTAAGATAACTTTTAGCTTTAGAATCCTTTGATTTAAATATGCATATGAAGTGAAATAAAGTTTTGTTTTGTTTTGTTTTTTCTTTATTAAATTTATTGGGGTGACAATTGTTAGTAAATTTACATAGATTTCAGGTGTACAATTCTGTATTACATCATCTATAAATCCCATTGTGTGTTCACCACCCAGAGTCAGTTCTCCTTCCATCACCTTATATTTGATTCCCCTTACCTTCATCTCCCACCCCCCACCCCCCTTACCCTCTGGTAAGCACTAAACTATTGTCTGTGTCTATGAGTTTTTCTTTCTCATTTGTTTGTCTTGTTCTTTTGTTGTTTTTGGTTTATATACCACATGTCAGTGAAATCATGGTTCTCTGCTTTTTCTGTCTGACTTATTTCACTTAGCGTTATACTCTCAAGGTCCATCCATGTTGTTTTCCATGCTTGGTTTTTCTCTCTTTGGTGTATGGAAAATGTTCCTATATCATCTTTTCTTACCACCGAATAGTATTCCATGGTGTAGACATGGAAACAACCAAAAGGTCCTTAGATAGATGAATGGATAAAGAAGTTGTGGCATATATACACCATGGAAATAAAGTTTAATAGAAGAGCCACTAATTTTAATTTAAGACCTGGGTGAATTTCGGGTTGGGCTTGGTTATCTTCCTTTAAAAACTTACCAAATTTCCATTCCATCCTATGTCCATAATTTAGTGAATAGTTGTAAAAAAATAATAATAATTAAAAACCACATGAAGATATGTTCAAAAATATTGTTACTATCTATGATTATGCAAGTTGAAATAAAAATATGTATCAGTTGACTGAAAAACATTGGAGAGAAGGGTGATGCCAAATGGAGAATCAGAAGTGTTCTTGTGCTGCTGATGGCAGCTTGGGCAGGTTCAGTCAGCCTGTGGAGCGTATGGAACTAATCAGGCAAATGCAGCACTGTCTCACCCTCTGAGGAATGGAGCTACCATGCAGGGTATTCATATCCCAAATAAATGAGATGCAAGCCCAGATCATGTACAATATGTTTATGAAAATGTCCTGTGCAGTGGCAGAAATTGGAAGCAATCTCTGTCTGTCAGTATGAGAACAGGTAAAATGTCGTGAGTATACACTCTTGATTAAGGCAATAGAGACTACATACGACCTACAGAGAGCTTAAAAAATATATTGTGTTGTGAAACAAGGAAGAAACATTTTGTCACATTACATAAAACCATTGAGACAGATAAAACATATATACAAAGTAAACAGGAAACCATGTTGTTGACATCCACACAATAAAATGATTTTCCTGTGACGGGAGAAGATGACTGAAGTATAGGGATTAAAGAGAATAAATAAACATCAGCAATAATAAATAAACACAAATGAATAGTTAAAAATGGAAAAACTATATCGTATCATGATGAAGAATACAGTTAATCAATCCTATACATCAGAAGTCTAAAAGAAACAGAAGTTAAAAGAAATTAATATATGTTATTTGAAATGAAATGAAAAAAACAGCAAAAAAAAAAAAATTACACCTTAAGTTGAAAATACAACTAAAAGAAAACCTCCATGAAATTTGTACAGACTGATCACTATATAGTCACTATGTACCAGGCTTGTGCTATTTATTTTTAATGTGTCATCTCTTTTCATCCTTACGGCAACCCCATGAAACAGACATTCTTATTCTCAATTTACATTTGGGGACATTGATCCTTAAAAGGTTCATGGTTGCCCAAAAGCAGATATATTTTTTTGTGGTAGACACAAGATTCCAAACAGCGTTTCTTGGCACTGACGCTCACTTCTTGAACCTTTATAAAAATTAATACTCCAGACGAGTGGTAGCTGTGTTGGGTTATCACTTTGTGAGGTGTGCAAATGTCTAATCACTATGTTGTTTTGTACACCTTAAACATAAGAATAAAACAATATACATACTCAAGCTTCTGAAAAGAGTTGTCCGCATTTGCTATGTCTTCTTTCTACTCTCTCTCCCACCCATGGTTTAATTATTTTTAACTCCTACTGCCCTCTGGCAAGTGCTCTCACGTGACATTCTACGAGATCTCATCATTACCAAATCTACTAACACTTTTCTGATGCATTAGACAATGCTGATCATGCTGATGAAACTCTTAACTCCTGTTACCCCATCCTTGTTTTGTCCCCTTCCTCTTTTCATAACACTCTGACTCCTTTGTCCAGCTTTCTAAACATTGGTATTCTTCAGGGTTTTAATTTTGGTGACTTTAGGGACTGGTAATCACGCCACATGTTCACTTGTGATAATCTCCGGCAGGCATCGTTTATAGATCGATGACTTCTAAAATCTATTCACTTCATCAAAATATAGAAATCAGATTTAATGTGTTTCCCTTTTACTCCATAATCAATCAATGGACAATTCTTGATGATTTTAATTTCTAAATATTTTTCTAATCCATACTTTGTTTTTAAACACTATTAACACTGTGTCGGTTCAGACCTTCATTCTTTCTCTGCTGCATGGTCACAGTAGCCACCTGGTGGCTCTCCTTTTCTCTGCTTTTGTTTCTCGTTACTTGATCTACAGGAAGTCGTATTAATCTAGCTGACCTACCAGTTTAAAGCACATCTTTCAAACTCTCCAATCACTTTTCATTCCCTACAGGGTTATCTCAATTTCCTTGGTAGAACCTACAAATTCTACTATGATGTGGTTTGTATACTACTCTCCTGCATCCCGTGTTATTATCTAGGATGCTGACCTAATAATTCCTTATACTAGGCTGGCGAGTATGTTATTCTTTATAATGCTCTCTAGAATACCTTTTTTATCTTTCTTTTCCTGTATTTTATCTTTTCACCCTTAACGATTCAGCTGAGGCACTGTCTCCTCCATGAAGCCATGTGTTAATGTCTAGCCCTACCATGCCATCTCAGGTGTGCCTCCAGCAGTATGCTTCTGTTTTATACTAAAAGTATCGACCATTGTGTCCGTCTACTTCAGTGTATACTTTTTTTTTGTAATTTATATTTACTTTATTTCTATTAAGTTTATAGGGGTGACATAGGTTAGTAAAATTATGTAGGTTTCAAGTGTACCATTTTATAATACATCATCTGTATATCGCATTGTGTGTCCACCACCCAAAGTCAATTCTCCTTTCATTACCATATATTTGACCCCCTTTACCCTCTCCTAACACCCCCTCACTGTATTCATTCTGAGAGGAGAAATGCCTAGCATGGTCCTCAGTGTTTAGTAGATTTTCAAAGAGTCTGATGAAATGGGTCCCTTGCTATTGCTACACATTATAATTACTGTTATTTAGAATATCCTACTTTTCAGGTTCTGTCCTATATTGAATATAGTTTTCCATGCTTGGTTTTTCTCTCTTTGGTGTATGGAAAAGGAGAAAAAAAAGGGTTTCTGACAAAATTACATAGTCATCATTGAATAATAGGTAAAGAAATCCTTTGAGGAGTTTGCTTTTGAATATGTATGTTTGACGTGATTTGCTATCTGTATCACCATCCATCATCACCAGGAAGTGTAAAAAGACGCATAATTGTTTAGGATTTTCTGATGTAAAACAAGATAAATGTATATAAGATTATCAGTTGAATTTCAGTGAAAAGGTATAGGTGGCAGTGATATTTTCAGTTATCTAATCTGAATTTACTGAGAATCTAAAAAGTGTGCTTAATAAAATAGCCTCATTTTTATCATCCTTTGATACAACATTTGCACAAACTACCAACTCATATGGGATCATTTATCCACAACTATTACCTTTTATTTCATTATTTATTATTTTTTAAACTAGGTAATTTAATAATCATTTTAATATAAATATGTTATAATATATTATAATATACTATCTGTGGTCTATGTAACTTCTTTGGTGCTTCTGTTTGAAGTTAATGCAAACAATATCTGGTAATACTTTTATTATATCTAAAGTAGAAATGCATATTCTCTGTTGAATCATTTTTTCTCAAAAGACTTCAGCATTCTACCGAAATTTATTTAACTATACTAACCTTAATGGCAATTTGAAGTATGTTTTGAGCATAATTCAAAGATATTGCTTCTTTTCTGCAGAGTCTCTAAAATAGAATTTTTACATTTTGTTTAAGATTATCCTTAACGTCTTTGGAAAGGTCATACTGAGAGCAGAACATAGATAAAATCCATAGGATTTTAACCAAATCATAATTATACTTGAAAACTGTCAGTACTCCTTTCTCAAAGTTGACAGAAAAAGTTATCCAAAATGAGTAAATATATACATGACTTGAAAAACACTAACAATCAATATGATATATTTGAGATTCGTAGAATTCTATGCAAAACACATATTCGTTTTTAGTTGTGTACGGAAGATTCACAAAAATAGACTATGCTAGGTCATAAAGTAGGTCTCAATCAATTTTTAAAAGTTTAAGTCATACAAGGTGTATTCTTTGACCACAACAGAGTTGAATTAGAAATCAATAATGGAAACATATCTAAAAAATCCTTAAATATTTGAACATTGAACTACACACTTTACACACTTTCAAATAAGTCATCATTCAAAGAAGAAATCATAACGAATTAGAAAATATTTTGAACTGAATCATAACTCATTATATCAAACACTGTGAGATGGTCATCAAGCAGTGGTGAAAGGGAGATGATAGCTTTATATGCTTGTATTAGAAAAGAAAAAAACAAAGAGACCAAATCAATGTTGTAATTGTTCACCTGAATGAGCTAGGAAATAAAAGAGCCAAATTAAATCCAAATCAAGCAAAGGGAAGGAATTAATAAAGATTAAAAACAGACTTAGGTTAGTATAATAGCGAATAGGCAAAAAAAGAGGGAGAATAAAACAAAGGCTAGTCTTTGAAAACAAATTTAAGGATCAATTTTTTTAGCAGGACTGATGAAGAAAAAAAGGAAGAAAAATACATATAACTTTGACTGCAGATACAATGTTTGGCTTAGTCCGCTCAGGCTGCTACGCCAAATATTATTACAGAGTGGGTGATTCACAGACAACAGAAATATATTTCTCATAGTTCTGGAGGCTGGGAAATCCTAGATCAAGCCACCAGCAGATTCAGTATCCAGTGACAACCTACTTTCTGGTTCGTAGATAGCCATCTCCATCTCATTGTGTCCTTAACATGGTGGAAGGGGTGGGGGAGCGCTTTGGGGTCCCTTTTATCAGGGCACTAATTCCATTCATGAGGGCTCCACTCTCATGACTTAATCACTCCCCAAAGGCCCTGCCTCCTAATACCATCACACTGAGAATTAGGTCTCATCATACGAATTTTGGGGGAGCATAGATATTCAGGCTATAGTAAGGTAAAGGTTGACAGGGATGGGGCATGAGAGAATTTTGAGGAGTATTAGAAATGGTTTGTATCTTGATTGGGGGTGTGATCACTTGGTGTATATATTTGTCAAAAACACATCAAATTGCACAATTTTTGTAAATTATACCTCAATAGAATTGATTTTCAAAGTTGCAAGAACTGTCTTGTGTGACACAGTAACATAATAATTACAGCAATCTGACCATCAGGAATGATTCTGAAGAAGTTGAATAGAGCTATTTAATAAATGTTAGTCACAAATATTTTTTGAGAATGTAAGTGAAATACATTTGAACTCTCATTTTAAAGTGTTTAATTAAAGGGGGCAATGAAATGGTAATATTTACTGATTATATACTACCTAGTGAATTATTTTCCTATTTTCTCTCATCAACCGTTTTCCTGCTTTATACATGAAAAATTGGAGACACCGAGATGTTAAGAAAATTGGCCAAGATCTCCATTTAAAGTGACGGAGCTAGCAAGAACGCTGGGTCTGTCTGATTCCACAAAGGATTCTTTTTGTAACTGCATGAGGACCGTTATGGAGACTTACAGTCTTTATGAATAGTCTCTATACTATGAAGTGATGTTTTGGGTTCCTAGAATTTCCATGAGACACTTGGGCAGTACCCACAGTCTTAGAAAAGTTTAACATAAAGATTTATTCTACTTTCCTTTAGAGCTTTTTTTTTTTCTGTTGGCCCAGAATTTCTGAAGGATCCTACATTTCAACATCCAACCTCACTAATTTGGATCTAAGAGATAACAGTTGAGATAAATGAGGTAATAGTCCAAATTATAAGATATTCTTGAAGAAATATAGCTTCATCACTTTTAGGCAGCGAGTGTAACTTGAACTGTCCCGGTGAGGGCCACCTATACAATTTCTGTGGTTGAACAGATTAGAATGATTTCCAATTAACATACCAAAGCACTCTCCAAAATCCTGCTGATTGAAGCTTGCGTCGTAGATCCCTTTTATGTGAAATACACTAAAATGTTTTAAAAGTGTATATCCCTAACTTGATAATTTTTTTCACTGTATACCTGATTCTTCTAGAAATCCTCCCCCCTCCTTTCTTTTTGGAAACTGACAAGAATAATTAAAAAAAAAAAATCTCTTAGAAATGCATAACTGATGTGAAATTAGGAAAAGCAGAAATAGAGAGGCTTAGCTGTAGCAAAAGTTATTAAAATGTCTAAAATCGAGAGTGGTACCAAAAGGCAGGTATAAAAGTGAGTCCCCTGGAGTTGAAAGATAATTCATATTTATTGCAAGTCCCAAGGATTCCTCTTGCAAGAGAAAATATTTGCAGTAGGGGACAGCGGAAAGCCTCTTTTATATTAATTTCTTGAGCTGCTTGTAGCCAGAACCATCCCCTCTGCTGTTCCCTGTCACTTTTGGAGGTCTTTGAGCCAAGCTCAAGCTGCATGCCTGTCCCAACAGTGGTGTTTTCTCTTCAAAGGACTGTGGCTACAGCCTCTCAGTTCTGTGCAGGAACTGAAAAGACTTTGAAATCGGTGCGGCCTCACTGCACAGCTAGTAATCAGCGGTAGAGAAAAACACGCAGCTCATTTGTTTAGAAGTTCACTCGCTTCAGTGTGATTTAGACATATGTGAGGTAGGTCCTGCTCAACCCCATGCCAAAGTAGAGCTGGGTCCCCTTTCAAAGAGTTCCTCAGCCCTTCCCATTGCTGAGCTTCCACAACAATGGGGCTTTGAACGGTGAGAAGAAAAAAAAGAAAAAGAAAGAAAGGAAAGAAAGAAAGAGTAAAAGACCGATGACACCAGTGGGAGAGGCTGACAGCTCAGTCCAAAGCCAGACAGCCCCTCTAGTGTCCAGGACAGAAGGGCACATCTGAAGGTGGGCTGAGGTCTGGGTTCGGAACAGCCCAGAAAATTAATTTAAAAGAGTGTCCCCGCCCCTTCCCTGTAAAGGCCGCCACAGCAGCTCTGGTAGAACACTTCCCAGATCACAGGGCACTTAACCATGTAGATTCTGCCATATTCCTAGAGAATACTCTTTCTGGAAAATAAATCTGGGAAACAGCGGATTCTAGGCTGATTTCTACCAGGTACAACTAACAAATAAAAACCAATGATGCTGTTTTCGTGGAATAGGGGATCTGAACAATCAGCACACATGACTACCGACAGGCTATTTCCTCCAGAAATGATGCTCTTTGCAAAGACGGGTCTGTTCATTAGTCATGATGCGTGCCAAGTGGCAGTCATTTTGAGATGTGGAGCATTCATTGCAATCAAGGTCTGTCTTTGCTAACCTACATGGACACATTGATAGCGCTGAGATATGGTGCTGATTCCACAAGCAAATGGATCTATCATTACGATCTTACTGAAAGCCCAGAAATTGCTCTTATATTTAAAACCTTCCTTTGAGAGCCATCAGGCTATGGAGTATACAAATCCACTTGTGTGCCAGAGATTTTTGAAGTAAATCTGAACAGGTACAAATGATCAAATATAATGTCTGTCATATGGGTTTGATGTGTTTAAAAGCACAATTCCGGGCCATCTTTTTAAACCACACTAAATTTGTGGGCACAATTAGAGCAACCATGCCATTTAGCTGTTTGTAAGCTAAAATAAAGCTTCAAAGGAGTGAAAAGGCTAATGAGAAACGGGGCTGTGGGAAGACAATAATTTAATTACATGCCTATAATTAGGCAGTTGTGTGATAATTTGAGTGTGGCTAAGCCCAGTGAAAATTTAGTCATCCACTGCAATGCTTTATCAACGACCAGAATTTGAACATCTTGAAGATTCCATAAAACTGAATATGCTCTATAGGTTGAGAAGGCTGGGAGTGGAGTGGAGGAGAACAGGCTTGGCACTATACAAACAACTTCCAAACCTGACTTGATTACCTGCTGACAAAATCACCTTGGCCAGTACAAGTAACTGGCTGTAGGATGGATGGCTGAGAAAGCAGATGACAAGATAGAGTGTTGCATTCCAGATATTCATGAAGCTGTGACCTTGGAACCAGCACTGTGGAAGAGAGGGAACAGAGAAGGGGAAAGTTGAATGGAAGTAAGTGCCTGTCTGACTAAAACCCCAGAGGCACACACACTGAGTTCTGGAGTTCAGAGGGCTCTTCAGTGATGGCCAGGTCTTCATAGTCCAGTGTCAATCTGCCATTGTATGAGGACCACTGAGGGAGGAGGCATAACCTTGGATGAGGAGCTCTCTGCAGATAAAAACGTCTTTGATGTGCTCACAGCACACAGCTGTCTGCTGATAGCACTACCAACAGAAGGGGGTCTGGGCAGTGCATGATAATGGCCACCAGACTAATGGAAGCCCCAGGTAGTTCCCTATAAAATGGACATAACCATACCTACAACTCATAGTTTTGTTCTATTGGACAATGCCTAATATATGGGTGCAATCACTGTGGATTTCAAAACGGTATCAGTTTTTAGAATAGCAGACTAAGAAATCATACAATTTATTACATAAAATAACATTAAAGCAAAGGTTTGGTTACAAAAGATATGTTGAAAGTATGCCTCTACTGAGTGGTAACGACTAACCTACATGTTATTTAAAAACATTACAAAAGGAACGAAGCAGTAAGTGAATATTCAGGACATTTAAAGGATTTAGTTTCACTTACTATTAATGGGAAAAACACAACTGATTCCTAGATCTCGGCAGTTCACAGATACAGACTGGTGCCTATCTGCAGTACCATCGTTTAATATCTTTAAGGTAGTTTTTCTGATACTCTAATAGTATAGCATAGGTAGTGGCTACTGTTCCCATGCAGAACTGTCATTCCTTGTCTTTTATTAAATCAAGTGTATAATACTATTCATAGTTTTCGGCAGCACTCTAATACTGCACGGTGACTTACCCTACCCCAGACCAAGTCTTAAAGCTTTTTTTTTTTTTTTTTTTTTTTTACCATGGTTTCGTAATACAGGAATACTGCTGTTCCTTTAGCTATAAGGAACTGATCATTTTTAACGGTACTGTTACTTCATATATGTGCTCTGCTTGTTCATCTTGGAGTATCAGTTACAGTCTTGCTATAGACTGAGTGTTTGTGTCCCCTCAAAATTTATACGTTGAAACCTAATCCCCATGTAGTGATATTCAGACATAAGGCCTTTGGTAGGTGATTCTGTCACTTATAAAAGGATGTGCCTCCAAATGCCACCCCAGGGACCTCCTTCGCCCCGCCCCACCACCATGTGAGGACACAGCAATAACAAGGCCCCCTACAAAGCAGGAAGTTGCTCTCACCAGACAGTGAATTGGCCAGGGCTTCTTAGACTCCCCAGGCTCCAGAACGGTGAGACATACATCTCTGTTATTCATAAGCTGCCCAATCTATGCCATTTGGTATAGCAGCCCGAATGGACTAAAACACTGTGAAACAAACTATATATTCTCTATACTTTCCCCAGTTTTCTCTTGCTGGGTTGTAGTATTTGTAGTAGACACAAAGCTTATTAAGACACAACGGTCTGTAGAACATACATTACCAGTGTGCTCCCACCAGTCCTTCCGTATTTCAAATCCTGGGGGAATCTGAAATCTTTGTCTCGCGTTAGATGTTGAGCAATTAGCATTTAGTTAAAAATATCAACCCACAAAATAAAACGTGTCACACAAATCTGTCCTTTGCAGATTTAGAACAAAAGACTAGAGGTTTGTGTAAAACACACACACACACACACACACACACACACACACACACACACGTATTCCTCCGAACTCCAATGAGTTTGAAAAAACATTGATTGTTCAATGAAGAGAGAGATTTTGTCTGTCTCCTTTCTTCGGTGATGAATTTGAATGTATTAATTTCAGGGAAAAGCGAAATTACCACTGATAGGCATAACAGTATATTGTTTGTCCTCAAGTTTGTCACAAGAGTCATCATGGTGAATAAATTATTGACAATGAAAAAAGTTCTTATGTTTCTTTTTGGCTTCCCATGAAAATCAATATTCAAAGTACTTTGCAAGGTGTGAAAAGCTGATTATACTTTTGGATAATCATAGATGCTTAGATATATTTCACTGTTAGTATTTTCAGTTGCCTTTCATGAAGACTATAACATTAACTGACTAAGCTGAATAATTCTATGCCTGATGAGCTTTTATTGTGGTTTCTGCTGAAATGAAAGGATGACACAAGCTTACGGTTGGCTAGTTGAAATAATTTCAGCAGGCTGCAGGGAGCAGGGGTTGGATCTAGTTGTTTGGTGCCTGGCCCCAAGGAAATTAGGGCTGGGAAACAGTGGCCTAAAGCATAGAAGCCCAGTAGACAAGGTGGAGGGCAGTGCATCCGGCTTGGTTGGTTTGCATTGGAAAGGTATGCCCCCAGGTAAGTTATTTACTCTCTGGAGGAATGGGCTAGCCCCAGGAGGGACAGTCCCCTCAGGGTCAGTGAGGCTCCAGATGTCAAAACCTCTGGATCAGAAACACATGGTGAATAGAGGAACAGAATGGAAAGCCTAGAAACAGACCACAAATACCTAAGTATTTACTGTATAGGAAGAGAACGTTGAAAATTGGTCTGAGCAGGGCTTTGAAAGATGTGGAATTTACATTTATTTACATGTAAACCTGTATTTACATATAGTATTGTAACTACTGATAGGGAAAAAAATAAGATCCTATCAGTAGTTATAATACTATGTGTAAATACAGGTTTACATGTATTCACATTTATACTAGATCCTTATCTTATACGTTACACACAAATAAATTATAGAAGGTATTCATTTCCTAATAAATTCTCATTTTTATTACAAAATGCAATGAAATAAGTTTAAAATAATGAATTGGGGATTAAACATACTTTATAGAATGTAAAATATGTCTTTTTTAGAACGTATACCATCATTTTTGGATATTGATATTTGTTTTCTATTAACCCATATACACGTACAGTGAAAATAAGGGAGTATACAATTTTTTTTTCCTCTCCGGGAGTATCATTTTAAATAAAAAGAAGAAAACGTATTTTAAGATTTCCTCTCCCTATAAAATAAATATTTTGCTGATATTGACCGATGGCTGTGAATAGCTCGTGTTCAATTGCAATGGTTCTACTACATATGTTATTCAGACCTGACTTGAATCAAGATAATTAGCAGTTTTAAACTGTTTGCTTTATATTTGTGTAT
Organism: Rhinolophus hipposideros; assembly: GCF_964194185.1. Taxonomy (NCBI): domain Eukaryota; kingdom Metazoa; phylum Chordata; class Mammalia; order Chiroptera; family Rhinolophidae; genus Rhinolophus; species Rhinolophus hipposideros. The sequence goes on from NC_138059.1 coordinate 68,515,777, forward strand.
ATATCACTGGACTTTAGTACGTAAGTGATATCTTATTTCTTTTATCGGAAAAAATAATGCAGATTCTCACAGTAGGCAGCACCAGCCTGTCAAACTACATAAGAGTGACCCACCGTCACTGTCTGCTATACTCCGTTTCTCATGTCAGTCACAGACTCTGTTAGTATCTCTGTGTTTTAAAACCATAGTGATTCCGAGAAGTTCTCAGATACTCTTTCTCTGGATCAGGATCAGTTCCTGCCGTGTTTCCCCGAAAATAAGACCTAGCTGAACCATCAGCTCTAAAGCGTCTTTTGGAGCAAAACTTAATATAAGATCCGGTCTTATTTTACTATAATATATAAGACTGGGTCTTAATATAATATAATATAAGACCGGGTCTTATATTAATTTTTGCTCCAAAAGATGCTTTAGAGCTGATGGTTCAGCTAGGTCTTATTTTTGGGGAAACAGCATACTAAAGAACACTGTGTTTGGCAAGTCATGTGAATTGTTCCATGGAGTAGCAAAATGTCTATCCATGACAAGTTTTCATACGAAGAAATATGTTTCATCAGAAGAAATAAGTTTTCATACGAAGAAATATGTCATTTTAATCTAGAAGGGAATTTGATGGTCTCCACAATTTAGACAAGAAAAGTTTCAAAATGTTTTTCTGGAAGCTATTCTTACCAACTGTAACTGACTTCCACCTATCACAAAATCAACAGCTGTCTTGACCTGATCACTCCATTAATTCAGTATCACTTTTCCTTTCATTCGCATAGCTGTAGAGTTTAGATTGCTTAAGTCCAGGGGATAACAATACTCTAACAGATCCAATTCTCAGAGATTTTCACCTAGGATATTCTCTCAAGGTGTCCAGTGGGATATAAAATCCCCACATCTTTGAATGTGTTCCTGGAACATTACAATACGCTCTGTCATCCCACCAGGAGTCACAATATCTGAACAGCTCTCTAAGCATTCTGGTAGAAAAGGTCTTAGACATTTGGAAAAAGTTCATTACTTTCACAACATGACAGTATTTTCGTAGGAATACTCCCACATTCCTGGGGCATTTTCCCGGACATTCTAAAAGTTGGTTCTGTAGAAGTACCCCTAAATTGTCCTGTGATATACTCTGAAAGAAAGCCCCATTCCAGTAGTTGGCACAAATCCACCCCGTTAACCTGTGTGTTGCATTAATGTAATCACTTCAAGAATTTTATACTTTCATCAACAGTCCTTATTTCGGATTAAAAGAGAGGACTAAAAGACCTTAATATTTATTTCTTGGGCAATAAACAGAGCCAGTTTCTCTTTAGAATACCATTCCTTAATTTTGGTAATGAACTTCCATTGTCTACCTTGTAATTGAAAATCTTCTTGAAGGTTTTCACGTCAGAAACCCTAGAAAAATTCCGAAACACCAATTAATTAAGAAGTTGGCTTTCAAAGTAAGCTGTTTTTGAATTTTTTATGCCTTCTCTATTCCACATAATGATTCTCATTCACTCACAAATGGTATTAAACAGCTGTTTCATAAAATTCAACATCTTAATGGCAATTAAGGCATATTACATCCTAAATGCAATCAGTTCAAGGTATTAAATTAGGAACCCCTTGCTTCAGAATAAAATAGATGAGGAAATTCCTGGCTGCCTGACAAGACTTGATATCCTACTAAAAATATGCAAACTAGACTGAGCGATTTTATGTTTTGGATCTGTAGACAGTGGTAATTTAGGAATATTTAGCACTAACGAAGAATATCACATCAGTTCAAGTAAATTAGCACTTCTCTTCCTCCTCCAGAGTTCTTCCATTATGTTTCATTCAGCATTAAATCTAACCGTGTACTTTTAGGAATAAAAGTGGGGCCTGAATCCTTGGGAAAAATTGGCAGCTGAACGCCAGCTTTCCACATTCATTTGTCAACGTCAACAGTATATTCACATTATGGTAGCATTAACTTTTTTTTTTACCTGTTTCAAAAGATATTTCCTTATTTTAAAAATGAAATTTATATGTTATAATATTTCATGCATAAAACAAAATACTAATATCTTAAAATACCAACCAATGAAATGGAAGACATGGTCTTTTAACTTGCTATTCATTTTCCTCAACTAACACACTAAAATGTTATGAGGGCAAAACAGTTTTTTTAAGATCACAGTTCAAATAATTATTTAAGTTGTATTATTTGTGTCTTATTTTTATGGACTGAAAATGTCCTTGTGGTATGAAGTGCATTTAGCATTTTCTAAAGGAAGAAAATCATTTCTATTTGAGTGGTGTGAGTTGGAACCAAAAGTATTTGTGTACTTAATTTTTTTTCTCTTTTCAAACTTCTTTTTTATGCCTATTTGAGTCAATGCGTGAAATATTTTTATGAGGCTATTTTGTTGTTTAGATCCTATGTAATGTTCTCTTCTTCAAAGTTTCCTGTGCTTTAGTATGTATAAGGTACTCAGATTCCTAGAAACTCAACAGAAGTAGGGCTGCAATAGTGGACGGTTTGATTCATCAATTACTTCATTTATTCATTCTTTAAACATTGCTGAGTACCTACTATTTACTATATAGTTTTAAAAAAATCATTTCCCTTGCAGCATGTAAGTTAAACCAAAGTGTAAGCTTTTCAGAAAATTTTGTAATTTTTCTTTCAGTGGTATTCTGTTTTGGTGGATTTCTTTCTCAACTCCTTTGTTTAATAGACATGTGACTTTGTTTTTTTTTTTTTTATTTATTAGCTTCAGGTGTACAAGACAAGGTAATACTTAGACGTTCATCATTTATATCCCTCACACTGTGAACCCCCCTCCCCCCATCCACTATCCCTCCGACCTCACACTGAACCATCACATTATATATATAAAATTATAGTTGGCATTCATTAATGTTTAGCTTCTGGTGTACAATGCCATGATCAGGTATCCACAGTATACCTGAGGTGGTCTCCCAAATAGGACGAGACATGTGACTTTGGATGAATGAATAAACTTACTGAGCCTCAGTTTTCTTACATAATTGCTGTGAAGATTTATTGGATTATGCATATAAAAGTGCTATTAAATTTTAAAACTAAACATGGAGATATTATTATTGTTGTTGTTATTATTAGGTTGATACCCAATCAAAGGTATCAGAATTACTATTATTATTATCACTATTAATGTCACCATGATCTGTGTGTTAATGTTCTGTGTATTAAAAAGAAATGCCTGGTAAGGAAAAGGAAGAAAGGATAACAGGAGGACAGTACTATACAACATTTATTGTGATGGTGATCAGTTTCTCCAAGAAATGGTACTAATAGTTGGTTCTTTGTTATTCATTTCTACAACAAAAACCGTGATGTTTTATGCATACTATTTTAAAGCAAAATATAATTTACGTCTTACAATATAAGTATCTTATTTAATATTCTTCATGTTTCATGTCCAGTAGCCTTCCGACAATGACAACATATTTTTTCCTCTGGGAGTTATATCAGAACATTATGCAACATTATGGACATTATTGTACATGATCTGAAGGAGTTAGATTATCAATACTGAATTCAGACCTACTGATCTCCAGTTGTTAAGAATACCAAATATACTGGAAGCCTAGAAGACAGCAGTGGTTGTGGGTATAAGAAAAAAAATTAAGGTTTTTTTTTGTTTGTTTTTGTTTTTCCCAACTCTTAATTTGCTAACTCCATTAATATGCTTTGGTCCTTTATTCTTTTTTATCTAAAAAAAAAAAAAAAAAAAAAGTATTTATTCTCAACCAGAAGATGTCATTTAAATACTTTATATCATTAAATTCGGTAGGTTGAAATGAACTGTTCTAAACCCTCTTTAAAATATGTGTTATTGTCTAGGCCAGAGAATTTTCCCCTCATTATCACCTCATAAAACAACTAGGAGAGGAGACTAGACTTCTTCCCCTAATGCAGTTGTAACGAAGTGAAAGTTTTCTGGTTTGCTTTGGATTCTTCCTCACAGAATTTTGCAAACCCAAGCCAGAACATACCTTGGCTCATGTATTAGTGCATTTTTTTCCTTCCCCAAAATTAGAGGTTAAAGACTAGTGAGCTTAAATGAAAGCAAGGAATTCTTGAACGATTTGTGGCTAATCACTTACTGTGAAAATTAATGAAAGTCGCAAGAAGGAAAATCACCAAGTTTCACAAAATAATCGTAATACTGAGAGCTTTTAACAGGTTTAACATAAATATTTCAGAGGGCACTAATGGGAGCTCTGTTACCATCAGAGAGTAGTAGTCTCAAAAACAGAGAAACTAATTGTGGCCTCAAGTATGTGTACCAGCTGATAAAGTTTTAAGGAACTAGAAACTATTGAAAAGAGAGGTTGGATGTTTGCATTGTAAAATCCACATCTATCTCGTTCTAAATTATACTAACTAAAAATCAATACTACTTTAAACCTCACTAGAGAATTCTAACTGGCAATAATGAAATTTTCATCGGTCTTATTCTAGAATTTTCCATCAACACCTCAGTCTAGAAAGTCACATGAGTTAAATTGTAATCTCTCTTAAATCCCTCTCTTAGGTGTTTAGAAGAGAAGGAAGCAACTCTGAAGAGTCATGCTCCTCTGTTTCATGCACTCGGCATTTCTGTAGTACAGATTTTATAAACATGCCCTTCACTATTCATGGAAAAATTCTGCTTTCTTAATAACAACCACATTATGAGCTGCTGAGGTCTTTCTTAAAAAACCACACAACCGCACACTAATGTAGCATATAAACTATGATTTTATTTTTTTTAGAGTTAGTTCACAAAACAACTTGTACAATAGTGAATACACATACTTTTCTAATTTCTGAAATTTAAAGACATGTCTGGCTGTACAAAATTAGGAAACAGTTACTTGTTTATTTTATTATCTGCATACCGATATTTGGGAAACAAATGGAAAAAAGAAACGTAGAACAGTAGTCAAGAAAGGTGGGATATATGACTTCACATTTTCTTGTTTTCTTTGGGGGAAAATGCTATAGGGTCATTTTATTTCTGTCTTCCTGAGTAAATGCCATTTTATCTTTGAAGGTCCCTTATAAACTCTCAGTGAAACTACATTGTCTATTTTCCTAACTTAAGTTGAAAAATACATTAATTATCTATTGTACTTCAATGATGAATATGACATTTATTGAATTAAGGTAATTTAAAACTTATGTGAAAACTTCTAAAGACTGTATATATACTTCAAGATATCATCCTATAAAAATTATTACATGTGTATATTCAAAATAGTTTCTAAATGACTTTCAGGCTTAATATTGGATCAGAATATTCAAACTAATTTGGAAAGAATAAAGGACAATGTAAGGATTTATTGCCTCTGGCACTATAAATCTTTAGAAAGGAAAAGCATACCCTAAATTGATACAATTGTTCATGAATTCTATGGCAAGTTGTTTGTTATAATATTTATGAGTGCTAATGAATTTATCTAAATGTGTGGAAACACAGCTGACCAAGACTGAGGACTTGGCTGTATATTCAAATATATTCCACTGTGTTTGAAGGGCTCGAAGTGTAGCCAGCTGGAGAGCTAAAATATATAAAATATATTATTAAATATGTAAAATAGTCACTTTATTGTAAATACGGTTGAGTAGTGGTAATTTCTTTTGGTTCAGCTTCGTGTCTACACTTGAGGACTATCATTCTCATAGATGATATCTCTTCATTAGGTAAAATAAAAACCAGAAGGATATTTTTGAATACATTTCAATTAGTGCTAAAAGTTAAGGGTGAGACATCTGAGCAGAAAAATATTATTTCTATCATTACCATTACCATAATTCTTTTACCACTGCCTGGATCTAGGTCTAATATATGTGTCTAAAATTACATATATATGTAATTTTTTAACAGCAAGGAAGGGATCGTTGTTAACAGTAGTTGGCTTTTCTAAGTACTATATTAAGCCCTTTGTCTTTTACTGAAGCAATCCCTCAAATCCTTTCTTGCTTCCACGACCAAGATGTAAACCTTGAAGTCAAAGAAAGGAGTACAGTTTCAAATCAGGATATAAAAGAGTAAACACCAGATTCTGTGGAAGTGGAACACTAACCAATTCTTCATTGTTGATAAAGGAGATAAACGTTAGGTATGAGGTGCTTTTTAGAGGCATTGAAGAAATGGTGCCCAGAGTGGGTTGGGGAGCCAGTGCCCTGTAAATAGCTAGAGAACCAAGTGAATTATTTTGGACCCTGGCATTAGAGGCTGTCACCCACCATTCTGTCAGATGCTGTTGGGACCTCCCACTGCACCTCCCATCCCTGTTTTACATGGTCCCCACTGGAACGTGCAGGTCTCGCCTTGAAATCTGATCTGAACATCAGCTTCCTCAGCCTCCTAGAAATTTCTTCTATTAACTTTTCCTATTTTCAGCTTCAACTTGGCCACCTCCATGATTTCACCGAAACAAGATGCTTCTTAAGATCACTCTTCCCAGGGAGCCCTTTCAAATGGAAGCATCTTTTTTTCTGCTGCAGCTTGGGTACGTGTTGGCCAGAAGGTAGAGTAGGAGTGTGCTTTGTTCCATAGGGCTCCTTGAATGTTCTAGATTCTTCCTGTAAGAACTCCTTTGAGGTTTAGACCCTCCAGATGTAACATCCTCCCTCCTTCCTCATTGCTGGTCACTCACTGTCACTCACTGAAAACTCTTGACTCAAAATCTTCCTTTATAGTAGCCTATGTTTTGTAACTTTCCTGCCAATGTTCTGGCTACCCACTTGGTTCCCTTCACTTTCTTCAAGAAAGATGGATGAGTGACAGCTGGAAAATCAGTGTGACTTGTCCTGTGGCATAGATGAGTCCTGAGTGCTGGCATTGAGTCTCTCTCTAAAGCCATGAAGCTGAACTTAAATAACAAAATCCGATTTACTATGTCATGCTGGAATGGTGTGTGCACAGACTCAATGTGAGATTAGTATACAAGTACCCCTCTTGCTGTGAACCTGATAATACATGTTCTTTGCTTTCTCCCTCATACTATCCCTTCTTTCAGTCATCCTCCAAAGGGTGCAACTCCCTATAGGGTGCAACCTGTGCCTATAGATGCATATAATATTAACAAACATTGTAAAAACTTCCTTCCACTTTGCTTTTGTAGAAGTTTTGCCAAGAAATAAATTTGAGAGTTTCCTAAAGATGAATACTTAAAGGTTCTTGACAAGGGTTATGGCGCCCCACCAGGTGTTCCTGTTTTGTTTATGCTAATTATGATGGCCACTTAACAGATGGATGAGGGCTTTTAGTCCCATATTCTTTTCCATTTGAATTGCTTTCATCACACGTGAAGGCTTCAAAAGACACATCTGACCCACTAAAGTGTACCTCCTCATCCACCTTTTCCTCCTTCCCACCATCACTTCCCACAGAAAACCCTTAGACTGTCATTACCTAATACCTAAAATCTCTGATGCTAAAACCGTGCTCTCCCAATTATGATCTTTGTACTTTCCTTTTTGCAAGTGCTTCTTCCATAAAAATCTTTGATCTCTATCCAAAATCCGTTGACCCCACCATATTCTCTAACCCTTCAGTGTGCTTTGTTCTGTTTTTTGTTTGTTTGTTTTCCCTTTTCTCCAGGTCAAATTATATTGAACTTTATTGTAATTTTTCTCTTCCAAGCATCCTCAGTTCTCCAGCCTATCTTTCTCGATTGCATTCTTACTCTGCATGAAAACTGGAAAATAGGTTTTTGATCTTTCTCATAGATAAACCACTTCCTAGCTACCAAATTAAATGGAAACAGGGGTTGGGTAGCCTCTCATTTTAAAGACTGGAGAACTTCTGCTACTCTACCTGCTTCCTGTTTCTCTTATTCCAGCCAAATCTCTAGTGTCTCTTCTGATGAAGTTGCAAATTCTGTTCCCTCCAGTGGTACCGTGTCATGCTGCAGGTGGTTTTTCTTTTTTGTTGTTTATTGTTCAAACCTGGCTTTAGCATCTGCTCCTACTTACATGTATGTTATCTTTCCCCTTTTCCTTTCAAGCGCTTCTGAGGGCAACTTTGGGAGGATTTCAGAGACTACTTTGATTTGAGGCAGGATTAACAAAAGTATCATTTACATTCATGGCATTCTTTCCATTTTTTTTTCTTATGGGACAATGTTAGAAGCTGTGCAGGGCTCCTCCACCACCTTTATGTTTTGTTGTTGTTGTTTTTTAAATGAATTACTGATATACTTCTAAGTTAGCTTTTTAGAATTTTGTCAGAAATTTGTTATAAATATAAAATTTTGTAATTTCCATTACCTACAAATATGTGACACATGTATTACTCAATTGAATCTTCAATTTCTTAAATACCCAATTATTTTTGAATTTGTTTATTATGAGTTTGAGTATTCATTAACACAGGTTAACATTCTTCCTCTTTGCCTTACATGATTTTATATTCCATTTGCGTTTCTGCCATATTTTTATATCTTCACCCAACGTTGAGTGAATTCATGCTTTTTTTTTTTTTTAATCCTGATTCTTGAGTGGTAAGCATTTCCGGGAGGGGGGGCAATAATGGTTACGTTCTAAATTAATGCTAGCCAATCTTAGTTGGATCCTAAAAGCTACTCTGCAATCTTTTTACTTTCATTTTGCACATCAGCTATTCCGATTATTTTGCTTCAAACCCCCACACATATATCGCATATCTCTGAGTATGTTTAAGTCCTACTTTATTACAAATTTGGATGATAATTAACCTCAGCTTTTTTTCCCTATTACCCAATTCTCCTTGTGCATAATCATTATCTTTGCTCTTTTCCCTCCAAATCAGTAAAAGGAAAAAAAAAGAAATAAAACACTTCTTAAGATGAGGCCTTCTAGTTGTGATAATTAATACCATGCTATTGTCTGGAATCCTTCTGCAGCAATATTCTCCCTGTCTATCATGTGGTATATTTACTCAACTCTTCCATCAGTCTTCAAGTCTTCCAACGTACCCTTATGCTAACACTTTCTTTACTATGATTCCTCCTCAATCTATTGCCTGTTGATTTATTTTCTGAGTTCCAGTTAGCTACAATTCCAATGTGACGTGGTCTCCTTTCAGTGACTCCTTTCACTTGCCTTCTGCAAGTCTACACTCTGTTGATGATTGTTTGTTGTCATTCACCCTCTCATAATTGCCTCCACTATTCTCTCTCCTTACACACTTTAGTGTGGCGATCTCAAACACTTGCCATTGTTTCAACTTTTACCTCCATGCAAAAGAGTATGAAAACATCGTCTCTAGATGCGCCCTTTTCCCTCATCCTCTGTCTTGTACTTTCACTGTACTCTGACATGCTTCTCATGGGGTATCTGGAGAACTTGCAAACTCTACTTGTCTCTCCTACAAAACCGTTCGTCTTCCTGGTTTCCCAGTCTCTAGGGCAAGATGACACCACTCTTTCTTCACATGATTACTTCCTTGAAACTGTCACTTCTGACTTTACAATATTTTTGCATCTATCTCAGTTCTTCAGTAGCATTGACTAGGTCCCCATTATCATTTGTAAATAATACTATACCCATTCCTCAACTGCGAACTTTAAGTGAAATGCTAAAAACAAACAGAACAAGACCCAAACAAGATAGGAGGTAGTACATAGTTTAATCAGTGTCATTTCAATTGCAGATGTTTTACTTTATTCCTGAACTTCAGTTTCCTATCATTCTCATTATTTCAGAAAAACTTGAAAACAGCCTAATTATGAATAAAGTGACTAAATATTTCCCCATAAAAAACACAGGTCAATTGCCTAAGTACAATGACAATTACATTTTTAAAATGGCAGACGACACAAAACGTTCTCAGTAGAAGTTTTCCATTGTTTATTGCCCAAGAAAAAATTCCTTCTTAAAACTTAATTTTCTCTATGTAAGTTGACAAAAATGGGTGTCCGAGCTCTTACTCTCTTCACTTTTCTCTCTCTTTCCCTTCATTCAGAGTTTAAAAGACAGCATATATTTTTTGGTAAATTGCACTTACACTAAGAGGGGAAAGATTGAAGTTTTGAGAGCATACAGATGGGTAGAAAAGAGGAATTCTCAAAACTCCTCTAAACCTTCAACTTTCACATCTGTGTCCCACTACAATGCTGTGTATGAGTACACCTCAAAATGTGGAACTTTCGGAGGAGGAGAAATTGCTATAGTTCATGTGCTCAAGAACTCGGAACTGCGAAGTAGGAGCAAAATGGAAGTGGTATAAGAGGCAGTGAGAGTGAAATAATTGTCTCACATTGACAAGATGTCACGCACATGTCCCAGCATAAGTGCAAAGGGAAGAGCCAATCTCAGTGAAGAGCCACCGAGATGACACTGAGCCCTGAATTCCTCCCAAGAGGTCACATGCCAGATGGATTTAGGAGTGTCAAGAGCAGTACAGATTCAGACCATGTTTTGTTGTTTGATCAATAAGGGGGGGGTGGCAAAAGCTAGATATGAGAATATTCATTAATGGAGGGACTCCATTACTAATGAGTGTTTCCTCGGAACTTCTTTTACCAAGAATTCTAACATGGAAAGCATCCACTCGATGGAATTGTTACAGAATAATACTTAATGCTCATCCTCTTTTAACAAGAATTTCCTGTAGTTTCTTCTGCCTGGGGTGGTCTGTCAGGCCCCCCACTGTTGGCAGGGGATGTTACAGAAAGCCAAACCAAGTATTTTGTGTCTCAAATAGTTGATCTATAATATTTTTGTATATCGCTCTCTCCCTCAAGGTGGTAAATATACTAATTGTATTTATAGGCCACGTCATGTATATGTTCCTGAATGCCAAGATGGAAAATGCCTTTAATAACTTATTTGTTCTTGTATGTCTCCCGCAGTGTCTAGCACAACGTCTTCTATAATAAATGTGCCCATACAAAATCATTTAATCTAATTATTTGATGTCCTCAATATTAAAAAGATGAGTTTTATTCAGAGCAATTGCTGCAGAAATGAAATTAAAATCTCAGTTTCTGTGTCATTGTATATTCTCACGTCCCTGAGTGTAGTGCAGAATCTTTAGGTAGGAACACCTAGGTGGGTAAATTTTACCTGGAACTTTGTTGCTGCAATATGTGAAAGCAAATGATACCACCTTCCTTTGGTCTACTCAACCATGTCTTTAACATGTATAACGTAGAGAATTCATAAAATAATCCAAACTCAGATCTAACAATTCATTATTTACTTTATAAAATATTAAGCATTGATTGACAGAATGTATGAAATCTACTAAACTGAATCAATGTTAGTTACGTGAATTTCTAGTGGCTTTGGGTTTAAGTTAGGCTGACACTTAGTCCATAGGACTAAAATGAACTTTTCTGTTTTTTATCCTGTGTAAGTCCATTAGCTTTCAAGAACTGTAGACTTTTCAGTGTTCCTAAAATTTGGGTCTGATGGTGTCATTTCAATCAATGTATTTTTCTTGTAGATATTAGTTGCTGCTGGATTTATTCATTCATTTATTTAACACATATATACCAACTGAATTTATAGTCCACATTATGTGTATGCTACTGAATTTAAAAAGTTGAAATGATATATATCTGCCCTTACAGATTGCAGTTTAGATTGGAGTGAGACCTACAAACAATGACAATGCAAAGTGTCAGTTCCTTTAGTGGAGGATGTTAGGATACTCTGCGCCAGCTTATGCATGTGCCAGGCTGCCCAAGGGTGGGAATGTGTCAGAGAAAAGTTCACGCCTGAATTGAGACTCATATAATGAATGGATTTTGACAAACTTGTTCCAAGAAAGGCATCGCAAGGAAGAGTTATCCTGGTGAAGTTCTACAAAAGGGCTCCCAGCCAAGGGGATGGAGAAAAATAAATCTGAAATACCACTCTGTGTCCACTTGCAAGGCCATGTCCCCTGCAGCACAGCTGGTTCAGATCCAATAGAGAGGTCTTTTTGCTAATTCATTTGTTCAGAAAAAATGCCTTATTGTAATCCATCTGCCCAGAGCGGCCATTTTGAGATACTGTGGACAAAGGCAACTTCTGTGCTATCCGAAACCCTGGCCAGCTCCTTGAGAGGATGTGAAAGTCCAGGGAAGCAGTCGACCCTGGTAGTCTGGTGATTGCAGAGTGGAAGAGCAAGAAATGATTTGAAATGCAGCGAAGAGGTTAAGGAATCTTGGAACTGTAAAATATCCACAGAGTTCTGAAAAAGGGTCCTAATTGATCAAGCTAATTAGTATAGCAGGTTCAGTGGAGTGGTGAGTAACTGGTGGCAGCAGATAGGGAAGTGGTCACAGTGAGATTTGAGAGACAGAAAGTACAGTGAGAGAGAGAGAGACCTAGTTGTGGGGGCAGGCTCAGTGAATATTTATGTTCAGATACACATGTGTAATAACCACCCAATTCAAGATCCAGACTATTTCCAGAACCTCGGGAGTCTCCCTTGTGTCTCCTCCCATCCCAAGAAGACACCCCTACACTGATTTCTGTCACGATAGAAGACGTAAGCCTGTTCTTTGACCTCGTACAAACAGGGCCATGTGAAACATACTATTTTTGGGTTTAGCTTCTTTCTCTCAAATTTTGACTGCACAATTCCCGCATGTTGTTGTATGCAGCTATAATTTGCTTTTTTACATTCCATTGTATTCCATTGTGTGAATATACCCCAAATTTTTAGCCACTATCTTTGTTTAGTCACCATTGATGAAGAGTTCTTGATTGTTCCAGTTATTATCAGTTGGGGTTATTACAAACACAGCTGCTATTACCATTCTTGTGCTTATCTTTCGGAAGCTCTGTACCATTTTTCTTGGGTATAAATCTAAGAATGAAATCCTTAGATCATAACTGAAGACTCAGAAAGAACCACTTAGCCTCCCCGCTTTCCTGCCTAAGAGATTCAGATGGAAAGGGATGCTTCAGGAAGGGAATCCTAGGATGTCTGCCTGGGACTAATTTGAATTAAGTATGGTAGATAGGTAGGCGCCAAGCAGGGGCCTGGTAGCTGGATCACCCTGTGTCCCATTTAAGCAAAAATCAGCCTGCCCTGTGCATTTGGCCCTTCCTCAATTACCTGTAAATCGCCCATTCTCACTTTTGCAATCTGAGATCCTTTTCCTCCCTTTTCTTCTTTGTCCAAAATGCCATAAATACCCAATTTTATCTCACTGTCTTTTGAAATTTTCATGGTTACGTGAATCCTCCATGCACACTATTTTTCCTGTTTCTTAAAAAAAAGAAAAAAGATCATAATATAAGCATATGTTTAGCTTTAATAGAAAAATACCAAAGTTTTCCTAAGTGGTTGCACTAATTTGCACTCCCATCAGCAGTGTATGACAGTTACGCTGTCTTCGCCAACATTTGTGTTTTAAAAGATTAAAATAAAATCTTTTTTTTATTTTAGCCAGTCTGGCAGTTGTGTGTTGTAGTTCACTGTGCTTTCCATTTGCACCTCTCTGAAGCCTAATTATCTTAGCATTCTTTTGTGAAATATACATTCAAATCTTTTGACTGCTTTTCTATTTGATTGTCTTTTTACTATTGATTTATTGAAGTACTGTATGTATTCTAAATATTTGTCTTTTTCAATATATGAATTATAAATATATTCTCCCATTTCATGACTTGCCTTATCTTTCTCTTCATGGTGTTTTAAAAAATGAGAATTTTAAAATTTAAACAGTTATTAATATCCTTGTGTCCTTTTTACTATATATTGCCCAGCTCAAGGTATGAAGATATTCTTTAATGATTTCTTCTACAAGCTTTATTGTGTGGCTTTTTACATAAAAGTTAACATCCCATCTGTAATTCATTTTGTTCATGGTATGATGTATGGACCAAATTATTTTTTCCCCACATAGTCAAAAGAACCAGTATCATTTAGAGAAACTAAGTCCTTTCGTAACTATTCCACAGGTGACAGTCTGTGGTGGGTTTACTTCTGCATTGCCCATGTTGATTTCTTTGTCATTTTGTCTATTCTTGCAACAATACAATACTGTCTTAATTACTATAACTTTGTAATTTATAATCACTCTTTATCAGGTAGTTGATGTCCTCCTTTACTGATGCTTTTTAAATATTGTATGTACTATGCTTGATGCTTTGCCTTTCTTTTTAAAAAGTAGAACAACTTGTCAGTCTGCAAATACAACTTGAAAAAACTGCTGATTTTGGGGGAGGGAATGTTCTATAAAATCTTAAGAACAACTTAGATAGGAATCTCATATTATGAGTAGTGAATTTTCCTACTCATCAAAATTGACTTCTTTCTCCATGTTTTTATCTTATATAATTAGTATATAACTTTATGTAATTACTATATCCTTTTAAATCTTATTGATTTACATTTATTTCATAGTTTTTATTTCATCATTCTCCTCCGTTGACTTCTTTTAGATTATCAAAATGTTTTAATTCCATATTTTTCTCATTTATCCATTTGTTACACATCAATTTATTATATCTAACCACATAAATGTGTCTTGCATACTTGAAAAGAATAGGTATTCTGTCACTGTTGGATGGAGTGTTTGATATTTGATTAGTTCAAATTGGTTCTTTGTGTTGCTCAAATCACCTTTAATCTTATTCATTTTTTTCTGCTATTCTTTCACAATTACTGAGAGTAGTATATGTAACTCTCTAAATAGAATTGCAGATTTGTTTCATTCCCCTTTGGTTCTGTAAATTTCTGCTTTAAAAATTTTGGTAGGTGTATGCAAATCTAGGATTACTATACCTTTCTGTTGAATTGCTTTTTTAAAAAAAATCAAATATTCCTCTTTATATCTTTTAATAATTTTGCCTTAAAGTCCACTTTTTCTACTTTTAACATAGCTGCTCTAGCTTTCTTCGGTTAGTATTTTTATTTTCAATATTTTTCTCAAATATTTATTTGCTTTTATATTTAATATGTGTTTCTTAAAAGCATATAATTGGGTTTTGCTCTTCTATTGAATCTGACAGTCTCTGGCATTTAACTGAATTATTTATTCAATTTACAATTCATGTAAATACTAGCATAGTAATTTAAATTTTTTTGTTTGCTTGTTTTCCATTCTTCTCGTCTTTACTTTGTCCCATCATGTCTCCTTTATTTACTGCTTTTGTATTATTCATGTATTTTTGTTGCGTTTTTTCTTTATTAGTTGGTTTGTTAAAAGTTATTTAACATAATTACTTGATGAATTACAACTTGCATGTTGTAGTGTGCGTAAATAATTCATTCCTTTTTATTACCAAATAATATTACATTTCTGGGTTTCATTTTCTATAGTTTTCTCCTCTGTAGGATTTTTTTCAAGTATTAGCTACTTTGGCAGTTGCTAAATCTAGTCCCTTTCTCCTCAGCCCAGAAAGTCTGCCTCTTTTTATTTTAATTTTTTAAATTTTTATTAAATTTATTGGGGTGATAATGGTTAGTAAAATGACATAGGTTTCAAGTGTACAATTCTATAATAGATCATCTGTGTATTGCATTGTGTGCTCACCACCCAGAGTCAGTTCTCTTTCCATCACCATATTTGGTTCCTTTTACTCTCATCTACCACACCCTCCCCTGTCCCCTCTGGTTTTTGTTTGTCTTGTTTGTTTGTTGCCTTCAGTTTTATATCTCACATATGAGTGAAGTCATGTGGTTCTCAACTTTTTCTTACTTATTCCACTTAGCTTCTTTTTAAAGGAATTCTGTTTTCCTATACCACGATGATGATTCACCCCTGGTAAAAAGCAGGCATTAGTGAAAATTTTGCTTCTGTGTGCTCTCTTCCTTCTAGAATTATGCTCATCAAATACTCCTTGCATTGGTTCTTCTGTAATGCTTCTAAGCAGTTGTCTTATAGATTTTGTTTCACTTTTCTTGTTGCATATGGTGAAATATGACTCTGATACAAATAAGAATATTAAGGCCAAAACCGGAAATTTACTCTGTATAAGCCTGGTTCAAAAACAGAGTTGTATGCAGAAAATTAGAGAGGACCGTAAGTTGGGAAGTGTCTGAAAGTGTAAGGCACGTCAGCTTGCTTATGTACTAAAGGATTCAGTGGAAGATGAAAGGCTGAGGACTCAGGAATCAGAAGTTCATATGAATAAGTTAGCATTGCATTAGAGGAGAAGCTTTGTATAGGAAGAATTTGTGCGATTGGTGCCAATGCTGATGGAAGAGCAGAAAATTGAAATCGTTCATGTAACCTCCATTTACTATGTGAAATCAGAATAAAAGTCATTGTTCTGAATAAGAGAAGGGTAGTAGAAGAAAGAAGTCTCAGAATAGTAATGATGCTTTAGAACACATGCTAGAATGATTACAGAGGAAGCTGGCAGAGATGGTTCATAGCATTTCTGAGCTACGTTGAAGGGTGAGCCAAACATCACGCCATCAGTTCAAATATCTTTTTACCTCCATAGCTCAACTCAGAAAAGCAGCTATTTGGCTATGGGGCCAGGACTATAACTGTCCTTTTACCATTGTCTCGTCCTGAACTTAGGCTTTGGTCATTTGGGAATTTATCCTGAGAACTTTGTACATGGGGCGGGGGGGCACATCAATTCAAATTCTTGACAGTCACTGCTGGTATTCCACGTGTTAGGTAGAAGATATAACTTGAAGATACAGAGAGTAGCGAATTGACGTTAGTGTTCCATTTGGACCAAGTAACCTCTCAATATCGATTCCTTGTAAAGGACCATGTTGGATTTCATCTCAGATTCATCCTTAATGGAAGGATGTTATGTACTGACCACCGATCCATTGCAGTGCCTCTATCCTTCTACCTCCCCACAACATTATCTCACCAGGAGCCAGATGTTTACTTATTCAGCTCCTTTAAGACTTGTTATGTTGGAAGTGGAGGATTAAATCTGATCAGAAAAGTATATTTCTAATTATCATGAGATCTATGACTTCATCTTGCTCATGAAGATAAGGCTGAGAAAGATTAGGAATCAAATTATCCTGGTGGCAAGCTCTTACTCACCGATATGATGCTATCTTTATCTGATTTATTGAAAATAGTAAATGCTGAACTAAAATGAACGCAGTGTAATTCTTCCTTTACACGTGATAAGTTAGTCACAAATATTGTTGCATAGCAAAGTCCCTCCAAACCTAAGTGGCTTAAAGCAACAATCATTGCTAATTGCTCACATGTTTGTGAGCTGGCTGGGTGTCAGCTGCCCTGGGTTGTGTCCAGCTGGGCAGTTTGGCCCTGCATCCTCCTGGGACCGACAGGCTAGCCAGGGTGTTGTCTTCTTATGGCAATGACAGATGTGCGAGACAGCAAGCAGAAACATGGGAGACTTCTCTGGCCCAGGCATGAAACTGGCATACTCTCACTTGTGTCTGTTTATCATTGGCTAGAGCAAGGTGCATGTCCAAGCTCAATGTCAAGGGACAGAAATGTGAATTTGACCGATGACAAGGCCAAGGCGAAAGGATTGATGAATGGAGGAGTGAAAAGCAGGGCCAATAATGCAACCTATCACACAGGGCAATGCCCTTTCCCTCTCCTTCCCCACCAGTATTTCATGCAGGGTTCAGGAAACTTCTTAAAAGCCACTCATGTATAGAGAACAAAAGTGCATGGGCTTGTTTTTTCTTTTTTGTTTAAGTGTAATTAAGTGTAAGAATATGCTTTAACCAAACTAAAATAATTTCATATCTAGGATTAAACTAAGAAACAATTATAGCATGATTAAGGAGAATGACCTTTGCCGTTAGAAAGATCTGGAACACAGACCCAGTTCCAACACTTTTTAGCTGTTAACTTGGCAGCTTGCCGTCCTTATTGTGAAATGGTGGTATCAATAGTGCTTCCCTCAATTTACCTTTATTCATGAGGTTGTTGAAGTAAATGAAATGACAGACACGTGCCTGGCATGGAGTCAATGACAGGGATTGGTAGATGTTGTTATTTTCACAGAAGCTGTCACAGAGCGTAGAGGAGAACTAGAGTACTGGAATACTAAATGACTCTTGCAACGAGACAGAGAATATCTTCACAGGGCTAATGATATTTGAGATGCTGTTGAAAGATTTCGCTAGTCAGTGAAGTAATGAAGAAGTAACCTGAGGATTAATCATTGCTAGATTAAATGAATGAGAATAAATAAACATATGATAGTGGAAGTCTTAGAAATTTCGGTGTATCCTGTACTGTTGCTCATGAAGTATGGCATATATCTATATGGTAATTATAATCTTACCACTCTCTCTAATGCCCATGTGACATCCACTTTTCAGAATCCCTCGAATTCATGTTCTAACAAGTTAAGGTCGAAAGGGGGACTTGTGACATGGGTCTTTTGTAACTAGCAAAGTTGGTAAAATGTTCAGTCACTAGAAACAAAAGTGCAGCTGTAAATAGCAGTCATTAGATTAAAATACAAATTAATTTTCATCAAGTGCTATTACCCTGTAGGTTTAGAGAAAATGATATATACCATATAGATAAACACACTATTCTTTTTTGCTGAAGAAATAGTGATTTACATTCCAAACCATGAAAATGTTAAATGACAATAAAAGGCCACTTTCAACTTTGCCATTTACAGGCTCACTTATTGTTCATAACTCTTATAATTGGAGCTTGATTATATTATCCTGCCGCACAGCGTGATTTCCTGGTATTTGTCTAATGTTTTTTAAAGAACAATAATTCAATAACTATAGTGATGTCCATCCTTGGCCCCTAACAAATGTGCTATTTCATAAAGCCTGTTTATAAAATACGGTCACAGTCGATGTATATTCCATGCTTGCCATTCTGTGACTTTGAAAACAACGCAAAGCAGAAAAACAATCCCTGGGCTTTGTGACGTTACTTTGACAAAGAAAGGAACTTTAACTTTTAGGGTGACACAGTTTCATTTCTCTTGAAAGCACTTTCTGTTTATATTTGCTCCTAGAAAATTGATTTTATTTCGTTCTTATAGAAAAGTCTGAACCGTGTATTTCCGTCCCAGGGAAACATTTTTAAGTTTCATTCTCTACCCAACACACAAATATCCTAGCACTGTACTATTGTCCAACTAAAAACAAACAAAAACTCTAAAACTATAAATAACATATTTATTGTTTTCGTATTATTGGAAATATACATCTAATATAATTTTTGAAAAAAAATTGAAATTGTTACACTTCTATTTCAGATTTTGGCAATGAAATTGAATACAGATTTTGGCAATGAAATTTAAATAATTGTTGAATTTAGTAGAGAATGGATAAGGAGAAGAGACACAGAATGATTATTTTATACACATACACACAGAGATACATGCACATATAATTACATACATATGCATATATAATTAATTAATTATACACATACCCCAAATTTGAAACTCTAAGATAATAGCTTAGATATCAGAATCCTAAAATGATATAATATTTACACACTTTTAAAATGTCCTCTTTTCATCCTAGAAAGCAAAAGATCAGACCTAGAGAGTGTCTTGTTTTATCTGTTAATAATTTCTTGAACAAGTCTCATGATGAAGAAATTTTTTTTTCATCATGGGACTTTGCTATCCCCAAGTCTTTCGTCTTTTAACTTTTACACTTATTCTGCCTTATATAATTATGGAAACAAATACTCTGTTGTCAAATACTAGACCAAAATGCCTTTGTTCAATAGTCAGAATATGATATAGAGACCAGAGAAAAGAGGTTGGTTGTCATGCCAGTGACACCATGTTGGGATGGTAAGAAGGGATCTTCCCAGGAATTAAAGCAAACATGATTTCTCTTATATTATACTTTTGGGGTTTTTTGTTTCTTAGTTTTACTTTTGCTTTTAAATGTGTTTTGTGACCCAAACTAGCACTTACCCAATATTTTAGGCCAAAAATATATTTGGATGATTCTAAACACATTAAGTCCTTCATACCATGTTTTTACTTTGAAAAATTAAAAAACAACAGAAACTTTATTCAAATGGGTTGTCTATCCTACTGCCAAAGAAAAATTATATTTTTAAGTCCTACCATAATTTCTTTGTTAAAGGATTAGAATCCAGACATTTACATATTATATTTTATTTTGGAATTATTAATTATAGTTCTAGTTGATTGAATCTTACTTTTCAACACTTTCAGGTAAGAATTCATGATATTCAGCTAACCCAAAATCAGATTTTTTATTTTGAAATTCACATTTGCTCCCACCGTCTTTCAGTTGGGAGCCATTTTATTTTGTGGAATTCCAGTGCAGTGGCTACAACTTCAGATCTTTTAAGATGCATTTTCTCGTTTTACATTTGAAGGCTGAAGCCTTTAATTAGTTCTGTTTAGTTTGGGGAGGAGGGACTTCCTATTTCAAGTTGCATTATTTCATCACCTGCATGTATGTACCCGGATAGTGAGGGAATTCTCTCACAGATCATTTCCGTAAATACAAACAGCACACAGATCGGTTGCCAACTATTCTCTCGCTTCTTAATGAACACTTGTTCTGTGATCACCTTTGAAGTGACGAGCATTAGCTGGAATGGTGGTTTTTGCGGCCTTCACTTACTAGTAGTAACCAACAGCCGAACCAAAATCAATCTCTGTCAGGCTTGTAATTGAGCACTTCCCTAATTTATGAGACAGTTTTCCCATTAACAACAAAATCTCGAGAATTAAATAAAAACAGACCTTCACAAGTGCTGCTGCATAGGTGAATGTGCGATAAACATTGATGAATGCGTGTGCCTTGTGCAAGCCTGACTTTGAAAAATTCTGTGTCAGAGTTTTAGGTCAAATTTTGACAACAATTAGGAACACTGAAATAAATAGTTGGCAATTCTTCTTTGTTATGACAGGGGATGTAAAGCCATCTTTACCAAGAAAAAGCCTATTTTATGAATATGAATTGTATTACTGCTGTGCTTAGCCATCTTGCTGTGACTGAATCTGTAGGCACTTCTATTATAAACCAGAGTAGAATTCTTTTGAAGATTTGAAAAGTTTGGTTAAGCTGTTTTCACCTCATTATTTGTAAAATTCCTGTGCTACTTCAATTCTATGCTTCAAACAGAACCCACAAAATGGTTTTAAAAAAGTTAATATCTAATGTTTACGTTGAGTCTGAAAATATCTAACTATAATATTTTGTGAAATATTCTGAGAAAATCAAAATAACAAGAGTGCTGGCTGAAATGCTGAGACTTTCAAGTTTATTGTAATTTTATCTAATTTATAAGCTTGAAAGATTCACCTGTTGATAGCATAGTCATGAGTTAATTTCTTGGATTATATGTATCTTCATATTTACATTGATCTAAAGACTGTCATTTATAACAAGAAAGAGTGATATTGTATGGGTTAGGCTTAATCTACGT
This sequence comes from Rhinolophus hipposideros, assembly GCF_964194185.1. Taxonomy (NCBI): domain Eukaryota; kingdom Metazoa; phylum Chordata; class Mammalia; order Chiroptera; family Rhinolophidae; genus Rhinolophus; species Rhinolophus hipposideros. The sequence continues at coordinate 68,537,068 of NC_138059.1, forward strand.
GGATACAAAACTACTAGCCCATCTTGTCATAAATTTGGACAAGTCCTATCTGAAGCTACTAACTGAATATCTGAACTGAATTTGACAATTCATTTAAAAACAGATTAGTAAACCTGCATCCTCTATGGTCATTGCATCTGCCTTACCAAGGATTTCTTTGGAGAAAACAAATCAAAGCAAAAAAATAATAATAATAAAATAATAATGAAAAAAATCAAAGGCAACTTTTCAACATACATTTAAGAATAAAAGCAAAATTACTGAAAATTCTAGAAATTGAAATGTGATATCCATAACCTGTAAAAATAGAGCCTACTTAAAGTATGAATATGTAGTTTCATATACACCCATATACACAAAACATAGTGTACTAATTTGGGTGTTTTGGGTTACAATGACAGTCATATACACCTCCTATACAGTCAACCGACAAGTCATATAAGTGTTCCTGTTGGGAAGGAATAATGGCTCCGCTCCTGATGATGGTTCAGGATCTTCAAGTATCTTATATTGTGTGGTTCTGCCACCCATTGGGGCCATGCTATTCAGCCTAAAGAATAGCAAAGACAGAGAGTGGAAGTATACTCCCAATTTAAAGTCCATTTCCTAGAAATGGTACTCACTCTTTCCTCTCACATTCTGTTGAGTAGGTGGCAGTCATATGGCCACAGCTACACACAATTCTAGCTGTGATATCAACTAAGAAGTAGAAGAGAACACACATTTGTTCTGCTACATTTCCATAATGACTGAGAATTCTAATTTAAATTTCTATAGTACCTACTTGGAACTGAACTGTTTTGCAACCTTCTATAATTAGAATGCAGCAGTAATTAAGCAAAGGGGTGCTCAGCACATCTGAAATAGATATTGTAAAGTGCATGAATTGAAGTACTTGCACTTGACGTGGAACAGAGCCATTAAAATGGTCACCCAGATTCTAATGAATGTTTGCTCTTTGTGTAGTCGTGATGTGTGTTACTTGGTCTCTGCCCTGCTATAAATTAAAAGACATAAATGAGAATGAGAAAAAAAAGGATGTTGCCATAGGTAAGTACACAGAAAACAGCCTCCTATGCAAGGAAGACAGGTAAATAAATGCATAGACAAGCCAATTGATCAAACAGTCAATCATAGTAGTTTGAAGCTGTGTAGTATATAGTCAAACCACTTATCTCTCACATGTAGCTCCAATAAATTGTCTTTTTTAAAGTCTTCTTTGAATCTCTTTGTCAGAATTTTCACCATCCCTTCTGGGCTCTAAATCCCTCGATATTTTTTATTTACCTTCAGTATGGCACTTATAACATTTTTACCTTTTCTAAACTGTCATCTTTTGTAGACTAGGGATGGTTTTCTGTTTTGTTCTTTGTTTAATCTTCCCCCACTCTCTGTCCTTAGCACAATGCTTACCATAAAAATAGATGAAATGAATGAATCAGACTATATTCCAATATCATCAGATGAAATCTTACATTATAGCAGGGGAAGTATGATATACAATCCAATTTAGAAATGAGTGTTCAGATTATAACATCAGGTTCCTGCAAGAATTTTGACTTATCAGAAAAGCTTATCTATACACATGTTATATATAAATTAAAATGCATATGTACTATTATGCATATTATCAATTTCTTATACTCTCGTGGAATAGAAGAAATAGAAACAATTTCAATGTCATTGTGATTATTATATGCATTTCATTTTACTATAGCTTAATTAGAGCTTGCATAGCATAAATACACACATGGAAAATTTAAATATCATGAGTTAACCATTCCACAAATTTCAGTTTGGATCTTCAGCACCATTTTCCATCACTTCTACAAACAGTCGGAGAAGACACATATAATCCAGCAGGGTAGTTTTGATGTTCTGGAATTCATATTGAATCCGAAGGTACTAGGGCAATGCCTCAGTGAAATGTCACCCCAATAAAAAAATAAAAAAAAAGAAATGTCCATTTACAGGTCATTACCGCTGAATGTCTCAAATGCGCATCCATAAATTGACTGAGTCGTCTCTGTCCAAATTGCCTAAATCGCAATTAACAGTGATGTTTTTGAGACAAGACAATTTTATATTTTTCAAATCTACAAAGATACAAACCAAACTTCTATCAGTCAATTGTTTAAAATCTTCTGTATGTCTTAAGTTTTGCAGAGTGAACAAAATTGTCCTATGTTGGCTACATTTCTTTCTTTACACATTGTGCTGTCATATTTAGAAAGAGTTCTCCATTATGAATATAAAAGATCACCTTGATGGTAATTTTCCTATTTCAAAAAATATTGTTTCTGTTCAATCTCTATCTGTTTGGTGGATAAAAGTGTTTAATCTTTGGGGGCTGGGAGTCATCATACCTTTGATAGATGAAAACATAATCATATTTGCTCTTCATAAAATGTTTAGGGTGTGAAAACAGCTTCTATTGATACCACAACTGAACTATGTGTCAAATTAGTTGTTAAGTCTAAGATCCCATTAGAATAGAAAACATTATTTGTTTTCCTGAAAATGTCAAAAGTATGGCAAGGATAAAGACTTCAGTTTTATTAACTTTCAAGGACAAAAATATGTGGATCTTGGATGACACAAACAAAGCCAGATTTTTTTCTCCTTTAAATAAATTAAAACTGCTAAGATATAAATTTCCTGAAATATGGAGTTTACAATAGAAATAGAAACTAACCCTTCACCATAGTGGCACTACCGGATGCCGTTATAATAAGCTTCCCTAGACGCCATGGTGTAAATGTATTAGCTGTACTAAGAGACCTACTCCTGCTATAATTATGTTAGGAACCAATAAGACAGCTCAGAAATCAATATGCTAAGACAGATAGAGTAAAGGACCATGGCCAGCCCACTGGGAATAGATTAGTCTGGCAGGTCCCTAGCTGAGCCATGAAGAAGGAGATATCTTTGCTGTTGTAGAAAGCCATTAATTGTAAATTTTCCTGAACAAGGAACTTGAAGAGAAAGCTTAGACTGCCTTGTTCATTCCACTCAATGAAAACGGCAACTCTTATTGATCAAGAGTTAAGATTTTATTCTTATTTCAAAATCCAACAGTGCAAAAATCTAAATGTTCACGGGGATTTTTGAAGCTTTTCCCACAGTGCATCTGAAACTCTTCTGTGGTTATTAATTTGTTTTAATATTTTAAAACTTCTAGACTAGATCAATAAAATCAAATTTCGACAATGCCCTCAGCACTGACAAGTTTACTGACATGACATCGATTATCTAATTGATTCATATTCACGTGTCACATAATATGATAAGAGAAACGAGACATTCTTTTCAGTATTCTTCACAAGTTGGTAATCACTTATTAGATATTCCTGAGTTTTCTACCACTAAGAAGGAAGAGCTGCTGCACCTTACTTTAACTATATCTAATTGAGTTTCCTTAATAATGTTAGCCTTTCCTGAGTCATTTGCTTAATAGACAGAAGCAGTAAAATTTATTAATGAGAGAGAGAGAGAGAGAGAGAGAGAGAGAGAGAGAGAGAGAGAGAGAGAGAGAGAGAAGAAGAAAGAAAGGAAAGATGGAGAAGAAAACAAAAGGCCGACCTTTTGTGGTTACAGTTTGGCACGTCTGCTCTTGTCCAATCAAGCTTTCAAACAAAAGCAGCGATCAAACAAGGACAAAGTCCCAGACATAAGTGGTTTGAATGAGTGTGCAATTTCTGCCCATATGACCATCCTGACACAATTGCTCTAATTTTCTTTCCAGAAATGACTGATAAAAGATTTAGGTAATTGCTATGGAGACAGACTTCCTTCCATCACTAGGTATCTTGAATAATACAGCCTCAGGGTCATAAGATGGAGTGTCAGTTTCTGCAGAGTCCTAAATTAATACTTGTCCCTGCTTTAGCTACACTTCCTGTACATCTAATGAAGTGAATGTAATTTATTTTGACAATGTATTGAAAATCACTTGATCAAATGACTATTCTGTAATGAACACAAAAGGCACTATAAGCTTGGAAACTATAAACTCCAAAATAACATAAATACACGTCAGTGTCCTCAAAGCTCGTGTTTTTTCTAAAAACTATATATGAAGGCAGAATAAATATGAAACAAAATAGTTTCTGAATGCAGAATAGTTCATGCACATTAAAAACAAAACAATGTGTTTTTTGCTCAGATGCCTGAGGTTGACCTGAATCTCCATTTAGCACATGACCTTGTCCCCACTAATCAAACTTAATTTATCTGGCTGATCTCTGCATTTCTAATTATTAAGTAGCACACAGGCAGAAAGAAGACCAGAGAGCCAGGAAAAGCTAGGACTCAGAAGGAAATTCTGAAAACGTTGCACATCAACCCTGCCAAATATTTTATCTTCACTTGTGAACAGTCAGTTTACAGGAGAATCTTAAACATCTCCACTAAAACTTCATGACATCAGACAGACTAGAGTTCGAGGTCTCCAGAATGTTATGACATGTTCAACAGTAAATGAAAACTTGTCGTGGGCTAATGAAAACTTCCTATACTGACATCATAAATAATTAGAAGGTTACATAATTTGTTCAAAGATACACATGCAAGACTAATGTAAAAGAGAGTCTGTTTATCAACATAAAAAAAACTTTCTTAGGTCTTGTGTTGAGTTTTTTTTATTTTTTCCCCCCAGTGGAAAACATTACCTAAGATTTGAAAAAATTCAAACACTTAAATTATGTGCGTATTCAATTGTACCTGAAACAATTACATGAGTCTCTTTCTTCAGAAAACCAGCAGAACAAACCCCTTGGAAGGCGACAGAGGTCATATGATTGAACTATTTAGTTTGCACTAAAAGGAAATACACTAGGTACAGTCTTTGGCAAGAAGGCCCAAGCAAGGCAAGTGTCTGTATGGTGGCACTGTGGAAGTACAATGTAGTGTTTAAATACAGCCAGGCAGAAGCCAGTGGATAATGCTCAGTAATGGGTTAATCAATACTTATTATGGTTTTATTGGTTCACTAAAGAGAGAACAGAACCTAGTGAGCACAGAGTAGAAAAAAATCACTGCATCTGATCTAGATAACATCTACTCTCCCTAAGGGATTTCCCTATTCAAGAATCCAATTTACTATGCCTGATTGACAAGGATTGGATCCTAGGGAATCACATAACTCTTTTTAGGACCCAATAAAATCCTAATGGATTTGTCTGACTGGCCAGGAGACTTCTGGTTTTACTAAACTGAGGTGGTTTGTTGCAATTAGCCTTTATTCCACTTGCAGTTGAAAAAGTAGGCTATTAGGAGTCATCCCCCCTCTTTAAATGCTGGAGTCATGCTGGGATGTGCCTGCTGGAAGGAGGTACAGTACTGTATAAAAGAAGGCCCTTCTGATAAATTGTAAACATTTGAAAGCTTCTGAAAAATGGTAATCAAAACAGGATTCAAATGAAAAGGAGGCAGAGTCCAACTAAATTGCACGCTTAAAATCCATTTGTTGGTCAGTTAGCCCTTATAATTTATTTCTCATTCAGGTAACAGTAACAGAAAGGAACTGCTCTGTTGGAAAGCAGCTTTGAAATGTGTACCTTTTGCTATCTGAGCTTCCACTTTGATATCTGAAGTTTGGAAAAAAAAAATCATTCTGCCACAACAAAAACCTTGTAGATAGTTGTCCCTGTACCCTCTCTTTTTTCCTAGATAGAATGTTTTTACTAAGCAGTTAACTTGTTCAGCACATTGATTTTGATCACGGCACACTAGCTCAGTGGCTCTTTACAAGTCAGAAAACAGTGGGACTGTCACGATGATTTGAAGTCAGGCCTGAAATGCAGCTGAAGGAGAACTTTTTAATAATATAGTACATCGTATTTTGAAGCAAACATTCCTTTAATATAAAAATCACTGGTGTAACCCATTTCCTTCTAGAATTGTGTCTGCTCTTTCATAAGGCATAAATGATACTGTGTGTTTAAATTGGATGAATTTCATCATCAGAAAGAGATTCAGTCTCTTTGAAATGAAATGTCTTTGAAGAGTCATCATGATTTACTCTTTCTCCTTGGACTTGGAGGGACTTTAGTGATATTCAGAGAGCTTACAAGACCTCACATTAGCCACATCCTACTTTACAGTTTCCTACTCAAAAAAACAAAAAAAAATCTAAAAAGGCTATGCTAATTGAATGTAAAAAATACATTTCCAATAAGAGATGTAGAACTATGTCTGATGACAGATATTTAAACATATGAAATGACACAACTTTATATGTTTAAACATATAAAATTATTTAAATATAAATGTAGACTTACATTTAACTATACATTAACTTTTAAACATGGCATCCTAGCTTGATGACTGTTAAGAAGACAAAAAATGCTGTGTGTGATGATTATAAAGGAAAACTGAGAAAGAAATGAAAAAAACAAAAGAGGAGATGGAAGTCGGGAGAAAGAAAACAAGAAAGCGATTGAATAGAAGAATATCGATAAAATATTACCATGATTATTTCTTTAAGTAAAATTATAAGTAATTTTAATGTCTATTTTGATTTACTCTAGTTTTTAAATGAAGACACTTTTGTTGTGGAATAAGAAAAATATAAATTTCATTAAAAGTTAAATGTGATATGTGATTAAGTATAATGCAGAAATTATATTTTTAAACATAATTCTAAGGAGGCTTTAGTTAGTCTCAAAAATGTTAGAGTGATATTGTAGAAGATGAGTGAAAGTGGACTTTCTGTCCTTACTAGAATGAATTATAAGTATCTTGTTAAAGTTTGTAGGGTAAGTTCCAAGTAATTCTGACACTCTAAAAATGAAATACCTAGAGCTAATATATTTAGTTCACCTTAGCAAGGGAAACAATGAAGTGTTTCCAGGGACCAATGAATCAATTTAAAGATGTCGATAGAAGTTACTGGGTTAGCTTTAATCAGAATATGGAAGAAATATCATTGAAATATTATCAGAATATGGAAACGATTGTTCAGTGAATGATTGGTATGTCCTTCAATAGAACTTTTTATATTTATTGATAATTATAATCCCCCCAAAAAATGATTTATTGCTTTTGGTTAAGAGATTGGCAAGAATTGTGTATATATTTTAGATATATAGATTGCTTGTCCATATGTGATTTTCTAATTAATATTATTTAATTTTTATTGCTGTTAATTTTATTTTATCTATAGCACAACTAACAGTATTTCATCCACACATTACTCTATGTAATTTTCACTTTTAAGATACAATTTTAATTGTAAAATGTAATCCATCTCAAGGGATTTTTATTCAAAATCATCAGTATAGTTGGTTAGAGAAAAATAAAAAAGATTCCAGTTTAAAATTTTTGCCTGAGCCATGCATTTCCCTATCTTTTCTCATGAAACTCAACTATAATGAGGGTAGAGGCATAGCTAAGTATATGAACACATAAAAGCAAACAGAAATTAGATATGATGAGAAAATAAGAAACTGAACAAAATTCTGAAACACAGGAAATAAATGAAAGCATGTTAATGAATGAAGCAGAGTTGAGGCACTTGTATTTTCCAGAAATGATCACAGCAGTATTTCCAAACCAGAAGGGCAGTATTCCCATATGCCATTCCAGAACTTTGCTGTTCTCCCATAAAATAGTGAAGTCTCTTCCCTCTGCCTTGAAATTATGTGGACCTGTTTCACCATGTCGATATCCAGACAATGGCAGATACGATGCTTTGTAACATCGATGATTTAGTCAGAAAAGGAGTATGCCTCTGATCTGGCTATCTTCTTGGGGTGTTTGTCCATGGAACCTAACCCCTGTATTGTGAGGAAGCCCAAGTGAATGGAGAGATGATGGTAGGCATTCCCATCACCTCCCCCAGCTAAGATCTCAGCTGACAGCCAGCCTCACCTGGCAGATGCGTGAATATGTAAATCTTTGGTTGAGTCTAGTCCCTAACCTTTGCTCCACTGATGCCAAATGGAGCAGAAATAGAGTGATTTCTGTTAAGCCGTCACCAAGTTGGAAAATCATGATCAAAATTAATGTTACTTTTGTTTCAAGTCATCAAGTTTGGGGGTGGTTTTTAGGTGGCAATACATTATCAGACCAATTTTGTTAATTAGAAATAGGGTGCTATCATAAAATGCAAAGCATGTTGCTTGGGGGCCAGGTAGCAGATGAAAGCTGGAAAGACTCTGAGGAAGGTGTTAGGGAAACATTAAAGTGCCTTAAAGAGATTATTAACAGATCTTTTATGGCACTTTGGGAGACTGTTGGTGATGGTTTAAAGGATATGAGAAAAATATTATTGGAAGCTGGAGGAAAGGCGACCCTGTTGTATAGTGGTAAACCGTGTCACCACACTTGGTCTTTGATAATGTGGAAGATAGAAAACATACCTCAGGAACTGAGGAGACTTCTGGGCAGACGACTGACACTGTTCATACAATAAGGCTATGGATTTTTCAAAGCTATCCTGTGTCTTTCATAGAATGTCCCTTACAATCTTAGTGTTCTGCTGTGATAATAAATGAAAGATATATATATATATATATATATATATATATATATATATATATATATATATATATATATATATCTGCAATTGACTAGGGGTGAAGTGAGGATGGTGATTAGACTGGAGAGGGGATGGACTTCCCTCAGACTGAAGCTATTCTTTTGCCTACTTGCCATGTTTTTGTTCAGAAAATGACACAGCACAGGCTCCCTATCGATGCTGCAGAAAGATAGCTCATTTCTGAGCTCTACTTGTGGTTAAACCAAAGCACAGCTGCCTCCAATATGTCTAATTACTGCAGTAATTGAAGTTCTTACCTTACCTGTGTAGTCAAGGACACAAGGACTCCTAATGGGGACAAATCTAGATATAAAGGCTTGCTGTCAATTAGCCTTGATGGTTTGAAAAAATAATGAAAGAGAATGAGGGTTGAGTTACAGCTCTGTACAATAACAAATATAGTAATTCGGCACCTCTTTCTTTTCCTGGATCCTACCCAAGAGTTTGGGAGAAGAAAGACAAGAAGATTACTTGGGTAATATGATCTTAAGACTATCAATGGATAATGGTATCCTCCGTCAACTTTGTACTCGTGCTTACTGCTAACAAAAGACACACTGCTACAAATGCAAGCCCTTCAATCTGGGAACAACACCACCGTTCAGTTTCTTGTCACAGATTTTGTCAATAGAATGCAGACCAAAAAGAGAGAAAAGAAATGTGACTCTGCTGTGGGCAGTGTTATGCTTGGTCCTCTCTCGGCAACATCTCCTTTCCTGATAAGCCTAGTTTACACAGGCTGGCAATATGTTGAGAATATATTTTCTTGGGTTTTAAAATCATTGTTCTATTTTGATGAGAAAATGACTGTAGTAAGTTGTGGGAGAGCTAAACTTATTCACTGGGAATTCTTATGGTATTCCAAAAAAAAAAAGTCATGGAAAATTGTTTATCCTTAGAATATCCTAGGAGGATTGTCTATTGATGTGAGAAACACAGATATGATATATATTATTTGAAATGTTGCTTCTAAAACCTTTCAAACTTGCCACTTGATGCTGAGGGTCATCTACAGACCCGTCTTCTCTCCCAGATTATAGTCATTGAGACTATATTATGCTCAAATCCCAGAGCCTTTGTGTCTAGCAAAATGTAGATGCTCAATCTGTGTCTTGATCTGAACTTCAATTTTGCATTCTTTATATTAAATTCCCATTCTATTGATTAAGTGAATGCTGAACATTCCATTAGGAACTATCATTTCCTCTCTCGTGTGTGTATGTGTGTGTGTGTGTCCTGTTCTTTTTTCCCATTTTCCCACTTTTGTCATACAGAGGAAAATGCAGTAGTATATTACGATGGTTAGTTTTATGTAACAATTTGGCTAGGCAATAGTACTTAGTTTTTAAAAAATCAAACACTAATCTAAATGTTGCTGTAAAGGTATTTTGCAGAAATAGTGGAGGTTTGCAATCAATTGGCTTTAACTAAAGGAGATTGTCTTTCATGGAGTAATGGGAACCCTCATTTGCTGATGGTATGATTGGAAAATGGTGCGACTACTATGAAAAACAGTATGAAAGTTCCTTAAAAATTAAAAATTGAACTACCATATGATCCAGCAATTCTACTTCTGGGTATATATCCAAAATAATTGAAAGCAGGAGCTCAAAGAGATATCCATGCACAACTAATCATAGTATACTATTCACAGTGGCCAAAAGGTGAAAGCAACCCTAATATCCATCAATAGATGAATGGATAAACAAAATGGGGCATATACTATCAGTGGAATATTATTCACTCCAAAAAAAGAAAGGAAATCCTGTCACATGCTGCCACATGAATCTATCTTGAGGTTTATGCTAGGTGAAATAAGCCAGTCACAAAATGACAAATACTGTATGATTTCACTTATGTGATGTATCTGAAGTAGTGAAATTCATAGAAACAGAGAGTGGAATGGTGGTTACCAAGGGTGGGGGTAGAGGGAAAAGGGAAGTTGTTTAATGGGCATAGAGTTACAGATTGGCAAGATGAAACATTTTTGGAGATCTGTTTCACAACAATGTGAATATACTCAACCCTAGCTAACGGTACATTTAAAATGGCTAAGATGGTAAATTTTATGTTTTTTGTTGTTTTGGGTTTTTTTTAATCACAGTAAAATATATCTACATAAGAATTCCAGCTCTGCAAAGGCTGAAAGCCCTTCATAGTTCAAAATAACTCATATTTGGTGGGTTTATTTTTTAAATCATGTTCTGAACCTTGACTTTTGCACTTTTTGGAATTTAACATTGGCTCTATACACAATTCCAGTTTTTCCTAATTCCAACCTGATTTCTTTGGTTACAGCATCACCCGGATTCTTATTTCCAACTGTCTCAAAAGTGATTAAGTTAAAATGTCTTCTCCTGTGACTCTAATTTTCTGCTTAATCGTGGTTTTGAGCTGCACTGATCACTTTGAACCTCTTCCATTGGTGTGCCAGCTCTGTCGTCTCAAGGTTTGCAGATCTTAAGTTCTTGTCTAGACCATAGAGAACTTATGTCTCCCTTTGCGGCAACTGTCTAACTGCTAAGCAGCTGTCTTTCCATCATGTATGTGACTTGTTCTTGGTTGCCTGCTAGTTCACGTCCATACTTGACTGTATATAAAGCCCTGTTTCTTGGACTTATGACCTGAAATTTCAAACACCTATCATTACAGTCACCTAACATTTCCTTCATATTACTGGGGGAAACGCTAAAGGAAAAGAAAAAAAAAATGCAGGTAGTCTTGTTTGTCTTTAAGATGATGTTACTTTAGTAATTACGATTTATCAGATAAGGATATCAAACTAGTGATGAGTCCACCATTCTTATACATTTCATGTAGTGCCATCTTGTCCAAAAGAATAATGAAAATGCCTTGGTAATCCAGATAGGCTATTTCTATATCAGTCCTTGAGAATACCAACCTAGTCAGTATATCAAAAATAGGGAATGAAGAGTCTACCATGCCTTATTCTTGGTGAACGCATACTGACTGCTGCTAATCATGACCTTTCTAGGTACTCAGAAACCATCCATCCATTTAGTATTCCCTTCAAATATTTTACTGAACATAAATGTCAAGATCCCTGGTCTACAGTTTTAAGGCACTGCCTAACCTTTTCAGAAATTTGGGACATTTGCCTTTTTTTATTCTTATGGCAGCTGCCCTATTATCAATAACTCCTCAAAGATTACTGACATTGATTTTATCTTCACCGTGACTCAGTGCCCTAAATTAGATGCTTCCTGAGCCAGAAAAGTGAAGTCATTTGGAGAATTGCTACACTTCTCTATCTCTTAGGCTATTTTGAATGTTAATTTCTCTTCACCGTTTTAGTTTTACCCTTCCAACATAAAGATTATTCTTTTGACAGAGAGATGGGAACAAAATTGAGGCTAAGAAGGTAATCTTTCCCTCTTTTGCTTTATTATCATAGCGTTTGGCTTAAGGAGAAGAATTTCATAATTTTGCTTACAATATAACTTAAAAGATTTGTTTTCTTTAGGAGGTCTGAAAATGTTAATGCACTTTGAGAATCAGCCTTCCTATTTATGTTCTGAAATACACCTACTAATGTTTTCTCGTGTTCTTTCATTTTTGATATGTTTTAATTTTTAATCTGTGCTCATTAAAGGATATCATAGAAAGCACTTTGGTCTTTATAGACAACTACCATGTTATTGTTTACTTGTTTTGTTTTTCCACCAAGGTCATTCATAATTCTATGGCCAAAGCACCATTTGAGAGCCTCTTGTAGACAATTTCCCGAATTTCATTTATTTACTTATAGTAGGTGTTGAGACTACCACTTGGAACAGCACATATAACCACATATGTAATACGTACTCAGTTTCTCTTCAAGTCGCATCATTGTGATTTCATAAAACAGATGATCTACTCGTATACTGATTCATTTAGTCCACATTAGCAGTTCTCATTTTTTTCCCTTTATCTCTTGAGATATAAAGTTATTAGCAAGGGAAAAGATCAGTATTTTCTCTTAGTACCTTACTGATATTTGAAGGTCCCCATGGTATCATGGGCTCTTTGTAGCTCAGTTTTTTTATCTGTATTGCTCAAGTATTTGTAGTAAAGGTTTCTGCACGTCCATCCACACAGGCAGTTTTAAAATTGTCTAAAAACTAAATCTGATTAAAACTACCAATCCTAGAACCTAATCTCAAAGATTTAAATGCAGAATGTGAAGGCCAGGGCTATGAATATCATTTTAAATAGTTACCCATATAAGTGTGAAGATAAGCCATGTCTAGGAAACTTCATTTAGATCATACACTCATAAAAATCTAAGTCTTTATTCTGCCTAGATCCTTTACTCCCATATATTGTCATCTATGCTTTCACCATCAAATTTGGGAATTTCCACCTGTTCTGGTATCACCGCCCTTCTCCTATCATATATATTTCTTCTCACAATGCTTATGTCATTGCTTTCTCCTATTTATGGATCTAACTTCAAAAGTTCCATCAAGATCCATAAAGTCGAAAGTATCTTCTTAGCAAATATTTGTTCATTTTACCCATTATTCAAATTTTGATCATTTTTGTTTGGAGAACTCCTCTAAGAAATTACATGTGTCTGTCTTCACTCGTGGGATGCTCCAGAGAATCTAATGTGCAACTTTCATTATATTTTCCTTGATCTCCTTCTGTTTTTATGTTTTTTAAATTTTAAAGCCACCTCACACATAGTAACAAGTCTTCTGAGAATTACATTATTCCAGGTCTGTGTTGTTGTTGATGATGACAGGTAACTGAGTGAGGATAAACACAATCTACTAATTTGGGAAATAAAAGGGACTAGAAGAAGAGTGAAATACTCAAACCATTATTTCTAAGTATTTCATAATAGAAAAATAGCATTTTTTTTTAGTAAATGTGAATAGGCAAAAATCTGAAAGATTAAAAAATTTCTTATTCGTATAGTTATTTTTTTCTTCCCCTTATGTTTCCATAGACACAAGTCTCCTTGTGTGACCACAGATATATACATAAACTGTAGCTCTATCTTAGGCACAAAGTAATTTGTATCTTAAGTCATCCAGATGTACCCTATCCCATTTACTAGTATAGTAGATATTCCCTTCTCATGTTCACTTTTTTTCCCCAAAGTTTTAATTCCACCCCCAAATTTTTTTTTTTTGCTCAAGCCCCTTGGTTTTTTAAATGGTTTCTTCGATTCTTCAACCTGTATTATTTGTACCCTTGTAAAAAAGTAAAATTTTGGAATATTTGGCAAATTCAGTGCCAGAGGGGAAAGACGTTTCATCATTGCTTAGATTAGCCTGTAGCCCAGACAAGCAGTGTACTTCAGCTCCACATGTGTGTTTTTACACGTTACTCAAAATTTATTCAAAAAATGTATTTAGAATTTTGGAGGGCAGGGGATGGGGAATAACACAGTGTTCAAAAGAAAAAAAAATTATATCTCCACAGAGTTCACAGTCTAGATTAGAATTCCAACACAAGACAGGAATTACCACGTGGTATGTGAAATTCTATGGTGAGAAAAGGCAAGATAGCACCTAGAACAAACCTAAACTATACGTGGATGTCAAATCAATCAACAAATATCATACTGAGGTCAATCACAAATTTCCCAAGATTCCTTTTATTTAAAAAACAGTTAACGTGTGTTTTTTTCCATAAAGCTAAGACTCACTGCCTATGGGGGAAAGTCTCGTGTATGTTTCCATCTTCTCCTCACTCTTTCTTCTATGGAGTCATGTGCTTCTTCATGACCTTGGCCTTGCTTCCTTACACATCCTCTGTCCTTTTAAATTTACTTGTTGATGGCACCATGGTTGAAGTACTGAATTAAATGCTGAGTTTCGCAGCTCACCGTGATAAAAACACTTAACTTTCTTTATATCTCAAACTTTACAATCATTTTATGAGATTTACATCTGTGGTGTTCAGATGGGAAAATTGAGGCAGAGAAAAGTTAAGTAGCGTGTCTGAGCTTACCCAACTGGTAAGTGCTAACTAAAAGCAGAATAGCTCTATTATCTATGCTTTTATCTACTACACTATGCTATGTCTCATATCTGACAGAAGGAGAGTATCAAACAGAAAACTTACTGGTTTTTTTATTTGTTTTTATTTGTTTTTTTGATTTGTTTGTTTGTTTTTTCTGAAGTGACTTGGATCCAGACTAACAATAAAAAATTAAGAATTTGGACATGTGTAATATAGAGAAGAGCAGATTGAGTAGGAAAATGCTATTCAACATCATGAATGTAAAAATCAAAATAGTACGTGGATTAGGAATAATGCTGATCCAAATGGAATTTTGGTTCAAATTTTAGGCCAAAAGATGGAAAAGAATTTTCATTGTTACACACATTTTACATGACATTTAATTGGTCAGGAGGGGAGCAAATAGCACCTCTGTATAATTTTCAGGTATTTATTTATGTAAATAAGTATGAATATGGATTATAAAAACCATGTTAAAAATGGACATCTAAGACACAAGACTGCTACCAGGAAAAAATAATCCTATAAATAGATGCTGTTCTAGAGTGCACCGATGTCATCATAATAGTCCTCACGTAAGAACATTCCTGAGCTCTGCCTTTTTCCTACCAGAATTTATCCTCTAAGCCATAGAAACCATAGTCAGCAATACATGAAAGGAAGAGCATTCCCTACATGTTTTTTTTTGATACCGGACAATAATTTGAGGAGTTTTAAGGCATATTCTGAAAGAATGCAGATTTGCTGGCTTTAAGTTTCCAAATGTACAGCAGAATTAAAAAATCACTACAACAGTATTTTAAGCTGTGATATATTTTTGAGGTAACCACTGTTAAGCAATTAATATCATTACTACATATGTGCTAACAAATTTGATATTTTTAATTATAAATTATTGTCATGATATATGTAGTATGTGTACATATTTGATATCTTCATATAAATACACCATCGTTATATGTAACTGTTAAAAGGAGCAAGCTGCAAGTATTTGTGTAGATGTACACAGATGCACAATTATATATTTTTATCCGTGTAAGTTGGAGAATGAAAGTATTGCATAATATACTTAGTCATAATAAAAATATTCATTTTAAATGCTGCTAAAATAAAATCTTAACATCTAGAGCTCTCAACCAAAAACTCTTTTTCTTGTATGACAGAGATCTTACACAAATCTGACATGCCCAGGTTAATTTGATGAATGTCATACATAATTTTGTATTTTAAGAGGTGATTTCTGAAAGCTGAAAAAAAAATTCTTCCTTGAATTTATCAGAATAGGTAACAGTTACTGAGTGCTTATAATGTCCAAGCCTGAACACAGCATACTATATTTAGTCCTTGCAACAATGTTGTGGGATAGGTATTAATATCTATCTCTATTTTATAGATGAAGAATTTTTGCTCTGAAAAACCCTAGCAAGTGGGCCAGTATCAGACAGTTAATACAGGTGGACTCTAGATTCAATCCAGGCCTACTTTTGCCCCAAATAGTAACCCTTGTACTATACGATGAGTCTCATGAGTTAATTTTGATTTTTAAAATAAGATATATATTTATTTGAAGATTAAAATGGAGAATTATTCATTGGTAATTAGTTGTGCATTTAGTGTATTTTATTCATTGACAAGCAAAATGTTATATTTTTAAGTATGACATTCAAATTATGATAAACATATCCCTATCAAAACTGAAACCTATCTTGATACCAGTGAACCTGATGTTTGAAAAGAATATTCATTTAAGCCTCTCTGATTATTGGAATAATATTTCTGACAAGTCTTACAGACTTAATCAAGATATATATTAATGAAGTTATGTCATACTAAAGTAATGATGTCAAAAGATCTGAAAATCCCACCAAAAGATCTTAAAACTTCTTTATTTCTATAAAAAGTAAGTTTTTTTCTGTTTATTGATTACACAAATATGTGGCTCCCTTGCCTATTAACAAAAATATTCATATTAAAGCCAAAAATGTTCCAACATGAAAGCATGATTCTAAGGTTCATACTAAAATTGAGATGTCTTTTTTCTCCCTTCTGTGAGCCTATCAGGAATTTTTATTGATATTAACTTTGAGGCATTTGTACCTTCTTATACTGAACTAATAAAATATTGGTTTTCAATAGACATTTTCTATCTTTCACAATTTGATCTACTTAAGATATAATTTTATAATCTACTTAAGGCTTAAACTTTTGCAAAACAAATCCATGAAGCTTCGACAATTAATATTCAAAACATGAATCTGGGCTTGGTTTCTAATTTGCTTCTGATGCAATATTAAACCAAAGTATGTATAAAATATTAATGTTATATTACTTCTGAATTTATTTTTTATTTTAGAATAAAGCTTTCCTACCTAGATGATTTTTGAAGGACATTTTAAAAAGAAGTCATACTTATTGATAACCAAAATAATAATTTAATAGTAATTAAAGAATAACTTAATGGAATTATATTAGGAAAAATATCTTATGTGTAGTAAAGTTTTGAAAAAGATCACTGTTGAACATAAGCACAGTATTAAAAACATCTACCGACACAATTTTACTTATAATTCAGGAGTCTCATTTCTAGGCATGCTTAATATATCTTTTTTTACAAATAAATCTTGGTAAGAGAATTTTTATAATATGTGCTTTAACTGATTTGACTCACATCACAAAAAAGTCAACACAATAATGGAAAACACCCAACATATTTTTAATTCAACAGAAGACATTAACCAGTTATTTTAAAGGGACACTGACAGAATTTACTATGGAACTGGATGTAAGATACTGATAAGGAGTAAAGGATTGAAAAACACTGACGGAATGGCATATAACTGACTAAGATGGGGAAGTCTGCAGGATGACCAGGATGTTAACGAGTCAAATATGAATCAAATATCACTGTTAAAAGAGTACGTTTGTTGGGTACAGTAAAAGTATATGTGCTCTAGTTAACATCACTGACTAGTCAGACTGACTAGTCATGGTATTTAAAAATTTAGGGCCTGGAAGAACATAAACTTACAAGTAAAAGCTTTGAAGTCAGACAGTCGTGTGAACTATTATCACTTTGTTCAAGTAGCTTTGCTAACAAGCATTAATTTCCTTATTTGGAAAAGGGGATTTCTTTTTTGAGAATAAAGATTTTTTTCAAAAAAAATAATACAATTATAATATAAATTAATAAAATAATATGCCTGTAATCACAATGCCCAGTAAAAAATATAAAGTATAGTAATTGTCTAATTTTTTCTGATCACGTAGTTGGCATTATTCAGGCGATCATCAGGAAATAGGCTCAGGGAGTGGAAATCGTGTTCACAGTCATACTTGGAGGGAATGTCAGCTTGAGATTGACATCTTGCTGCACATTCCGTAGCCCATCCATTATATGACTCTGCTTCTTAAGTTCACTTCCCCTTCTGTAGATTAACAAACACCATTGGTTAAATCTCAGTGCACATCTACCACACATTTATTTTTAAAATCCAGAACCACAGTGTTCCCTTTACTCCTTCCTTTTCCAGATAAAGGCAATGAGAAATAGACTAATAAGAACGACAAGTATAAAAATGAGGCTTAGTACTAGTAATAATTATTGACATAAACACAAGTAGAGCTTGTGTTCTACTTGTTCACAAAGTAAATGACTCATCAATTTCCTCAGTATTAATGGCTTTCAGAAAGGCCCCATCTATCATATTCATTTTTAGAGGAAATGGACATAATCATAAAATGTTTGCGTCTTTAATTTTGAATTTATGAATCATCTCTTTTGGTTAATTTGTGTCTTAAACCAATTCATAAAATAAATTTAAATATTTCACCCAGCTCCTCAGACTAAGAAAACAGATTAAAATAAACAGCTATCAAATGATCACGATGAGTTTTTTGGGTGTGTGTGTTTTAGTTAATTGGGACTTGTCAGTGACCATTGTGGAGTCTATATTGTTATACTCTGTGAGGAGAGACCATCATTAAGGTGACTATTGATGGAAAAGATATTGATGGATAGATATTCAAGGAAAGATAGAACTGATTTTCAAAACCTAAGCAATGCAAATCCATGCGTGCACACGCACATCCACACATGGTCAAAAATACGAGGAGTAATAAAACTTAGGAGGCAATAAAAGTTATTCAGTTAACAACTATGACTATTAACTAAATATTCTTCCTTATTTTTTCTACAACATGCTTGGGTCTACGTAATTATAATGAATAAGAATATATACCATTCACAAGCGTTGATTGCTTCCCATTCCACTTTGTCAAAAAAAAAAATTTGTTTTGCTATAAAAGTTTGATTAATTAGGAAGATGACAATTTTCATCTGAATTCGGGGAAAACTCAAGTTTCTAAATTAAGTACCTGACACTAGCACTTGATATTTAATTGTTTCCTTTGAAAGGCTTTGATTCAGAATTAATTCAGTCAGACTCTATCAAAGTTAATAATAAATTAACCTACATGTGAGCTATTCCAAGGTAACATTGGAGGTCCTTTTCCCTTTCAACAGTAATGACGTAAACCTCTATAAGGTATTATACTTTTCTTTGGAAAGCAAATTTACCCTTGAAGGAGGAACTTTCTTCTTGCCTGAACCTCAGTCATAGACTTTGAAATGTCCTTAAATATTTGTGTGTTTTTCTGTCAATATTTCATAATCACAGTATTTATGATAAAATATATATAATTCTATACAAGAAAGAATGGGAATTTACAACATAGAAATAAAATTAAAATTAACAGGGAGTTATAGTTTACTACAATACAAACTAGATCTGAAAATAAGATACAAGGAAAAAGACCTCTGATTTGCCCAAACAGCATTGCCTGTCAGGCTGTGACATAGCTCCTTTGAACTGAGGAGCGTACTGTTTTAATTTGTGGGTATACCAAAAATTACAATAGTCCATTTTCCCCAATTATCCAGTAAATTTAAGAAATATACCAGTCACTCTTTGTTACACATGAGTGCTATTTTTCTGGAGAATATGATGAGTAGATGGTAAATACGCTGCCCTTTTGAGTTTGAAATATTGCTTACTAATGATCAAAAGATGAAAGGCTTTGGAACCCAATTATCGTTTCTTTTCCTATCCAAGTCTTTTATACACAACTTTTTAAATAATAAACCATATTTTCACGTACATTATAGAATCATGAAGGGAATATAAAATGAACAAGATACCTTTCCCACACTGCATATATATTTTATGAGATTATTCATTGGTTTTGAGTGGATTTGTTATACACACAGTCCTTGGGCATTCTTACCCTCACAGCCTACAAGAGGAAATGACCTAAACATTAAAAATGATATACAAAAAGAGTACACTTTTAAAGGATTTAGATTTGTGGCCAAGATTCTACATCTTCTTCCTTTGATTCAGGGAGACCAGAATCTCCTGTATTCTAAACAAGCAATAGTATATGATCACAGTAACTGCAGGAGTACCACATAAAACATCTTAAAGGAAGTCTGGTCAAAGGAAGTGTTTTAATACTACTGACGCTCTCGCCACTCTTTAAAACTTGATCTCTGTTGCTAATATAACTTTTAAAGCACATGAAAAATTTATAGTCAATAAAAATTTTTCAAAACAAAAACATGCCCAGTATTACTGTTAATGGTTTCTCCTTTCCGTCAGTTTATAGAATATTATTTTATTGGTTAAAATAGCGCATTGATTCCATGTGTTAATGCTCAGATTTTTCTCTTTTGATAAAGGTTACTTTAAATATGGCCAACCATTTATTGATCCTCAAATTATTCAAAAGGGAATATTATGATCTACACAATAGACTAAATAAAGAGCTATTTTAAATGGTAGTATTTATAATATGCTCTTGTAAGATGCATGCTCTGATAAAAGAGATTCCTTAAACTCTGTGGCGATTAAGCTTGGTGGCAGGGTATTTTAATACTGTAAGAGAAATCATTACAGTATCAGCGTGTTCCTCACGCCGTAAGCAGCAATGAGTTTAATGGCTTTTTCAGTCTTTTTTAATTATTATTTTGCAATCTTGAGTTTAGCTGAAAAGAATTTGTGTCCAGATATAATTTTTCACTTCTGTGTTCCAAAAATAGACCATACATGAGTACATTTAACCAGTTATTGACTTTTTAAATGACTTTCCATTTGGGGGCAAAATAGTATTACCACTTAATAAGGGATTACAAAGAAAAGCCTATTTCTGAAGGAATTTTTACTTTATGAGAGTGCAGTGTCTGGGAATTACATGAATGGGCTTCATTCTCCCTTTCAGGTCTGAGTGGATGCGAACAAGATGTTTCCTGGATGGGAGAAATGTCTCCCTCTGCTCATCTCCAGCTCAGTTTCCTTGAGTCAAGAGAAGCATGACTTGTCTCGACGAAGACACAAGCTGTTCAGTGGACAAACAGGTATTCAGTTTTTTTCCTGCACTTTTGGATAAACATTTTATTATAAAAATGTTCAAGCATATATAAAAGTAGACAGAATGATATAATAACTTGCACACACATACCTGTCACTCAACTATCATATAGCTTCAATAATTATAAATATATGTCTCCAAAGATTTTATCTATAACCCTCACACCCCCACCCTCCGATTATTTTAAATAAAACTCCATACCACATATATTTGATACATAAATATACCAGTGTGTATTTCTCAAATGGAAGGGCTTTTGGAAATGTACTTCAGTACATTTACCACCTATTTTTTTTTTATTTCCTTGATGTCATTAAACGTCCACTCAGTTTGCATGAGTGTCCCATAATTTTTAAAAGAGTTAGTAGACAACCATATCCAAATTAACTTTGTATGTTGTAATGGATCAACATGTTTCTTAAGTCTCCTTTAACTTAGAGGACCCCCTGCCTCTTTCTTTATTTCCCCCTCTTGAAACTTCTCTGTTTAAGAAACTGAGATTTTGGACTATAGTTTCTCAGTCTGGAGTTTGCCAATCACTTCTTTAGGGTTTTCTTTGACATGTTTATCTCTCCTTTGTATATATTTTAAACTAGTGACGAGAAAAGATTTTTTTAACACTTGATAAGGTTTAAGTTTTTGGCAAAACATTTCATAAGTGATATGAAATAATTCCAAAAGAATGGATATAATATTTGGTCATCTCCCTTATTGATGATCATTTATCAAATAAAGGTGAAAAAAATGGTTACTTAAAAATTCTATCAATCTTGATTCATTAGTTAGCTTAAATACTTCATAATGAAAACCCTTGTCTTAACTACTGTTTAGTTATCCTGAAGTACAGATTTATAAAAAAGAAAAAAAATTCAGGGGAAAGTACTTCTTTCCCTTTATTTGCCAAGTTTTTATTGAATATGTTGGTTTTTCTGACATCCTTCAGAGGTGAGTTGAACAATATAATTTACTGTCCAAACCTAGGCATTTTTAAGTGAAAGGAGACACCATTAAAAATTAGTCTTAGATAACAGAATCAGGCAGTCTGCCTACCCTTGGTAAACCAGGATGAATAGTCACACTGTTCAAAGGTGATAAATGGGGTTTTTGGTTTTGATTTTTGTTGTGCATTTTATTAATTAAAATTTTGGGATAACATTGCTTAATAACATTGTATAAGTTTCAGGTGTATAATTCTGTAATATGGCATCTGTATCTTTCATGGTGGGCTCACCACCCAAAATCTAGTCTCCTTGCATTACCATATATTTGACCCCTTTACCCCCTGCCTCTTCCCCTACTCCCCTCCCCCTCAGGTAACTGCCATACTATTGTGCGTGCCTATCAGTTTTGTTACTTTCAGTTTTATATCCCACATATGAATGAAATCATATGGTTCTTGACTTTTTCTGACTTATTTTACTTAGCATGATGATCTCAATATTCATCCATGTTGTTGCAAATGGCAATATTTCATCTTTTTTTTTATGACTGAGTAGTATTTCATGTATCTGTGTACCATATCTTCTTTATCCAATCATCTAAGGATCCTTAGATTGTTTCCATGAGTGGCTATTGTGTGTAATGAACATAAGAGTATATATATCTTTATGAATAAGTGTTTGCTTATTGTTCGGGTAGATACCCAGAAGAGGGGTTGCTGGGTCATATGGGTATTCTATTCTTGATTTTTTGAGGAACCTCCATACTGGTTTCCATCGTGGCTGTACCAATTTACATTCCCACTAGCAGCGTATGAAGAGGATTCCTTTTTCTCCACTGCCTCCCCAATACTTGTTATTACTCATCTTATTGATAATAGTCATTCTAACAGATGTGAGTTGGTATCTCATTGTGGTTTTGATTTGCATTTCCCTTCTATCTAGTTTGGTTGAGCACCTTTCATATATTTTTTGGCCATCTGTATATCTTCTTGGGGTGCTTTTGAAATTATCATTATGAACACACATATTCAAACATATTCGACATATTTCAATACTTGTAGTTATATGTACTGAAGTTCCGATAAAGTCTGTGGTAGAGTTCCTTGACCTTGACTCTAGAAGTCGTTCTAATCTTCTTTGCTTTGCAGTGTGACAAAATTTCCCCTGATTATGTTATACATTTCATGCCCTAAATCTGGAATCAGCCATTTCTCCAAGGAGTCCTGCTTCCTCATCTGGTGGAAATTACATTTAGACACCAAAATCTTGGGACTGAGTGTTTATTATTACTGGTTTGCTTATTGTTTCTAGGCCTTTTTGGTAAAGAGAGATAGAAAACAGTTTTTAAAAATAAAATATATTATAAAATATTGCTTCCATGTTTGATTTAAATTTAGGGCTATAAAATACTTAAGGTTTTTAATCTTATTTTTGTATCTTTTTTTGCCTAAGTGAAAATACACTTTTGCATTGACACCAACATAGTCATTTGTTTTATTTCACAATACACATATCATAGTCTCAGAAGTACAATACTAACACCACCTCAAAACTGATTATTCAGAAGAGTTTAAATACTTTTTTGCTTTTGGGTTTTGTTTGCATTTTATTCCTTATTTTACATAAACTAGGAATATTTAACTACTGGATTTTAAACTGTCTTGAAACAGTTCCTCTTTAGCAGTTATTGGTTATGTGATCAATTTGATTAGGTTCATTAGTTTCATTTTGCTTTAGATTTTTAAAGATGACATTTTTTCCTAAATGTATTTTTAATTATATAAAATATTTACATGATTCCAAAGTCAAATCTATTAATATTCAGAATAAACAGACATATTCAGAAAAGTCTAGCTTCCATGGAGCACGCGCACACACACACGCACACACACACTCTTACACTTCATTTACCCCTTCCATAATAACCATTTCTTGAATATTGTAGTTTTCCTCTCTCCTCTCCACCCCTTTTATATTTTGGCATAAGCAAATTTGTCTTGTGTATTTGTATCCACCAATCTCTCTTGGAAAAACAGTGACATACTATATGGGTTTTTTCCTGGATTTTATAGGTTTTAACAATATGCACTAAAATTACTTCACACTTATATTGAACTAGTTTTTTAACTATTTTGTAGCTCATTGAGTGACTATAATTTCATATATTCCAGTACACTATGGATAGATATTATAAAGCTGTTTTAAGTCTTCTGCTCTTTTGAATAGTACTGCAATAATAGTCTTCTGCATATATCTCTCATATATTTGTCAGCATAAGTTAAGAATAGATTTCTAGTAGTGAGAGTGCTGTATCAAAGGGTAACTACAGATGCAATATTAGTAGATATTACCCAAATACCTCTCCATTAAGGTTGTGTAATTCTCCATGGCCACCAATAAAAATGCTGATTTTACTACCAACTCACCAACATTTTCTATTGGCAAACTTCTGAATATCTGAGAAATGGTATATTAGTGAACTTTTAATTTGTACTTCTCTTGTTATGATAAAATGAACATTTATTATTATAAACATAATTGAACATTTATTAATACAATATAATGACACTGACATTTCTTTTTGTAATTTTTTTTGGTTTATTTCCACATATGTGTAATCAAAGTTATCAGTTGCTTTCCTTATTGTTTATGGATTTGAAAAACAATTATCAAATATTTCCCTATCCTCATGTAATAGAGAAATGCACTGATGTTTTCTTCTAGAACCTTCATACTCTCACATTTTACATAGAAATTTCTGATGAATTTGGAATGTTTTCTCATTTGTCTTGTTACAGATAAATCTGTTAGCTTTTTAAAAATGTGATCGTCCATTAGTATTATTATCACTGATTTTAGAAGCCATATTTTAATATAAAACTGAGTATATTTCTGAATTTTTTCCACATTGATTTTTTTTTTTTAGGCTTGGCATATGCCAGTATTACATTGTTTAATTATGATGTTTTCGTATATTTTATAATATCAAATAGAGGTAGCTATCTTTCATTACTTCTCCCAAATATATTTCTCTATCAGGATTTTCCTGGTTGTCCTTGCTTATTTGTTACTGCAGATAAACTTGATTTTTAAACCAAAGTGCTGTTCTAGCTTTTGAGAAACAAAAACATAATTGTATATTTATTAGGTTTATGTCAAATTTGTAAAGTAACTGAGAAAACTGGTAGATGATAGATAGATGATGGATAGATGGATGATAGATTTATTACTCAAAAACATGTTAAGTCTTTACATTTATTCAACTCTATCTTTGCACAACTCAGGAGTATTTTAAAATTTTAAGGCAGTTTGCCTGTTTGTTGTGAAGTTAATACTTTATCTATCATCTCTAACATAAAATTTTCTCCTATTTTAGATTTTATCCTTTTTTTAGTAGTTTACATGAAAACTATTGATTTTGCATGTTGACTTTATAAGTTAATTTATCAAATTATCTTAGTTTTTGTAATAGTTTTCTCCATGGATTTCTTTGGGCTTTTCAAATAAATTATCCTATCATACACAAATAGATAAGCTTTTCCTCTCCCCTTTCAGTTCTTATACATTTAATTCCTTTCTATTTTCTGACTACCTTGCTTCATATCTACGGTGCATATGGTAGGTAATTGGCTTCTTTGTCTTATTCCTACTTCAGCAGAAAAACCTCTCCTGTTTTCACATTAGGATGCTGGCTTTTGGTTTAAGATATATATTATATTTGGTTATGTTAAGTAAGTAGCCACACAGTGCTACTATACTGAGGGTTTTTAAACATGAAAAGGTAATACATTTTGCCAAGTATGTTTTCTGCATTTACAGAGATGACCATATACTATTTTGTCCTTGTTCTGTTAATGTAATGAATAATACTAATGAATCTCCTAACATTATATGACTTGTGCACCTCTGGAAAAAATACACATGGACAAGCTGTATATTTTATTTACATGGGCTATGTTTCCGATTGGCCATGTTTTATGTGAGATATTTATATTGATAATCATAAGTAAGATTGGTCTGTAGTGTTATTTTGGGGGCCTTTCCTCTTTGGCAAGTTTGGGAAATCAACAGTATATACTCTAAGTAAAATAAATTTGGAAATTGTATTACTTTTATAGTATAAAAGAGTTAAAGTAGAATTGTGATTGCTGACCTTTAAAGGCTTGTTAGAATTCCTCTGTGAGTACATATGGGCCTGGGCTGTATTTCCTCTTGTTCCTCTTTGGTGATTGATGCCTTCTATTGTGAGGTAAATTTTGGTTAGTTTTACTCCTTTAGAAAATGTACTTCATAGAGTTTGTTAGGTAGTTGTCCCAGTGCAGTTGCTACCATGTTTCCCTGAAAATAAGACCTAACTGGAAAATAAGTACTAGCGTGATTTTACAGGGTAACATCCCCTGAATGTCTAATGCATCTTTTGGAGCAAAAATTAATATAAGACCTGGTCTTATTTGGGGGTCGAAACACAGTATTAAAAACAAACAAACAAACAAACAAAACACACACAGACCAGGCATCTTAATAGACAACAGAAATGTTTGCTGTTCTGAAGGCTGGAAGTCCAAGATCAGGGTGCCAGCAGGGCTGGGTTCCAGTGAAGGCCCTCCTCCATGTTGTAGACTGCAGGCTTCCCGCCATGTGGAAGACAGCATGGCAGAAGGGGCCAAGGAGCTTTCGTGGGCCTCTTTTATAAGGGATTCATCTCATTTATGACCTAATCACCCTCCAATGTCCCACTTTGTAAAACCGTCTCTTTGGGCATTAGGATTTCAATATGTGAATTTGGGGAGGGACACAAACATTCAGATCATAGCAGGAGTTTCATGGTTTTATATTTTAATTTTTACTCGTCTTTATGAGGCATAATTTGCATAAAATAAAACACATCATTTAAGTGCAGTGACCAATGTGCATTCTCTCTCTGTCTCTCTGTCTCTGTCTCTGTCTCTCTGTGTCTGTCTCTCGTCTGTCTCTCTCTCTCTCTCTCTCTGATTGTGTTACATAAGATTGTAATGCCAATCTTGCTGGAGCTTTTTTTCTCTCCCTTGGTGCCCCACAAAACCTGTACCCCATTTCACCTATTGGTAACAAGGTCCATCACCATGGTATAACCTGTCACAGGTAATAAATCAACATTAGTCCATTGCAGTGAACTAAACTCCTTACTTTATTCATGTTTTATTACTTTTCCTCAAAAGTCCTTTTCCAGATGTAGGATATTACGTTGGGTACCACATTATATTTAGTTACCATGTCTCCTTAGCCTCCTCTGTTCTGTGAAAGTATCTCATTTTTTCCTTGGTTGATGACCTTGAGAATATTGAAGAACATTGGTCAGTGATTTTGTAGACTATCCTTCAAGTGGGGCCTATCAATATTTTTCTCATGACTAGATTGGGCTGATGAGTTTTGAGAGAAAGATCACAGAGTTGGTATGATCACATCATTCTGAGGGTACATGATATCAAACTGAATTATCACTTATTATGGGAACTTTGCTCAGCTAGCCACGGTGTTATTTGTCAGGTTTCTTCATTATGAAAGGACTGTTTTCCCCTTTTGGAACCAAGTAGCTTTGGAAACAACTCACACTCAAGAGTTGGAAAGTTAGCATCCACCACCCTAACAGGGAAATATCTATGTGAATTATTTAGAATTCTTCTCTATAGGAGGCTTCCCTCTTTTGCTTCATTTAAAAATGTTATTTAATAATTGAATTACTTCTGTACTGACTCATAGATATGTACTTTATACTTTGACTCATAACCCAATACCACGTTATTGAGATCCATTGGGAGCTCTCCAAGGTTGTCGTCTTTTGTCCCTTTGACATACCCTGATCCTTATGTTTTCCAGTGCTTGCGTCCTTATTTTAAGGTACTACAAGGTGCTCTAGGTCCATTTGCGTATTCCCTGGCCCATCCCTACACATAACCATTTCTCCAAGGAGTCCTGGTTGCTTTTAATGGCATATGTTATTAGAAACCAAGGTCTGGACACTGGATTTGCTCATTGCTTCTGGATAGTCACTGTGTCTATGTTCTCAGTGGACTGAGCTAGGAAATATATGTATCTATACTTAACTCCTGTATATGTACATATATCTGTAGTTATTTCCGTATCGATATAGCTGTATGTATATTAAGCTAAACATGCGTTCATACTGATCTTTGACTCCAGTCCAATATAACATGGTTCATTGTAGCCTTTCCCTCTTGCCTATCTGTACCGCCCCTTCCAAAAGTGAGAAGCCTACCTCCCACCATCTACTAGACATGACCTTTGTCACCAGGATCCTCATGCAGCTATGAGGAATGGAGGCATAGTTGAAGAAACTGGCAGGAGAGTTTTACAGTTTGATCCACAAGATTGTACCAGTGGGAGATGTCCCTTTGCATTGGGAATCCTATGGTATGTATTCCATGAACTCCACTAAAAATAAATAATTACTACACCGTGCTAAACAATGTGAAGAAGTGGAGTGAAAGGCAGATTGATAAATAAGAGGAAATGATGATACCTGAAATACTTTAAGAAGAGCTTTTGAAATAATTCACCAAATACACATATAGGCTTTTGGAGTTTCGTCTGCAGGAAGGGTTGTAGAGAATAGTTCTCATCCGCACTGTGTTTAATTTCCTTCTCCTCATTGTGCCGAGGTCTGGCCTCATCAGATGCATGCTACTCCTGGTGAATTGAAAAGAAGTTGCATGGATACCTTTTCATCATTAATCACTGCCTCTATTGTGA
Source organism: Rhinolophus hipposideros (assembly GCF_964194185.1). Taxonomy (NCBI): domain Eukaryota; kingdom Metazoa; phylum Chordata; class Mammalia; order Chiroptera; family Rhinolophidae; genus Rhinolophus; species Rhinolophus hipposideros. The sequence goes on from NC_138059.1 coordinate 68,565,703, forward strand.
AAAGCTATTTGTCGATATTTTATCTCATTCTATCTAAAAATTATTCTGATGTATTTATGGTTTGCTTTTCTTTTGTACTACAATTTGGCATATAAAAATGGTGCTGTACAAATCAGGGAGTACTGAAAGTAATAATTTGTCCACCCAAATTAGACTCAGATGTACTACAATTCTCTAATGTCTCTCATATTCGCCTCTGTATCTCCAACCACCGTGGATTTTTTTTTTTAGATGTGCAAAGAAAATTGCAGCTATTTAAAATAACCTAGAGAGGGAGAACGATAGGCAATATCCTAACTACCTTAGCCCTTTACATTTCAGCAGCCTTGTTGCCAAGGAAACCACTTGGGACTTTAGGGAAATTTGCAGATATTTAAAATGGATTGTGCCTGTACATAGATAGACACTTGCACAATTCACATTGCAGAATAAAAAGCTTCCAGTCCTACAATATTAAGCCTGAATTTCAAGGGCTGAAGATGGGAAATAACAAAATGCAAAGGCTTATTCACTTATATTCACTTATATTCCAAATAATGTGCTATATATAGTATTTCTGATTATTATTAGGGTAGGATTTTTTTAAAAGAGTAGATTTAGCTAGAAGAATAAATAGTACAACACAAAATATAAATCTTATATTTTCATTTGCATATATGATTTGCAATTTTTACATTGCATCACAATTTTGACAATTAATTCCCAAGATGTATTGCAATTTTTAAAAATCTAAAACAGAAAAGCAAATGCGTTCCTTGCTGAGGCTCTTTGGAAATTGACTGAATTCTATATAAATGCAGACATGAATCTTTATTCACAATTCTGTGAGTAAAGTGCAGATATTAGAAGAGAATAGAGATAGGCTGACATATCAAAACCCTTGCGCTAGTTTTTCAGCTTCTGTATATTTTTGCCCGTCCTCTTATTTTTGTCTCTTCACAAATTTCTGCTGAAGCTGTAACATTTCTAGTGAGACAACTGGCTGCAGAGTAGAAAGCAGGTGTACAAATTGATTTCCAAATACTGTTTTCACATATGGTCATGGTTGATTTTTGAACCTATACTCAGAGTCTCATTCTCCCTAAACATGCATGGTGGCTTTTCCATACTCTCCATACACCTCTGTCACATGGGCTGTTCAGCTTCACCCTGAGTGTGTAAGGACTTGCACACTCCCCACCAGTTCATTGGAATAGGCTCTGAAATGTCTGTGCACAAGGTTTGCAAAGCAGCGAATCTCTACCCAGACCATGTATGGGCTTTTTTTATTAAAAAAAAAAAAAGATGTAAATGACAGATGGTGACATGGCAGCTTCTACTTCCATGGTTTCAGAGTGTGACTAGTGAAAATCTATGAAGTCAGGAGTAAAAAGCAAGCTACAACAACTCAAAAAGAGGTAGTTCCTTCATCTCTTAATTTAACATTATGAGGTCTTACAACTCCATCACATTTATTCATGGAAATATTTTATTCAATGACAAATCAACAATGACATCAATAAATAGTATAAATCCACAGCTGTTCTCTTCCCCAACATGACTGGGCTTTTCTCTGCATCACTGGGCTCAGTACCTGACAGAGTAGGCACTAGCAGCGATTGCACCCTGAAGAGAAAAGAGTAGTACACCCACTCAGTTTGGGGAAAACGTCGGTTATTGATACTATCTCATCAGTCAGCATTAGGAAAAACGGAAAAATCAAAACATGTAGCTCACAGAAACATTGTGCGTAATAAGATGAGGTAAGGACAGCACCTCCAAATCAGAGGAAGAACACACTTTAAAATAAAAGTAACTACTACAGAATGCAGAAGTAGATTTCAGAAAGGGGCTGCTTTGTCTTGCAGTAAAAAGGAAAAGAAATGAACACCATGAAACAAGAGATGAAAGATGAGAGGATAAGACAATAGACAGATATAGAAAGGAGTGAGCTGGGAGCCAGACAGAAGGGTGAAAGCAGCTGAATGAGATAAGGAAAAAATGAAAGGAAACAAAAGATACAGTAACTAATTTTAAAACTGCTTTAAAAGCAGTAAAGAATCCATACTGTAAACACTGAATCAGTGATGTAAAAGCTGAGTTTTTATTATTCAGCAGCAATAAATTGCTTACAGTTAGACTAAGTTTTAAAAATCACAAATACGAGATTAACCAACCACATGAAAAAATGAATGGGATTATAGCAAAAGGAGATACATATTTTTAAAAAGCTAATAAATAAATTGAAAAATAATCACCTCATTAAAAACAGTAGAAATGCTTGTTGTAGTTGAGGATCTCCTAAATATAATTAAGTATGTTAGTCAATATATAAAATACATAAATAAGAAAAAGCTCTAAATGAACTAGAGGAAATAAACAGATCTATAGGAATATAAGAGAGAAATGTCTAAGCTAATGCTTTTGAAAAGCTTACTGAAATACTTAATGTTCTAGGAAAATACAAATTAATAAAACTATTTCCCCAAACTTCAATGATTTAAAAGGAGAACTATTACAAAGGACGTTGACTAACCAATATTCCAGATTTCCCAAAGAGAGTTTTTAGCTTCATTTGGTATTATAATTTCTTCTAAAATTACAAGAAACAAATAATTGTCTCCTAGACATTGTTCCAGGGCATAAAAAAAAGAAGAAAGCCACTTTAATTTGTTTCTAGAAGATAACATAACCCTTTAGCAAAAACTGACAGAGAAACTAAAGATAGAACTCATTTAGGAACATTCTTAATGATATACTAGCATAACAAATCCAGAATGTTATTAATAAAGTAATAAAAATATTCAAGTAGGGTCTATTCCAGTAAGATTATGAAGTATCAGTATTAGAAAACCCTGTTAATATGTAGTCATATTTGAGAAACAAGGAACAAAAGTTATATAATCATTTAGGTACTGAAAAGACATTTGATAATACTGAACATTCATTCCTGGGATAAAAGTGGTTGTAGTTGTCAGAAAAAAGGAATCTTCCTTAATATTTTAAAAATTATGTAAAGCCTTTAAAATGGTGTGGCAGGGTCATTTCTCCCTCAAATCATCTACAGAGTCAACTCAATGCCATTCAAAATCCCAGTAGGTATACATAGGTGTTTGTAGGGGTGTGTGTGTGTGTGTGTGTGTGTGTGTGTCTGTACACAAATTGACAAACTGATTCTAAAGTGTATATGAATAAGCCAAGAACAGAGCTAAGCCAATATGGAAGAAAAACATAGTTTGTGGTTCTCAGTTAGGACCCGGCAGTGGGAACCAGGGTATTATAGACCATTGCAAGCACTTTCTCTTCACCCTGGAGAGATAAGAAGCCAGTGGAGTAGTCTGAAGATAATGACAAAATCTTGTTTATATTTGAAAATCATCCCTCTTGCTGTTGTGCTAATAGCAGAAAGTAGAGGAGGCAAGGATGAGAGAAGGGAAAATGGTCTGAAGGTGAATATAATGATTTAAGTAAGAGAGCCTGGAGGCTGGCACCACCAGAGTTTCAGCATTGGAACTGGTCAGAGGTAGTCAGATACTGAATTTGTTTACAAGGATTTACTGATGAATTGGGTATGTGATATGGGAAAGAGAGAAGTCAAGGACCACTCCAAAGTTTGGATCCTGCTCTAGAAAAATAAACAAGTTGTAAATTACTGAACCGGGAAATATCATGGGGGGAAAATATATTGAGTGGGGCATCAGGAACTTGGTTTTGGACAAAATAAGTTTGAAATGTCTGTTAGATATCCAAGTGAAATGTCAGTTAAGCAATTTGACATGTGAATTGAGTTCAGGAGAGTGGGATAAATTGCAAGTCGTTTAGTATATATTTGTATTAATATTTAACCCCATGGAGCAATTCTTCACCTAGAGAGATACTTGGAGATAATAACCTATTGTGACAAAAACAACTGCTGCCTCGAAGAGAATGAAGACTTACCATTGACCATTGTTTTTGACAATCTGGAGATCACTGCTAACTTTTATAACAGTTATGTCCGGTGTAGTGGTGGGAGCCAAAGGCTGCCTGGAACAAATTTAATAGATTTTATTAGATGATATTAATGCATTAATTTAATTTTCTTGGGTATAATAAAGGCAATAAAACCACAGTGGTCTCTGGTCCTTATTGTCAGGTGGTACATGATGATGTATTAAGGGGCAAAATGTCTTGCAACTTCTGTTAAAAATATTCAGTAAAAATTACATCTACGGGAACAGATAAAGCAAATGTGAAAAAATGTAATAAAAAGAAAACCGGGGACAACAACAAAGGTCTTTCATGGAAGAAATTTGATGTGAAGGAGTGGAGATAAAGAAGAGATGGATAGAAAGAGATGATCAAGAGAATATCTGTAAATAATAGGGATATGACATCATGTGTGAAGACTTGTGGGAATGATCCAGGAAAGTGTAAAACTTGGAGCATTCAGAGATGAAACAGATACGGTTGCCAAAGCAATGTTATTGAGGGGTCTAAATCTGATGGGAGCCAGTGCACAAGTGGAGGCATGAGCCTAATTTTTATTTTCTTCTTGGATTCCTCCATATTTTCTAGATTTCCTATAATAAATATATATCACTGTCACACTGTGACACCTGAAACCTCCTATCTTAAATCGTAAGGTTATGTAAGTTGTCTACAAATATTTTATCACCCTCAGTAATACATTAAAAAACAGTAGGGGCACACAGGTCATTTTTAAAAAGTGAAAACAAAGACCTAATAACAGAATATGAAAAAATATGCCAAATAATAGACTGTAAAATGATTTCATGTGCATTGAAGTGATGTAGAGAAAGGTATCAAGGATCTGGTTACTGGATAAAGAAAGGGTAGCCTCGAGCAGAGCAGGGGTCTGCAAACTCCTGGCCCCTTCATGAGATCCAGCCCCTCGCCCCATTTTTGCACTTAGCCTGGAACACTGCCACCCTCATTCACTTACATATTGTAGGGCTGCTTCACACTGAAATGGCAGAGCTCAGTATGTATCCCCACAGAGCTTAAAATATTTACTCTCTGATACTTTACAAGAAGAAAGTTTGCAAACAATAGAACCTTGCTATTCACAATGCAGTCTCCTGACCATATGGGTCTGTGTCACCTGGTTATGTATTAGAAATGCAGGGCCTCTGGCTCTACCCTTAACTGAGTCAGAATCTTTATGTTAACACACTTCCCAGGTGATTCGAATGCATGTTGAAGTTACAGGAGCCCTTAGGTAGAGTGCATCCTGAGAAAGAAAATGTATTTTCTTCTGCTCAGGAAAACAGACCTGAGTGGCAGCCTCACCACAAATGTTGTAGCATGGGATACATGTCTTTGAAATTTTAGTTTATGAAGGTCAGACAATTAAGTTCGCAAACTCATCCTAGAAAAAGTACTACATATCTCATTTCTGAATATTACTACTGTCACCTTCCAAGTATTCTCCTTGGGAAGCTATGCACTGATGCCAGCGCCTAGTCCACCCTTCAAAGCAATTGTGGAACTCTTTCTGGAATGGCCATCAGAGCTGTCGTCGTATTACCCTTGATGTCCCGAATGTCATCAAAATGCCTTTCTTTCAATATTTCCTTTATATTCGGGTAAAGAAAGAAGTCACTGGGGGCGAGATCATGTGAGTAGGGAGGGTGTTCCAATACAGTTATTTGTTTACTGGCTAAAAACTCCTTCACAGACAGTGCCGTGTGAGCTGGTGCATTGTCGTGATGCAAGAGCCATGAATTGTTGGAGAAAAGTTCGTCATGTAACTTTTTCATGCGGCCTTTTCAGCACTTCCAAATAGTAAACTTGGTTAACTGTTTGTCCAGTTGGTACAAATTCACAATGAATAATCACTCTGATATCAAAAAAGGTTAGCGACATCGTTGCAACAAGTTCGCGAACTTGCTTGTCCTACCTCATATTATCTATTATCATATACAATTTTTAAAAACTTCTTGTTATTGAATCTGTTTCATATTTTGGTCCATTAGCCACCAAAAGCCTCAGGAGAAAGATGGACCAAAGTGGTACGTTTCCTAGGTTTGTTGGTTACCAACAGATTTCCTAACACTGGTGATCTAGATTGAGTCAGGAATTGTTGTTCAGCCCTAATTGCTCCAGCTCATACGTTTGGCAAAATCACCTGGCTGAGGTCTAGAATCAAAAGTTCAACTGCTGTCATGACACTGAGATCACCTATTTCTGAAATGTGCAGTGCTCAGGCCAGGGAGCTGTAGTTAGAAAGGCACAACCAGAGTTTACAGAGGTCCATCCAAGTCAGCTCTTAATTATCTACTAGGAAGTCAAGAACGCCAGCTCTCCTTGAAATGGGGGATTCATTATGTAGTATCATAGCAATTTTACTCTCACTGTTATATTCTGTGCGGTTCCTGCTTTAATTGCATCACTGTGGAGAGTACATGTTAATTCGAAGGTTCGGGAAGATGCAGAACAGCAGATCATTTCAATACGTAATAAGTAATTAAACTTGAAACAAGGATTTATTGAATTTGCCAAAGGGTGAGGCAATGTGCATATGTCAAAGATTCTTAAAGGGAATAAATAAAAGTCAATGAATTTATCCTACCAATGAGAATATCATATACATTTGAGTGATTTTCAAACTCTGCTTAACTGCAAGAATACAAGTTTTAAACACTCGTGTAGTTTAGTACCATAAAATTGATGATTATTTTCCCCAATAACTGAAGTATATTATGTATTTTTAAGTCAGAATAATTTTGAGTAGTGACATTTTTTATGTATTTTACAAAAGATATTTGAAATGTTCTTTTTCCCTTGGTCAGGGTGAGAGTACCATTACTGTATCATGGCTGTATTTCTGAAGATACATCGCACTAAAAGAACAGTTTAATACCTAAAAAATTTTCTATTTAAAAATAATTTTGTTGTGTATAATTGTAATTATAGGGAACTTAATAGCTTTTATTTTTATTTCAAAGTTTAATGATAAACTCCAAGAAATACTGTTAAGCTCTATTAAATAAGTGAAATTGAAAAGTTGTATTTCACCTCGTCTAGAGTTTTCTAGGGTTTCTTGTATTTTAATTGGCTATTTTGACTTTAAGTTTCATTTTATTTCTCTTTCCATTGATTCCTATGAGTCCTTTGTGTTTTTAGATATAATCTGAATATCGAAAAATACTGAATAAAGCTAAAGTAAAATTGTAGCCTGTTTAAACTTAATGTAGGCACAACTGGGAATATTATAAAAGTGAAGTGTCAAAATGGGAATATTATAAAAGTGAAGTGTCAGCTTGCCAACTCCACTTCTTCTGAGCTACGTGGAGATGTAGGTCTCTTTAAAGGCAAAACTTAGAAGAATGGGAGAACTCTAACTTGATGTTACTGGGTGTGCATGTCATTTTCCACAAGGGTTTATGTCACCACCCTTACTCATGGGCATTTTAGAAAGGGAGAATTTGAATGAATGAATGAATTAGTTAATTCATTCATTCATTCATTCATTCATATTTCTTAATGTTCTATGTTCTAGGCATTGTCCTAGGACAAGGGACAAATGTTTCACCTTCTCAGAACTTATATTCTAGTGGGACAGTAAATGCTACCTAATAAATACACAAGTTATCCTGATGCTAGGAGTGAAAAGAACTATGGACATAATGGAGCAGAAGTCAAACATGAGCTGTGAATTATGGGAATAAGTAATCCTGTGGATTATCTAAGGGAAGGAGTTTCTGCCTGGAGAAGAGGAGTTAGAATGGCCCGCCCCTCCGTCAGCCTGAGCTTGGCATGTTTGAAGAGTAGGGAAAAGCTTTGTGACTAAAGACAAAAGAGCAAGCAGAAGAAAATAAGGTCAACGAAACAAGCATGGCTCAGATCATATTAGATTCCATGGAAGAGGACTGGATTGAATCGTAAATGTGATTGAGATACATTGGAAGGTTGTGAGTAGGAACATGGAATAATGTGTTTTGTAATCTTAAAATCAATGCTGGCTGCTTTGTAAACAATACAGAGCAGGGTGCGACAACAAAACTGGGAGAACAGTAAGAGGTGCAGTTGTTCGGATATGAAAGAGTGGTGGTGGAAAGTTGTTCAACTCTAGACATGCTGTGAAAGTAAATGCAGAAGACTGCTGATGATAGTAGTGAGGGAGAGAGCAGAATTAAAGATTAGTTCTAGGTTTGGGGCCGAACAGCTAGAAAGGTGAGAGTGCCATTTAATGAGATTAAGGGAAATTGGGAGAACTACATTTGAGAAAGAAAATAAAAATTTTAATTTTAGACATGTGTTGCGATCTCATTACTCCTCAAGTGGAGGTCCACAATCCTGGAACTCAGGAATAAGAGCTCAAGTGAATGAAATCATCAAGGGCATAAACTGAAAAGGGAAACAATCTGATGCCTGAGCCCTGAGAAAGGGGACAGACTCAGCAAAGGGACAGCAAATATGTGACACAGGAAGGAAGTAAACCATGTAGTTTACTTTAAAACATAGTAAGCAGAAGCAAAGTAAAAAATACAAAAAAGTAAAAAATAACTTTCTCAAGAAGAAAGAGATCAAGCTGTCAAATACTGCTGAGGTTGAACAGCATGAACCCAGACCGATGAATATTAGATTTGGCAAGTGGATGTCATGGGTGACCTTCAAAGGAGAACTTTCTGCAGAGTACTGGGACAAATTTTTGATGGAAATGTGTGAAAGAGAGAATGAGAGATTTCCATTTCTAGTCATATGGTTGACTATATTTTGCAGAAAAACACTTTCTCAAGCAGCAGGCCTGATAAGGCTGCCTAAACTATAAGAAACATCTCTTTTAAAGCAAAGCTGAGCTGTCAGTAAAGTAAGAGAAACAACTGAAACAAGAAACAATAAAAAATGGTGATTGTAAACGGATCACACCCGGAGGACCCTGCTCGTCGTGGGAGCCTAAGAGCATGGGTTAATGGCATGCAAGCATTAGGGGACAAAAGACAAATCTTGGGGCTTCAGCAAATCAAAAGTCAAGCTAGAGACCATGTATAAAGCCAGGATGGTCTCTATGGGTGGACCAGAAGCACATTCACTAACCAGAGAAAGACTTTGCTTATTTAGACATTGGTCATAGTCTTGCGTCATTTGGGCCAAAGGTTAGTGCCTTTGCAGTTGTACACAGAGTAGTTGTGTTATGTGAGGTGGAAGAATGACACTGTATTATCGTTATTTGGAGATTAAGTATGCATTAAGAGACCCACATGGCTGCCTGGTTGACAAACAGTGGATTTGTGATGGTTAATTTTAGATGTCAACTTGGCTGGGCTGCAGTGCCCAGATAATGGGCCAAACATTACTTCTGGCTATTTCTATGAAGGTGTTGTTTTGGATGAGATTAACTTTGAAGTAAATGGATTTTGAGTAGAGCAGCTGATTTACCCTCCAATGTGTGTGGCTCTCGTTGAATCAGTTGAAGGCCTGAGTAGAAAAAGATTGACCTCCCCTGAACAAGAAGGAATTCTGCCTTGAGAGTGCCTGTGGACTCAGGCTGCAACATCTACTCTTCTCCAGTCTTCTCCATCCTGCTCACTGCGTGCCTTGCAAAGTTCAGACATGTGGGCCCCCACAACTGCGTGAGCCACTTCCTTAAAATCTATCCATCTATATCTATCATCTAGCTATCATCTATCTATCAATCTATCTATCTATCTCTCTATCTATCTATATCTATCATCTTTGATTCTGTTTCTCTGGGGAACCCTAACTAATATAACATTTAGATTTTAAAAAGCCTAAAGTTCTAAAATAGAAAGATAGCCATATTATAATGAGTCTAAAAATCTCCAAAGACAAAAAAAAAAAAAAAAAGCATTTCAAAGTCGTCAAAAAAAATTTACCCACAAATGAACAATGCTTAGAATGATAATTGACTTCTCAAAGGTCAATAAGGAAAACGAAATAAAAACAAATAAAATTTTCAATTAAGTAAATAATAAATATAAATGAAGCAATTAACAATGAATGAAGTACTGTGTATTTTAAAATTATATTTTGAGGAAAAAAAGCCACTCTCCGAGGGGTGGAGGGCGGAACTGAATGAGTTCATTATCAAGAGACTTTCACTGAGGAAAATATAAAGTATGTACTTAAGGGGGGAAAAAAGAAATGGTCAAGGAAGGAAATTTGTAAAATGTCAGAAGAAATGGTGATAAAAGTAAATTGTAAACTTGCTGATAAACCCAAACAGTGTGGCTGATTAAACAGTAACAATGATGTCTAATTTGTGAGCTTAAAAAATTAAGACAGAACAAAGAATTTTGACAACCATAGCAAATGAGTCAGAAGAGAGTTGATAAGAGCAAAAACATTTTTAAGAGTATTAAAGATTTTGATGAGACTATATTAATTTAAACATGCATACAAAAATGTCTAAGAAAGAAGCCTACTCGTAGAGTGTGCTTATTTCCAATCACTAGGGAAAAGAAAAAGGAGAAGAAAGAGTGGAGAGAGGGAGAAACAAAAAGGACAAAATATATGATGGAAATGGATCTAGACATATAAGTAAGCACAATCAATTTAGAGGGACAAAATACTTCTATTGAAAAATTAAAAATAAACAAAAGGCAGCAATATACTGTATGTAAGAAACATTTTCCTTTTTTAATTTTTCAATTAGAGTTGACATTTAATATTATTTTATATTCGTTTTAGGTGTACAGCATAGTGGTTAGACATTTATATAATTTAAGAAGTGATCCCCCTGATTAGTCCTGACACCATACATAGTATTACAATATTATTGACTATATTCCCTATACAGTACTTTACATCCCTGTGAGTGTTTTGTAATTACTAATTTGTACTTCTGAATCCCTTCACCTTTTTCACCCAACCCTCCAAACCACCACCCCATAGCTGGTGACCATCAGTTTGTTCTCTGCATCTATGACATCTATGAGTCTGTTTCCAATTAGTGTTTTGGATTTTATTAGTGTTTTGTTTGCTCATTTGTTTTGTTCTTTAGATTCTACATATAAGTGAGATCATATAATATTTGACTTTCTCTTTCTGACTTATTTCATTTAGCATCATACCTTCTAAGTCCACCAACGTTGTCACAAATGGTAAGATTTTTTTTTGTTCTTTTTTTATGGCTGAGTAATAGTCTACATACAAAAATAAACTCAAATGGATTAAAGACTTAAATGTAAGACCTAAAACCATAAAAATACTGGAAGAAAACATACACTGTAAACCCTCTGACAGTGCTCTTAGTAATATTTTTTTCTGATCTATTTCCTTGGGCAAGGGAAACAAAAGGAAAAATAAACAAATGGGACTACATCAAACTAAAGAGTTTTTGCACAGCAAGGAAACCATCAACAAAACTAAAAGATAAGCTACCGAATGGGAGAAGATATTTGCCAATTATGCATCCAATAAAGAGTTAATATCAAAAATTTACAACAAACTCATACAACCCAACATCTAAAAACCAAACAATCCAATTAAAAACTGGACAGAAGACCTGAATGGACATTTCTCTAAAGAGGATATAGAAATGGCCAATAGACATATGAAAAGCTGCTCAACATCACTAATCATCAGAGACATGCAAATTAAAGCCACAATGAGATATCACCTCACACCTGTCAGAATGGCTATCATCAGTAAATCGATAAACACCAAGTGTTGGCAAAGTTGGGAAGAAAAGGGAACCCTCGCTCACTGTTGGTGGGATTGCAAATTGGTGCAGCCACTATGGAAAACAGTATGGAAGTTCCTCAAAAAAATTAGAAATAGAACTACCTCATGACCCAGCAATTTAATTTCTGGGTATTTACTTAAAGAAATCCAAAACACAAATTGGAAAAGATACACGCACCTCTCTGTTCACTGTAGTGCTCTTTACAATAGCCAAGTTATGAAAGCAAACTAGGTGTTCATCAGTACAGGATTGGATAAAGAAACATAGTTTTAAAACAGAGATTCAGAAAGGATAAAAATTAAAAGAAAAAAATTAAAAGTCTGGGTATAATTAGGAGACTGAACCACAGTAATGTGAATCAGGGAAGTATAATATAATGAATAATTAAATTATGATAAAGCAGCAGCTATTAAGATATAATGAGAGCTCTAATGGGTAGTCAAGGGCAAATGGAGAGTACTCAAGGAAGAACTGACTTGGAAGGGGGAAAGAATGCCTCAAGGCCAGATGTCAGACTTCATTGAAGAAGCTGTGGGTGCAGCCCATGGATGGAGCAGGCATTTGCCAGATTTCCTGAGTCAAAGCTGGAGTGCCACCATGGTGCAGAGTTCCCTGGCTTTCTGTTTCATTTATCCCTGAACACTAATGGCGCACTGGGAGTCAGACGTTTCAGGGGATGCAAACATGATTGTGTAGATAGGTAGTGTCCCTACCCCCAGGGAGCTTACAATTTAATATTTGGCCCTCCATAGGTAACAAGGTAACAATCCAGAATCAATATTTGCCCCCATATTGAAGACAATAATTCGATCATCCCTTAGCTTTTCTCTTATTTATTTCAGACATCGCAATTTCTTTGATTTCCCTCTTTAACCACCTCTGCTTCTCTTCTGTGAGTCATCCCAAACATCTTTTACATGTCTTGAGTTCAGTGAACATAATAGAACACAAATTAAAAGAAGATTGACATTTTTATCATGTTGATTCTTATAAGATGCGTCTTTAAATAATGCTAAGCAAAATAAGTCAGACAGAAAAAGCAGATAATCCTATGATTTCACTGAAATGTGGTATATACACGAAAAATAACAAGAGAACAAGACAAACAAATGAAAAACAAAAACTCATAGACACAGACAATAGTTTAGTGTTTACCAGAGGGTAAGGGGGTTGGGGGTGGTAGATGAGGGTAAAGGGGATCAAATACATGGTGATGGAAGGAGAACTGACTCTGGATGGTGAACACACAATGGGATTTATAGATGATGTAATACAGAATTGTATACCTGAAATCTATGTAAGTTTACTAACAATTGTCACCCCAATAAACTTTAATTACCATATATATATGAGCGTTTGTATCCAAGGAGTCTTTCCCAAACCTACATAGTTCAGGGGTCTGTGCTTTTTTTAATCTCCTATTCCACCCTGCTGTATGTGTAAACTTAATGGGAGAATTCTTGTTTTCTCCACCAACTGAAATACTAAGTAGAACAACTCAAGACACTGGAGGTGCAAAGATACTCTTGAACTAGCATCTGTGCTGTCCCAGCGTGATTCAAAGCTGTTACCTTTGGCTTCAAGTTATGTATATGAACCATCTAAGAACAGAATGGAAGCTATCCCACAGGTGGGCTGGTTCATCAGACTGTCATGTGAGGGAGAAGGAAAACCTTTCTAAAATCAAGTCATATCACGGCTTTTGTGCCCCTTTGCCTGTGTAACCTGTTTGTGACATACGTCCTTTACCAAAACATGGTTATATCTCAGACTTTTCTGGGCGATCACTTGATTGTGTGTTACTCGTTAAGTTGTTTTCACAGTCACTCACACTGAAATGGCCCTATCTATGATTTACAGAATCAGTGTTCCTCCCTTTTTAGAAAATAGAAACATCTTCTTAATTCGCCCATAAATTATCAAAAGAAGGGACTTTTATTATGTCCCACCTTCTAGGTGATTTTTAGGTTAAAGCTAAAGCAGTGTGGATTTCTGACTCTCTCCACTTCATTTGGTTCATTTTTGAAAATTATTTTATTCAGTAAACTGTCTATTTTTTTTCCTGAAACAAGATTTCAAAAAAAGTAGCATACAGGTATAGGGGGAACGCTTAAAACCATTATCATAACTTCTACATTAATTGTATGTATACAGCACCTTTAATACTTTTATTCTTAAACTCAAACACTTAAAATAGCATTTACCTGGTTTTTATATGTTATAGAGAGGAATATAATGTCCGTCCCCAAGGAACATTCATGAAGCAGTTCCTCAGCATTTTGTGGAAATATCCTAAGGAAACGTAATGCATGGGAAGGTTCTCATCTTGCGTCTAAAACCTCCTTGAGTGATTCTGAGTCACCCGCATTCCCTGTGAGTTTCCTCATCTGTCAATGAGAGAAGATGGGTTTGCTAACCCGAAATCCACTTTCCCTCCAGGGTTCAATACAATGTTGTATTTCCCTCACTTAGACCATTTTTCTTTATGGCCATTAGATGGGCTTGTTCCAGCCCATACAAAGCACTGTATTTGTATAAATACGTGGTATGTAGATGTGGCCAGGTGGACAAGGACGCCACCAACTGACGACAGTACAGGCCCCTTAGACGCAGTAGGTGGGCAAGTGGAGACGGTTTATTTTGTATTTGTTTGATCAGTCCTGAGCGTAGCCGTGTTTGGGGCTTTCATTGCGCTACTTAAAATGCTCTTATGTTTTGTCAAAAAAGTGACCTGTTCTATTTCATCTATGAAAGCTTCACATTAAAAGAATATGAGGGAGCAAATATCTTTACTGAAGCGCCGTTGGCAGCTGAAATCGCTGACAACTTCCTGGCTGTGATTCCTAATCTATATCGGTGCCTTTGAGACAGCAGGCTATTGATTTTCCCTGTCTATAATCCAAGACCATATCCAGAGCTTGTTAGACATCTGTGGGAATATAAACTGAGTTTTCATACAAGTTAGGAAGGTTCTCTTAGCAGGGCACTTCGTTTTTGTCTTAGAGAAAAATCTTCACACAAGTGTAATCTTGGTAAACTTTTAAAAAACAAACAATTCAGTATAAATTAGATTGCACCTTTGGGGCAAAGGACATTGTGAGGTTTTGTTTTGTTTTGTCCAGAGTTTAAATAAAACAAATTTCTCCAGTGGTTAGTATACTACCTATTAAATAATGATGGGGCCTTTTTCTGTATTATACCGGAGAACAGCTTTTATTTGATGAGGTTAATTAGGATAGATTTCAGATACTTTAGGGAGATAAGTATAGGACATAGCCCTAAATAAAACTGTTAAAACAGTCATATGGTATCAACTCTAAAGACATTTCTGAAAAAAAAATGAATGACTAATACATGTCAAAATTCTTCTTAGCTCTGAAAAATGTGTAAATATTTCTAAATCATTATGTATATGTCTGATGAAGAAATACAAATGCCCCGTTTTTTGTTTTTTTTTTTTAAATAGACATCTCAGGGAGAAAAAAGTATAGGTTTTTCCCTGCGGTAGCTTCTTAAGTAACAGTGAATAATGTTTATGTAATCCTATCACTTTAGATGGAGATGCCGCGTTAAAATTCAGGTGCATGCACATTTCAATATGAAAACAGAAGAAAAAATGGTATTTAACATCTACTTATTTAAAAGTCAGGCACAGCCACAAACTAATACTGATGCAAAACTTACAATTTCTAGAAAAATATTACCTAAAATGTGCTGTTTGCATTTGTAACAGAATCCATATTCTGTTACAATGCTATTTCTGTCGAAGATTTTATTTTAATAAAACTAACATTTGATACTTACAGATAATCCATTATGTGGCAAGAACTCCTGTGAGCGCTTTGACTGGGTTACCCATCTGACCCTCAGAATAATCCTGATATGATTGTGATTATGATTACCTTCATTCCCATTTCAGATGAGGCCAGTGAGGCACAGAGATGTTAAATAACTTGTCTCTGGTCACACAGCTAGTAATGGTTGTGATCAAGATTCCAACCCAGGCAGTAGAAATCCAGAGACTAGACTGTTAAGTGCTACTTGTCTAACTTCCTTCAGTGTATGTTGAGCTACTTGAGGACAGGGATTTTTAACTCACCTTTGTATCACGTGCAGTAATGAGCACGTTCCCTTGTACGTACATTATCAATAAACCTTATGAATGTAAATTGAATCATAGAGAAAATATGTAAGGAAAATAAAATTAACTTAGACAAAGAATAATTAGTGTTTGGACCCTATTCAGGTTATTATCTTGGTGACCAGAAACACATCACTTAGGAGAGTGTTTCTCACAGTTTCTTTAACTGGTGCTGTATTCTGATCAAGCCTTTCATGTCCATTTGTCCAGCTTCTGCAAATCCTCCAGATTATGATATATTTTTTGAAGTTTGAATAATGGGAATTGTGTCCTAAATGTAGTTTTTAAATGTTACCTCAACCTATCCCCCAACTGCGAATCACTATTTAGCTTCTCTACACATACCTCTTCATATGTACACTTACCTGGTTTGACAAATGTATTTCTAAATCTTTTATAAGTATATTAAATTATCTGTTGAAGAAGAATAATATACAAAACATCCTAATGCCTAATATTCATTTTCTGGTTTAAAAATTGTTAATGGAAAAAAAACAAAAAAAACTAGCAGACAGTTGAAATTCATCAAAAATCTGAATGGAACAAACAGACCTTCATCTAAAAAGAACAATGTCCTAATGCCAAAAAGAGTAAACCAGGGAGGAAATAATAACAACAACAAAAATTGCACTGCAGCAGAAAGAAAATGAATGCTTCCAATTAAAAGCCAATCTCTGAAAAATCATTCACCACAGGAACCAGAAAAAAATAATTTTAGAAAACTATTTTAAACTCTCCATGGGACTTAGGAAAACTCAATGAAGTAGACGTGTAAACCATAATAACAAAGTAGATTGAAATGAAAAGACCAGTTGATAACATGAAGAGAAAGAAGTATGAGATTAAAAAAAATAATATGTGTGTGTGTATATATGTATATCTATATATATATATATAGATAGATATATATATATGTATATATACACACAAATAGACACACACATATGCACATATGTGTGTGTGAAAATAAAAATATAGTGGCAGATTTTAAATTTTAATTTGAGGCAGTGAAGTGAAATAGATGTATAAACGTAAGTTATTAGGATGAAATATCAAGTACAAGCAACCGAAATAAATTTGAAAAACTTAACTAAACCTACTGAAACATACACAATTCCAAAAGTAACAAAAGAATGAATAGAAACATGAATCAACTGAATTACAATTAAGATACTGTAATGAAGAAATACAGATACCAGGCTAACATGGTTTTGTAAGTGAGCAGTACAAATTGTCAAGGAATAATAGAAAAAAGAATCTATTTTATGAGTTGCTACAGAACATAGTACTAGATTGTAACAAAAATATTAGCTAACCTAATCCAGGGTTGGAAAAAATACGTGAAAAAGTCGTACTGAGCCCAGAAAGAGAAGAACAGTTAAACATCAGAAAACTTTCATTAGGACTCCTCATTATAATGAAATAAGAACAAAAATGCTATATGAGTAAAATGCTATATTGATTATAACATCCTATATTAGTAAAATTCTAAGTATTTTGTAACTTTCAATGTATTAAGTTTAAAAATGATCAAGTTTTGTTTACTTTCATGATTTTAAAATATCATAGCATGTGAAGAATGCAAGGAATGGAGAAAAAGTTCTCAAGGTCATCCCACCAAAACTTGCAGCCAGTATTGTAGTTAATGAAGATGCTTGAGTCACATTCCCTTTAAAATGAGTGGTGAAAACTATGACTACTCTTTTATTATAGCACTGGAGATTCTGTCTGCCTTAATAATGACAGAGATAGAAAAAGAAGTTAAAAAAGTGGAATCAGAAATGAGACCCAGATATTTTGGGTTTCTGCCAAGATTGTGAAATAGCCGAGGCTGCTGGTTCCTTCTCTGAACTCTGGAGAAACGATTAAGGAAAATATGGAACCAAGGAAACAACAGTGCACCCCAGAAACCTCTGTGGCGATTCCGGTTGGCTCCTCTGAACTCATATATGTGGAGCTGGGAGAGAGTGTTTAGAGTTGCTGGAAACAGCCATGAAGGTTGTATAGTGTAGAACTCCAAAGGACGCCATTTCCGTAAACAATGGTGTGAAAATGCCACATAATTTTACAAAACCCGGAGGCCTTGAGATGGCTGCAACTTGGGTGACAGCGTTCTGGGAGTATGAACTGTAGAGAAGCAATCTGATTTTTTTCTCCTTTCTTTCACCCACCATTGCCTTATGCCAATAATTTCCTGCAGCTATATATATAGTCATGGTTCATATTTCGTGTGCAGCTATCTGCAGATATAAAATCATGGCGGTATAAACATGTACCAGGGTGAGAAGTTGACAACATAAGTGTTATGTCTTGGGCATTCACTCCTGCACCCTTTCGCCTCCCATCAGTCAAGATTGGTGGAAAGAGACCGCTCAACCCAATGCTGCTTCTTGGGAACCTTCAGGGGTTAGGGTGAGTGGTAAGAGTGATTAACTGAAATTCTGTTTTACTTGGGCATCTCCACTCTGGAGAACAACTCTTCCCTTCCAAACTCACCAGAAATGAGGTGTGACCTTGAAACTTCCTCCCAAATATCTGCTAGGACTGAAACACCTGTAGCATCCAAATAATCTATTCCCACAAGCCAAAACAATGAGACACGACAAACAAAACAAAAGATGCTCTCTGAAGCAAAAGTGTTATAAAGATGGGCCAAGAATATAAAATAAGCTTAGTAGTTTACTAAAATAGGTATGGAAAATATTAGCAAAAATAAATTGTAAAAAAACATTAAAACCACCAGTTATGAAAATTACATATTAAATATTAGGCAGTTGATATAGAGTCCAAATTGTTTTTATTTGCAGATGATATAAATATCTGCTTAGAAAATCCATGGGAATCAATGAACTAATAAAAAATATGAGATTTCAGTAAGATTGTCAGATACAAGATCAACCTACAAAAATTAACCACCTAGAAATTATAACTCATAGGATTCTCTAGAAACTAACCTAACCACAAATACACATGTCCTTTATGATGAATATTTTCAAACTATTAAAGAAGAACTTAGTAAATGAAGAGACATGCTGTTCATGAATGGCAAAACATAACATAATATAGATGTCAGTTTGCCCCAATTAGTCTATAAATTTAACTAAATTGTAATAAAGATCCCAGCAGGATTCTTGGCATTACTTAACAAATATTCTAAAATTGATATTGAAGAATAAAGTTTCATCAAAAGATGAGGCAATTAAAAAAGTTAAAGATAATTTACCGTATCGGAGACTAACATATTAAAAAGTTAAAATAATTAAAAAATGAATAAGCTATTTGTGTTGGAAAAGACAAAAATATCACTGAAAATGGAATGGATAGACAAATGTATGACAAATTAAGAGGAAATATATACATTACTTAGTAATTTTTCCTTGGTATTGAAAAAACTGTCTAACTATAAAAAAACAAAGATGATATATATACACTTATACAATTAAAAAAGTTTATTTCAAGTGAATTAAAGACTTCTATACATAAGATAAATGGAGGAAAATATCTTTTGACCTTTATATAGAAAAAATGTATTAATCAAGACTCAAAAATTATAAACAATTGGGGTAAATTTCTCAAAACATAAGACTTCAGTTGAAAAACTTGGATCATAGATAAATTTACACAATAGGGAATAAACAAAGAAACAATGTTTTGCAATGCCTAAAATTTACAGGAATTAGTAGAAAAATATCCAAGGAACTCCCTTTTATCAGCAAGAAAAATACAAGAAACCCAATGCAAAACCCCTGGTAAAAGTATATAAACAGGTAGAATCCAAATGGATTTTTGTTGTTTTAAATAAATAAATAAAGACATGAACAACTCTACCAATAGCCAAAGAAAGGAAGGGTAGGAGATGGGGAAAACCAGGGAGGTCACACTTTTTATCCATCAGGTTAGAAGAAACAAAGGTGATTCTTTGAAGAACTATTGAAAATCTCAGGATACAAGGGCACCCATAATCTGATGGTAAAGCAGGATTTGGTGTATTTAGGAGAGTAGTCTGCAATATTAATGAAATAAGTACGCTTACATCCTAAACCTACCTAAAGCTAAATATGCCACGGACATGCTCACATAGGTTCATGCAGGGATGTGTATGGTAACATTGGATTTGAGAACAAGTATTTGAAGGTCACTTGGCTGACTCAATAAGTAACATACTCCTATAGAATGTGCCTGGCATGTGCATATAATGAAATAATTTTCAACAGCATTAATAAACTCTTTTCATATTCAGTAAATCCTCACTTAACATCCATGGGTTTGTGACTTTAAGCAGAATGACTTATAAAGCAACTGATTTTTACCAAGGTTCACTGATAATTAGGGTGGTGCAAAAGTAATTGCAGTTTAAAAAGTTAAAAATAATTGCAAACCCCACAATTACTTTTGCTCCGACCTAATATAAACAAGAGTGAAGTCCGTAGGGCATCTCGTAATCATTATAATGAAATGACACTGAACAAAATGAAGCTCCTGAAAGACCTCCTGCATGGTGCTGTGAATGCCACCAGAAACATCGTATTTAATGGGGAACAGAATGAAAATCGTATCAAAATTCCACTGTCATATATTTAAACAGTCTACCAAACAATACGGTATTTTACAAGAATACGCATAAATCTAAGTAAATGCATGAGTAGATTTAAGGCTGTGGCAGATGAATGGGAATAGAGATAGGGAAATGAAAGGAAAATAAAATAGAAAGAAGGGCTTTTGATGACCAAAATGTCAGTGTGTCCCAAACTAAGAATATGATTAATTCACATTTACACATCTGAGTTCCATAAAATACAATCAATGAAATGACAGACGAACTTGAGACTTTCAGGTTAAAGAGCAAAACAATGACACAATAGAATACAATTGACATTAAAAGTGAAAATAAAAAAATCCAACACACGTGCTAGGGATAGAAACTTTAAAATGTTGTTTAGAAAAATATATAATTGCAATATTTTTTTTTCTAATTGGAAAATAAAATCCTAAATATGTAAACTGAAAAGATTATAATATTCCAGGGAACATCAAGAAAGACAAAGCTATTAGTTATCTATTGCGGTGTTACAAATTGACTCAACAATTAATAGCTGAAAACAACATTTATATCTCACAGCTTCTGTGGATCAGCAATGTGGGCATAGATGCACTGGGTGCCTTTGGCCCAACATTTCTTGTCAGGAATGTTGCAGTCATTTCAATGTATGAGTGGGGCTGGGGAACCACTTCCAAGGTCACTTATGTTGTCCTTGGCAGCATGGGTCTCTCCAATAGGCTGTGTCACAAGGCAGCTGGCTTCTGCCAGGCCAGGGTGAGACACTCTGTGTGTGTGTGTGTGTGTGTGTGTGTGTGTGTGTGTATTGAACACTTCCCTAATTTCTGGCATTACGAGTCTCATCTTGTATATTTCCTGCCACAGCTCTAAAATCAGCCATTTCTCCAAGGAACCTTATGTGGGCACTAGGTGTGATTGTTGCTACTCGGAAGTCATTTCTTTTAGTCTATCTCAGCTGACATAACAAAGATATATATGTGTGTGTGTATTCCAACCCATGTAGATACAAATACCTGCAAATGTTTCTATATGTAACATCTGTATATGTACGCAGAAATTTTATGAGTTCTTACTAATATCTCCAACTCTAATCCATTACTACAGTGGATAATTCTAGTCTCCTCCCCTTGCTTACCTAAAAATTCCCACTGCTGCAATGGAAAACCCAGCTCTCACCCACATCTGTTCACTTAATTGTTCCATCCCACTATTCACGTATAGTCCTATGATATTGTACTCCCATGGGACACAACTGTATCAGTTAGAGGACAGTGCACTTATGCAATTCCTGGGACAATCAGAGCATCAAAACAAACAAAATTTTATTAGATTATGGCCCAGAGTGTAAAATGAATACCCATGAGTCCATGCTGATATAAATAAATGATTAAATTAATTAATGAGGGAGAAGAGCCTAATCTCTTTGCAGAGGAATTCTAAAGGAATCATGTAAATACTCCGCCTTACAGCAGGAGTAGCATAAGTCCCCACTCTTTCAGTGTGGCTGTACATCGTGATTTCCTTCCAAAGAGTACAATATGGAAAGGGCGGGGGTAACCTCACAAGGGGGGACCCTGACAACACCGCTTAGAACAGGTGATCAGGGTCACCACCAACACACGTGAAGCGTGTACCCTTCAATGGCACTTGGCCTGTGATGTTCTTCCTAAAAACCATGACTCCAGATGAATCATGACAAATTCCAATAGGGTGACATCCTACAATATAGCTGACCAGTACTTCTCAAAACTAAAGGACATCAAATAGAAGGAAAATGTGAGAAATGTCATATCCAAGAGGAGCGTAAGGGGACAGATTGCTAACCATCACATAATATCTTGCATGTAATCAAGGGACAGAAAAAAAAAAGGGACCTTAGATTAAAACTAAGGAAACTGAATAAAGCTTGAACTTTAATAATAATGTATCACTGTTTATTCATTAATTATAACAAATCTACCATATTAAGACGTTAATATTAAACTGCTTTGGGAGTATAGGAACTTTACTTTGGGAGTATAGGAAAATTAAGCTATCTGCTTAATTTTTCTGTAATCTAAACCTGTTCTAAAGCCTGTCAATTAAAAAATTAAAATATGTAAAAAATTAACATATATTATACACTTGGTACAATTCTTCACTTAGTAGACGCTCAGTAAATTTGATCCCTAGTGGTTTTAATTTCAGACATTGAAAACAGAATAGTTATGTTTGGTTAGCTGCTTAGTGAATATCAATGTAATTTGATTCAAATTACTGCTATTCGATTAATCAAGCAGAAATGTTTTGTTGTTGTTATTGAGTAATTCTCTCTTTGAGCTATCTTCAAAGAATCTCTCCTTGTAAAATAATTTAAAGTAAAATTCTCAGGGATCTCATATCCTAGAACGAACTGCACCATCACCTGGGGATAACGTAACTTTACACAATAGGTAGAGAATTATCTATGTGTCGTGGATGAGACTCAGGGAGAGAAGGAGTTTAAGGATAGGGCAGATTTCAAACAGAAGGAGAAAATAGAGGAATAATTACTTAGTTCTAGCTAATAAATGATTGTAAAGCTATTTTTCCCTGTACGAAAAGTTCTAGAAATGTCAGTGACGATGAATTTATGAAAGAGGCCACTTGATTAAAATCCCGATAATTTCCTCTTTCTTAGAGAAAACATTCAGTGGGATCCCATGAAAAGTTTGGATCAAATCACATGCACTGTTCTCATCAGGAGAGCATTATTATTCTCCATTCTTCATTGTCTTTTCAATAGAGTTGCTATCGAACGAACGATTCTGGTATCTATGAATATTGGTGGGAGATTTAAGTTTTTCTTCATTATTCAAGAAGTTCTAAAATATCACTTATTGTGAAAACAATTGCATTTCATCGGTGATATGATTAATTTGTAGAAGTGGAGAAATTCAATTATAAGAAAGTTCCATATGAAAAATATGACGGAATGTGGCAGGGAAATAGGAAGAAAAGATAAAAATTTTAAATAATACTCGTTTCTTGAAAGCTAATTTTCTGTTTAAATTATTTAAGAATCTGAAAAATGTTTAAAATAGCAGTTTAAAGCAGAAAATGTGTTGGCTTACCTAAAGCTATAAAATAAAGTGAAATTAATTCTCACTCTATAGTTAATACAATTAATATTAGTTCTTTCTTTAACGTAGCACTATACTTGCTCACATGTGAATAATCAGGCAGTTTTCACAAACTTAGCAAAGAATCAGTGTCTGATGGACTCTGAATACCTCTTATCTTCAAGGGGAACTCACTGGAATACTATGCTAAGATCATGTATTTCTTTAAATGGTCACTATGAAACAATACCTTTTCCAGGTCAGAAATGTTTGCCGGTTCTGAGTTTGTCTGCTTCACTGGGTACTAGGGGGAAGAGCAGAGGGATTCAGCAACATGTCTGTTCTTCTGAGATTAAATACACATGCTTTATTCTTTCTATCTCTGCTTTAACCAAGAACATTCTCTCTTTCTTATTTTTTTTTCCTTTTTAATTTTTTATTTTTAGTGCATTCAAGAGAAAGTCGTTTTGTTTTCAAAACCAAAATTCACTAAATGACTCTATTCCTCTGTCAACTTCTAATAATACATAAATGAGATCTAATATGTGCATATATATAATATCTAACATCTAATCTCTGGATGGATGGATAGATAGATAGATAGATAGATAGATAGATAGATAGATCTTAAAGCAATGTTATGTATATTTATATGGAGAGAGAGAGAGAGAGATGGAGACAGACAGAGGCAGAGATGGAAACAAAGAGAGCTGGTTCTTTCCTTATTGTGGCCTTGATCAGCTTCACATATGTGTGACTACATGGCTTCACTTATTGGCAACTTAAGTTTGGGTGCCACCCTGCACCTGCCACTGCAGTCACACTAAAAATCAGTCTAATGGATTATTCATCTCTTACTGCCTGTCCAGGGCCATAATGCTTGCAGTTGAGGAAGTTGTAGAAGGATTATATACGTGATAATTTTGACATAATCCACCCCCACATCAAGGAGCCGATGATCATATTGAGAACATAAGTCTTACATGGAAACATTATAACAAAGAGTACATTTAGTAAATGAGCGCTAAATGAAACTCCTATTCTCTTTTTCACTGGTGCGTCTTTTGTATCTCTGGGAAGCTACAGATCCTCTACCCTCTTTCCTTAATATTCTCTGTCTCTGTCTCTGTCTCTCTCTCTCTCTGTCTCTCTCTCTCTCTCTGTCTCTCTCTCTCTCTGTCTCTCTCTCTCTCTCTCTCTCTCTCTCTCTCTCTCTCTCTCTCTCTCTCTCATGCAATTGAATCACATTAGTAATTTCAGAAGACAAGAAGACATTTACTGAAAAGTACTGAGTTCCGCTGAACAGCTTACAGTGAGTACCCATGTACGCACAGGCATGCCCCGTACTTACCTAATATATGAGTACTCGGATGTGTGTCTCTGTAATTCAAGTCCAGGAGCAAAGACTGTCTGCCTCTAATGAAGCAGATCCAGAAGTCTAGTCTTATGGCATCTTGGCTTTCAGAAGTCACGTGCCTCCTTTCAATCAATCAGTCCTTGAGGCTCCAGAAGGGGAACCACGGACCAGTGTGCAAGGATGAAGACTCCACCCCACCCTCACACCAGGGGGTAGAGTCTATCTAAGCAACATGACCTGAGTGGAGAGGGTGAGACCCCAGACAAAATTAACGGGTGCTACTGGGGCTCTTGGAAATAAATACTGAGTGGTTTGATGAAAATCCACCTTTACGTGGTTTACAAATCTGCATACAATAATCTTCATCCCTCTCTCTCCTCCCTCATCACTCTTGCCCACTCTCCTCTTCCTCTGTGCTTTATAGACATCAAGCTTCTTTCAGTCTTTCCAAATCTCCATGCTCTCACCCACCCAAGGACTTTTGAATCTGCTTTTTCCTCTACTTGGACTGACCTTCCCTCTCCTATTTCTTCATTCCCCACATCTTTCTCCCTAGATGATTCCTCTTTCTTCTAGCCTCAGATTAAAGGACAGTTCCTCAGAATCTGTTTAGTTTTCTTCACCTATGTAGCCCATGTTAGCCCAACGTCTTATCCTTTCCTAGCACCAATATACAGAGGGTGCCAAAGAAATGTATATACATTTTAAGAAAAGAAAAAACTGTATTAAAATCGTCATACTCAATATATACTGATAACAACAGATGACTACAAGTCACATTTGATTTCTGCAATTACAAGAGGAGCTCAGTGTTATTCCCATCAGCGACCAGACACTTCTGATCACGGTGAACTACTGCTTGAGCAACATTGACCAAAGTGTCCACTTGTATACATTTTTTGGCACCCCGGTATACCTACAACATACTGTTCATTGTTACTATAAATAGATAATGCATAGTTATTACTGGTATTGTTTTAATGGCTGCTTCCCCTACTCCAATGTTATAAGCTTCATGAAGGCAAGAATATTGTCTCTTTCCTTCACTGTTGGATCTTGAACTTGTAGAACAACGTTTGCTACATAGAAAGTGTGCTTGTTACATATTGTTAAACACATGTATGCATGAATGAATAGTGGTGCTAATATTAATGAGATAGCTGAGTTTCTTTGCAAACCATAAATAACATTTCATGAATATAAGACTGCCTTATTATCTTCATGATTCTTATTAGCTGGCTAACAGTAAAGCTAACTCCAGGGCAAGCAACAAATATGCAATGTAGTTCCAAGACTGAATAAAAAGGTAAAACATTGTGACTTTTGTAACACATATACATTGCGTGTGAAAAATTGTGACTGCGAAAATTTTATAATGTAGGGGTTTTCTTGCTGGTGTTTGCTTTTTTAATACTATGTAATTAAACATCTCCAGGTAATGGTAGGTTGAGGAAGAATCCTAAGAAATAGTTAATAAAGGAATATAGATGCAGAATGAAATAAATGGTCTCCAAATCAAGGTAGCATGATGTCAGTGATGGGGGGACACTTTCATTAGTATGCTGAGCTCTGGAGAAGCAATCTCAAAGCAATGTTCAAGCAGTAATATTGTGTCACCCTGTCTAGTATTTGCTCTCTACAATCTGTGCCTCCTTTTTCCTCAATTTGTTTCCTCATTCCGTAATTTTTTTAATGTTATTCCACAATCATGACCCTAC
The DNA here is from genome assembly GCF_964194185.1 of Rhinolophus hipposideros. Taxonomy (NCBI): domain Eukaryota; kingdom Metazoa; phylum Chordata; class Mammalia; order Chiroptera; family Rhinolophidae; genus Rhinolophus; species Rhinolophus hipposideros. Next base: position 68,592,189 of record NC_138059.1, read on the forward strand.
TGCCTCTACTAGTTAAAACTCATCAGGTTTAACTTCACTAACACCCTTTGTGTTAGCCCAAGGCCCCTTCCCTGAGTTAGGCTGGACCCTGTACTGTTTTCCAGGTCCCCAAACCCCACCATCACCTTCCTGGTTTCACTCTCTTTCTGTCCAATGTGACACCTTGTTCACTCTTTTATTGGTGGCAGCTGTATAACCATTACGTTATTGTTGTGCTAAACACCACAGACTTTGTCTGGTAGCAAAACCATTTGTGCATTTATGCCCTTGTTGGGATCTCGGCACATAGATCACTTTGTATTTTTTCCCCTCAAATTATTTATTGCATTTATTTTGTTGTTTTAACCATAACATATATTAGAAAAATGTATATTTTGGATATTTATGGGTGTGACATTGGTATTTTTGCCATTCTGTTTCAATGCATGATTCCTTTCGATGCCAAAATAAGCATTAACGTGTAAAAGGTCCTGCATTGGGAAGCAGGCGAGCTGGGTTCTCAGGCGCTGTTCCCACCAGCTGCAGGGTGGGGGAGTCACTTAAGGTCCTCCGATGGACCGCTGGTTGCTCTCCTGTGAACCAGTGATTTAGAATAAATGATCACGAGGTCTTCCTGCTCTAGTCTTCTAGTGATCAGTGACCACCCGTGTGCTGTACATTCAGGACAGTGGCTTCTGTACAGGACAGAGTAATTCCGAGCCAAGTTAATTTGACATTTTCGTATTGTTCTGTCTGCCTCGACAGAGAAGTCTCTGCATTCTTTCTTTATAGAAATATGGTTAACTGGACCCCACTTACCCACATGATAGTATAGCCAGAGCTTTTAGCACATGAGATCACTTAGGCAGATAACCTGTTTTTATTTCAATTTTTTTTCTATCTTAAAATAGTACATATGTATGTCATATATGAAAAACAATCACATAAACTCCGGATTTTATACATGTTCATATTTAAGTAGAGGCTGAATTTACTTAAGATGAAAAAGTAAGGAAATGCAATGAAAATTATTCCGTGGGAAATCTCTGAAGGTGCTTTGGGAAAGTCTGCAGACTTGGAACCTTGGCTACTGCTGTCCTAAACGATCTGAGAGGATCCTAACCTGTTGACCTTTTGCAGCTTTGTACTTTTTCCTACATTCCTCGAATGCTGCTTTCCAAAGTTCTAGAGGATATAGTATTTGTTCCTCCACGGAAGAGTTTGTCGATGTTTGTTTTGCCTACTTGTATGTTTGAATTTATCATTATTAAAATCCCTGCTCACTTGGCTTCATTGGAGAGTGCACTATACATAGCCCCTTCAACATTAATGGGTTTTCTACAGTCCTGAATTTGACTGCATCTTTGCCCTATGTCTAAAAATGGATCTGACAGCGCGGGAGACACCTCCACGTGAGAGCTGACAATCAGGGACAGTTGCTGGGAGGAAGAAGGGGCAATGGGATGTAGCATTAACCAGAAATCTTTTTCAGAAATACATCTGCAAGGCTACAGAAAGGCTTCACTGTTGTAGGAAACATCGCTTCATTAATAGACTGAGGGTTTGAAGCGGAAGTCAGCAATATTTTGAAAAATTCAAGCTCTCGTCATCAAATTATTTGTACCCAAATTTTAAGGGATGATTTTTAAAGGGCCATTTCACGGCAACCTTTCCAGATAGGGTAACTGAAATTCATTATCTTCCCAGCCCTGTTCCCAGACTAACTTTAATCACAGAGAGTTTGATACTGAAGACATACAATTTCTATTTAATTAGATGGTCTAGGGCATATAGATGAGCTAATATTTCTAGAGGCATCTCTAAGGCTTTTTGCAAGGGCCATTGTGTTTTACAGTGTCACAAAAAAATTAAATCATGATTTTTACTAGGGCTATAGGAAAAAATAAAAATAAAACAATTGCCTTGCATTGTAAACAGGATTATTCAAACCCCATCTGCCTTAAGCGAAAAGTGTAAGGGCATCTTTTAATCCGGTAATTATAAAAATTCAGTATGTTCTCAGTTTCCAAAGGATACAAATCAATGCACTGGGCAGGTAAGTTTAAGAATAATATCTGGATGTTCAAGGACCATTGGGAAGCAAAAGAACCAACCTGATTTTAGGCGGCTAAGACATTTAAGCTATACAGTTGGGTTCCTCAATTTTTACATATGTGTGTGAAGTATGTGAGGTTCTCTGTTTAAGGTAACCTTAATAGTGAAAGATACAGATGATACTAAATCAATATTGAATGGAGTTTGATAAATGAGGCTCTCTGCTTCCCCTCTGGTCTTACAGTATCCTTCAGCAGCTTCCTGGACTTTCTTATAACGTCCTACAGTTACTGTAAGATGAGAGTTGCTCACAAAACCAGTAATATACATTAGTGTTTTATGTGGGTACTCATTCTGACGCCTATGTTGATATTTCAATCTAGCTATTATGGTGATAGGATAAATCCAAAGTAATGTTTATAAATGGGTGGCCAGCTGAAACTTTGTTTTGAGATTTCATTTCAATTGGCCCTCAAGCATATTCTCTCATACTATTAATTCTTCTTTCCTTATATTTGACCCATAGATGTAATTTTCTTTCTATTTGATATGAAAGCAAGCATAATATCTCTGATAGCTGCTGTAGTCTCTGATGTATTGTTATGCTGAACTTTGTCTTAATTTTGCTACAGATAGACCTTTTTTCTTTTAGCCTAATAGTCTTATTTTTTTCTTTAAAAAAGAAAGGTGGGATCTTAGCTTAAAAAAAAAGGCTTTTTTTCTTACTTAATACCAATATAAAATATAGAGGAAATTTTAATCTGTTGTGTTAGCCAATAAATGAAATTTATTGAACAATTAGTATGTGTCAATAACCACACTACAGGAATAGATTCACCACGTCCAGCTGTTAACCATCTACTTTTTGTTTTGGGATATAGCAGTAAAATATAATAAGTGGAGAATAGTCTAAAACAATTTATTACTGAGAAATAGGTTATCTGGAGCAATATGATGTAAACTTTGAAATTCAGAGCAATAAGGGCAGGTAGAAACAAATTATCCAGGGGCGGGAAAGATGTAAGAATACCGAAGGAAGAGGAATGAGGAGATGTTTCCTGTAGCGAGAGGAGTGGAGGCAGTTTAGGGAGCATCTCAAATGCTGAACTGGCAATCACATCACTGAAAATAAATGTCAAGTCCTGGCCACAGGCCAGAAGAACTGTGCAACTAGAAGGAGATAGTTATAGAATTGGAATGTGTTTCCACTTGATGGTGCTATTTTGTTATCCAGGACCTGCTATCTGAAATTAATTGATTATGCTGAGAAATAAAAATACCAAAGTTAATTTTGTTCTTTCACAAAATAAAATAAATATTAATACTAGCATACTGACAAACCGTTAGGATACTTAAAACGATAAAAATAATGTCATAGACATCAATTGAAGGACAACAGATAAGGTATAAAATACAGACCCAATCAGATCTCTGTGTTCCATCTATATTCAGTTGTTTCTAAAACAAACCTATGACATAATGAAAATTTTGTTACCAAAAATTACCTCCCTATCATTTTTTTTTCTTTAAATACAAAAGCATCAATGTTGCATTCCTTCTCAAAAAGCGGAGTTTAATAACTGCTTTAGCTGCTTGCAGCTTTGGCTAGAGATTCAAACAACTCTCATCCTAAATGACAAACAATCATTATTTTACTCGTTTCTATTTTTACTTTAGTTTGTCTCATATGTGAGATACACATGTTCATACGTATTTGATAATGTGGAAAATGCAAAAGAGTGTAGAGGAGCAGAACAATCATAAGCCATTATTCATTGATTTGCTTCTCAAATATTTACCTAACACCCTACCCAACACTGGCAATTCAACAGCAGTTCCGATGCCATAGCTGACCTCAAGGTACCGAAAGTCTAGCAGAGGAGACACACATGCAGGCTGACGTTTCAGAGAAGAATAACGCAGACACTACCGAAGCTCCCATGTAAGCTAGGCTGAGAAAGGATTTCCACAGACAGCAACATGCAAACTGAGCTTAGCAGTTCTTTTTTTTTCTTTCTTCTGTCCTTTGTGGTTTATAGGAAGGAGGAAGTCAAATAGGTGTTTTGACTAAAAGCCAGATGAGAAGAAATATTTAGAGAGGAGACTGGAGCCCAGAATTTGAGGTGTAAAACGAAACTCGAATGAGGGAGTTGGGCTTGAATAAGCAGAGGGACAGATCCCTCATTCTCTGACTGATAATAATTCTTTTTTGACGTGGTAGAAGGCAAGTAGAAAACAATGGAGACAAATACTGAGTAGTGACTTCTTGCGAAAATAATAAAGATTTGAAGTTGTCTCTGAAAGAAATAGGGGAGTGAGTTGATCAAGAATTACTACAAAAGATCAGCCTGGGGGCTGATGGTCTGACAGATCTAAAAAGATGAGTTTGCAGTGACCCTGATTGTCATTGTTTTTGTGTATCATTAGAAACATTAGTTAAAAAAATAAAAGGTACAGAATTGGCATGTAAAACCTAGTAGCAATTACTGCTATCACAGTAGTATTAATCTATTGTTGGTGTTACCAAGTTAATACAAACGTATGGAGAAACAAGAGCATGGAACTTTCACTTTCGTCAATTATAATTGGGATGGAGGGGGAAGAGTTTGTTGTGTGTCTTATCTTTAACAGCTCCAGAATTATATGAGTTATAATATGTACTCTTTCAGGGCACTTGCTCCTTAGCACTGTATTTCTTCATCACACCATCTCCCCAGCATGTTACTAATAAAAATGCCTTTTGTCCTCAATGCTGCCTCTTCAAAATCTACAGATCTAACAAGTCTAATTTGAAATCTTACCTCCTGAGTGAAGCATCCCTTATTCCTTGAAATCCCATTTCAGACAAAAATAACCCCTCCCTCATGTAAAAATTCAGTCTTTTGTTATGTGTGTCCCTTTTAAGCTAGAAGATGATACCAAAGTTAGCAGTGAACAGACCTAATTTCCTCTACTATCTGCAAATGCTCTTAGGGTCGAGTGCTCATCCTTCTGGCTCCACATCACCCCTCGCAAGCCTCGATCACCGCAAGGGCTACTACGTCAATCAATAAAGTAAAAAAAAAAAAAAAAAAACTTTTTTAATAACTGAGGCTGTTGGCAGGGGGCCAAACAGAAATTTAGGTTTTAAAGGAGTTCAAACTGTAGAGAAAAGTACTGTGAAATGCTGTATCCATTTCCAACCACGGGCACAGTGAAAAATTTACTTCTCAACTTACTGTTTATCTTGTGAAGTTTTGAGAAAGGTTAATTATGATTCTAATGTGTAGGAAATATGTACTACAAACACATTTTTTAGTTCATTTCATTCAAAAATGCAGATCCATGTTCTCAGAGGACAATGTAAAAATCCATCCTAAGCATGTTGGAAGCTTTCTCTTGGCACGGATTCTGTTTACGTAATATCCAATTGAGCTGTACCTTTTTATTCTTGTTCACATCTCGAGGAATAATCTGTAATTTCATCCAAAACCTGGTCAGTCAGTTCTGATCCATCCATTTCCAAATGATTGACTTTCTCCTTGATAGCTTCACTGTAATGAGGGCTATACTTAATTATCAAGGCTGGACATTTGGTACAACAAATGCACTTTCATTTTCCCAAATTATGAAGCGCTATAAGGAAATTTCAAATAGCTTTATCAGGAAAAAGAAAAATTTGTAAGTGGATTTCAATCATAGCTTGTTAAAAAAACACTGCATTTAAACACTGAGTTTCATATATAATGTTAGAAAAGATTTCTTTCCATTTTATCTTTTCAGTGTTATTTCTGGGTTGTCATTTTACCCCCTGTACCACAGAATTTCTTATCTTTGTGTCCCTGCCTGTTTGCCACCACTGGAGCCAATGCTTCCTACTTGTCAGTCACATATGCAAGATCGGAATAAGCACACTGTGGAAAACAACGGGGACATTTCAAATAATCACCACGGCATATTGGGAAGATTGTTTGGGTAAATTGGCACAGCATTCACCAGTTCTGTTTATATTATTTGCCTGCTGGTTTTGTTACTGTATTTCTTATTGTTTAATATACAGCAACAAGCTCAGGCACCTGCAGAGATACTCAAAATCCAGCGGGCCTCCAACGACAGAAAAGCAATTTGTTTACATTTTCTTAATTCAAATACAAATTTATTTTCTCCAGTTTTTCAAAGTGTATGGCACAGCAGGCTCAATTTCTAAAATATTTCATCCAAATAGTGTTGTGGTAGCAGTGTTGGTTTTCCAAGCAAGACTGCTTTGAAGAGAAGATTAAAAAAAAAAAAAAAAAAAACCACAAAAAACGGCAGAATTCTTTTCAGTGGGGCAGGCCCTGCAAACAGAAGCATCTCCCAGCCACCCAGGTGGACCTGGCTCTGCTCCCCAGAGGAAGGGCAGCATAACTTAGTGGAAAGACCCCAGACAAGGTCCTGAAGATGGAAGTTCTCAAGTCTAATCTTGACACTGCTAATTACTCACTCAGGCTGTTTCTCCAGCACGGGGTGAAACAACTAACTGGTGTAATGAACTTACTGAGAGAAAATGGAAGAAACTAGTTATTTGCCATTAGGGATTTTGTACATCTAATAGAGCCTTGTAAAAAAAAAAAAAAAGTAATAATCTGGTCAACAGAATCAAGTTCAATTGTATATGTAATCATATTCCAAATACTCGCTTCTCATCTCAGAAAAATTAGAAATAGTGTTTGTATGTATATATGAAAATTGAAACTCTGGATAAAAGGTACATCTAGATTTCAATAAATGTATTTATCGTCGTTCATGTAATAGATGTCTTCTTTACTATTTTACTTATTAAAATTTGTTTTCAAACATAACACATATATGTGTATATGTACTATATATAGAAAATCATAAGTCCAGTTTAAGGCATACAGTACATTTCTTGAACTTAAATCTCCTAATTTTATTTAGTATGTTATTACTTAGGAGTATATTTTAAATTTTTCCCTTACAGGCATTAGCATTCTTAGGAAATAATTTAATGTTATGTAATCTAGAGATTTCTATATACAAATTTTGCAAAATGTTCATTTGTGTTAGATAGTCCAGAAAATATTTAAGACAAATGAGACAAAATTATATTTTCTAAAATCTTTTAATTTTCATCTGGTAAAATACTTAGAAACTTTATCTTCCTTTGCATGCCATTAAAATCATTTACAAATTCATGGTTTAAATATAAAGGCTCTGAGGGTAATGAAATTGGGTTGCAGTTCCAAATCTCAAATCCTATCTATATTGAGGGTGGGGGGAGTGAAAGACAGCAACATTAGCAATCAAAAATATTCTATATGTAATCTATGAATCCAATTGGGACATATTCGATATCTCATTTCTGGATGAGGAATTTAGGAGCCAAATGTACTGTAGTATCAGCTAACGAATACAGCAGGAACAGGAGAGGAACCTTTAAATTTACAGCACTCACCCTTGTCTTTTCTAGTCTTTTCTGGCTGGTGGTTCATAATTTCACTGGGATTAATTTGCCAGCATTCTGAAGACACTTATCTTATTTTCTGGAATTCAGAAAGGATCATCCTCCACACAATCTATTTCACTTATCTTTCAGAACAGCAGCACATGATGAAAGGAGATTCATGGTAAAGGAATATATTTGTCATTGTCCGTGGTGCCTAGATTATATGAATATGACCCAGATGATTTTTTTTTCCCTGAACACAATGGGACAAATTTATGCATAAATAAATCCTATGCAATTTAAGAACTATCCTCTTTCCTAATTCCCATCTTCAGTCATAATTTACATCCTCGCCTTGATCATAAGTTATGTGTCTTAGAAAAAGAATATTTTCTTGATTCTGAAAGGAAAAGTAGGGATTCCTATAGTCATTTGTATAAGCCATTCAGTTACCTATTTGGATTCACTTATTTTTGAAGCCAGATTATCATTTTATAATTACAAACTGCCTTGCTAACTCGGAATCCATTTAGATGTCAAAATGTACATTGGTGTTATTTTTCAGATATGTATATACATATAGCATATATATATATATATATGTGTGTATATATATACAATGTACACACACACACATAATTGAAATGGTAGCGAACTCCCTAGTTCTCCTACCAGGTAAGATAAATAGTACTAAATGTTTTTGTCCTTCCTTTTACATAAAATGAACTTGGTTTCATTGAGTTTTCTTTATTTTCTAGATAAAAAGGAAAAGAGAAAGTAAGAGACAAGTGGAGTCCATAAACATAAATCAAAGTGCTAAACTTGGGAAATCTTGATAGCTGCGACTTCTCTGGTAGTGACAATATAGGGGACACATTTCACTTTTAAACTTTTTTCCATTAGTTTTTTGACAGGAGTACACGAGTTCAGCTTTAATGAGATTCTAGTGTAAAAACTTCAGGGCTAAATAAAAGAAACAAACCACAAGGACCGAGTGATTGCCATTTAATGTGAAAGAATGAAAGTGCAAACAATCATTGTATGACATCTCACTGTGCTAGTCACTGCAGAATGACAGGTAGAACAATTCCAAGTTACTGATCTGAAGACGGAATAACAGCTTATACGTTTGAAGTGCTCAGAAGATGAAGAAATAAAACAGACTCAGAGATAAGACATGGTTAAACCTTTTAAATTCCAGGCCCTGTTGTGAACATCACATCAGTGGTCGTGTATACATTTTTTTTTCTGAAATCATGTGATTGAGAATATTCATTTTAAAGCTTATTTTGTGGTTTCATGCTTTAGGTGTCAGAAATTTTTTTTAAGCTAAATAAGAATATAACGTATACTATGCTTGCATAATCAAAACTATATTTTTACTGGTTTGCTAGTCTGAATTGTAAGAACACCCATCTAGGGTTGTATTACGGTAGTAGGTAAACTTATACCCTCTGAGTTCTGCTTTGATTTGAAAGAAGACATCATTTTCACACTTACAAACAGTTTTAATTTCACATTTTCCTTTTACTTATTTATTTCAGAAAATAAAGAAAATTATCAATTTTTTTTATTTCCAATAAGCCTTTTTATCAGTGAAAAAACCCATTTTAGTTACTGCTGGAAACAATAATCTGTAATTGCTGCTTTCAGTCCTAATTTGGCCTGTCCTTACTTTTTCATCTCAATCTAATCTAAACCTATTTGAGCAAATAAAATGATATTTACCTTATCCTCTGTTACAAGCTTTCAAGATTACAGGCTTCCAGAAAAATCAATACAAAATACCATCTTAGCAGCAGGTTTGTGCTCAGAAAGAATGCTAACTTTTCTTTCCAATATTTCTTACTCTCAGCTTTCCTGGAGTGAAAGCAGAACTCATACCAATAAAAAGGCAAAATGAGAAAAAACAAAACAAAACAAACAAACAAAAAACACTTCAGTGATGTGCTTGGTGCTGGGTTTGTAGCCACTTTCAGTTTACAAGGCAAAGTGGAGTGTGGTCACGCTCCCAACCTTTAACTCTTGTTTCTGCAGGACTCATCGTACAGAGCTCGCAAAAGGAGTTTCTTGACCTCACAGATGATTTTTTCAGACTGAAATACCATCTTCATTCATTATTTATGTGCTTCAAGCAGTTGGGACTGGAGGTATCCTCATACCTGACTGGTTGATTTAAGGAAGTGGCTCCCTCCCTGTAAGGGAATCTCATGAGAATAAAATCCTATTACTTTCCAAAAAGATTACTTCATTTACTTCCCAGAATAAGCGTTTGATGAAAACATTAGAATGTTGAGTTTGTAAACAACCAAGAATTCTCAGAAGGATTGCCCTTTTTTTGATGTTTCAAATAGAAGCTTATTTTGTTTTTGTTTTATTATTTTAGTTTATGAATTGTAATTTTTTGGTGCATATCCTTTTTAAACTTAGGATTTTATGAACACAAATAGGTTAGTTCTTGTAAGCAGAGTCCTTACCGTAATATTGAATTGTAGTGTGTCTATGATATTTAGTGGTTGGTTTATAATGTAAAACTCTGTTTTTTAAAGCAAGTTGTAGACAAAAATTGTTGAAAAATGACATCATGCTTTTCCCCCATCCCTTACTCCAGTAAGTGGAGAAAAATGTCTGGTAAACATATTTTTTTCCCCCTAAGCACTACAACAGAATAATCAGCATTATAGAGTTCTCAGTAAATTTCTGAATAAGGAACATGTGCTGTTTCTTCCATAATTACTTGGCATTCTTTTTAAGATTATCATATTGTACACAAAAATAAGTAAACTACTACTTAAAGAAAGCAAATAATTAGAATACTCTTCATTTCCTTAATACAGGCAAATTTCACTGTAAGAAATACCATTATAAAACTGGTCCTGACTCAACAATATCTGACATTGCAAAGCACATTTGTCAAAGTATTGTTTATTGAGAGTTGTTACCCTTGTTATAAAGATGATATTCAGGTTTCCAAATTATAGAGTGCCATTCAATTGATATTCTCTAATTCACTTGATATTTATTAGGTTTTAAAAAAAAAAACAGATTAAACAACATTTTCTGGTAACATAGTCTTTTATATTAAGAAAAATGTTGTATTTAGTGATAAGCTGAGGTTAAACAATTTCCATACTTAATCTGTTGCATAATTAGTTTGAGAGATATTCAGTACAGCAAAACAGTAATACAGTAAAGCAAAATAGTGTTAGTTATCCTTTGTTTCTTGCCATAATGCAAATTTATGTCTGCCTTTATGACCTAATTGCTGTATAAATATATTAAAGAATTTTCAAAATTCTCCAATAGTAATTTTTATAGCACCACAGAATAATCATATCTAAAACTTTTCATAATATAAAATCACACAAATTGTTGGATTAATATGTAATATATCCAATTTGAAATTTCTAAAACTAAAACGTGGACATCTTAAAAATTGCCTAAGAGAGAATGAAAATGCAGGGTTTTAAATTTTTTGTCCACAGTTATATTCATCATCAAACAACCTTAAAGCTATCAAGTAGAATATATATATATATATATATATATATATATATGTGTGTATATATATATATATATACACATATATATATATGAATAGAAAATACACACACACACACACACACAAAAAAAAAGTATACACATTTTAAGAAAGGAAAAAACTGTATTAAAACTGTAATACAATGAATGCCGCTAGCATTCATTTGATTAATGCCATCTTTTAAGCGAACGTCATACTATACATTGCTACTGTAATTCAATTCAACTTCGAAAAGTAATATATAGACAACATCTCTTAAAATGTGTACATTTTTGACACCTTCAGTATATATCACATTTTCTATTCTATTGTGTGTACACACATAATGTCTTATCTAAGTATATTAAAACAGTCTTATATTCATATAAATCAAAAGACAGAATAGTACTTTATGTGATTCTTTCTGAAACCTAGATCTTATCTGACATATTTTATCTATGATCATTTTAAACAGTTAGTAAAAATGGTTAAATCACAGAAACTTTTTCTTTTGGTAAAATATGATACTGTTGCAAGAAATCCAAGAGGGTTTTTCTTATCACATATTAATTATAGTTTGATGTGAAAAACACTGTCAAGCATTCTTTTGAAGGCCATCATTTCTAATATCAGCTGATTATCAATCACCTAGACATAAAAAGTAGCTTTATAGATTGAAGAAAATAATTATCATTTGAACATTTTTTGTTCTTCTGCATTTACTCCGTGCCATGTTTTTGTTGCTGTTGTTACAGACCTTATTCGACAATTGTGGAAAGCAGACAAGAATCTATTTCCTGGTTTGCATGCCTTAAATGTAGTGTCCTCATATAGAAAAAAGGAAAAAGAATGAGCTGTCATTAATGTCAGGATTATTTCATGACTTCTGAAATTGTGGAGCAAATTGGAAAGTTTAGAATCGTTCTTATTAGACTATTTAGTAAAAAGGGAAATTCAAGAAATTAAAGGAAGAATTTTGAATTTTAAATGATCAGCTGGAACGTACCATAACAGTGTTAGAAATTATTAGGTTGCTTCAAGTGTAATTGTGGTTTTTGCAGTTTTTAACCTTTTAAACCACAATTACTTTTGCACCAACCTAATATACAGGAGCATGTTAGCAACATGAATTTAATACATCCAATTTTTAATTTTCTTTTTTGTTAAAAGGAAATACTTTTCTTTTCTTTCATATACTTTGATGAAAAAGCACATAAATCATATATATTATATGTATATTCATACATACATATAGTTATAGACGTATTGCACGCCATCCAAGTTCAGTGGATATATACGAATTCTCCAGCATTTGTTGGTTACACAAATACCATACATTATTTAATAGACATTGAAACTTAAAGGTTGGTAGTGGCTTTTCACATAGTGTTATCCATTTTTCGAGCATTGTTTCTTTAAGCTTAGGATTTCTATGGTGTTAAATATTAAACTATTGATATCTATTTTGAATTTAATTTTTGTCCATGACATTTCTAAGAACTAAATGCATTTCTGAATATTTATATTTTTAGTGTGAGGAAATATTATTTTTTAAGAGTTTTCTTTTATTAAGAGTTAATCACAATGACAATTTTAGTACTTTTTTTTTTACATAATTATCATGGCTTTGAATATCTAACTAAATTAACAATAATTCCTCAATATCTATTCCATATTTACATTTCCCTGATTGTCTCAAACATTTTGTTCTTCTTATAATTGGTCAGTTCAAATAAGTACCCAACATCTACTTGCGGCACTTAGCTCATATATTTCTCTTTATTCCAGTTACTGAGATATAATTGACATACAGCATTATATAAGTTTAAGATGTGCTAGCTGATATATTTCTAAAGACTCTTTTATTCTATAATTCTCCTTCTATTTTTCTCTTTTTCATTTCTTCCTTTTTTTTGTAGAATTGAACCACTTGACTGAAGGAATGTACAACTGTTTCTTGGTAATATTGTTGAGCTTGTTCTTTTATTCTCAGTATTTGAATGGATTAGATTAAGGTTCAATTATTTTAGTCAAGGATGATTCATAGGTTGTGTGACATCGTTTCTATTGCATCACATGAGGCGTATAGTGTTAGTTCATCTCATTTTGTGTTAGTGAGCAATTAGTACAATGCTAGTGAACAAAAGAAAGCCAAAAAATCTCAGTGACATACAACAAAAAGTGTTTATTCTCATGGATCTGAGAGTCTGCTGGCTTAAGCTAATCTATACATCAGGAAGTGGTTATATGTCAAGTTCTGATGGCTGTGGGAGCTCTGCTTCAAATGTCTCTCATTCTCCTTGGAACATCAAGCTTAATTCTCCTCAAAAGAATGGAAAAGCCACAGGAGGACAAGGGGAAACCCATTAAGCTTCTTAAAGCCTTGGTTTAAAACGGGCATAGTAGTTTCACAAATGTGCAATTGGCCAGAGCAAGTCAAATGGTCAAGCCAAGATAAACTTGGCAATAAAAATGGATATAAAAAAATGTTGAAGAATTGGGACCATTCATTCAACCCACCACACATTTTGAGTAATGCTAAGACGAATCATTGGGTTCCTGTAGTGTTCGGCTTATTCCTCTAATAAAAATGTATCCCTAAGTTTTTTACCCCATGGTTTTAGCATCCATGGATAATTGTTATCTAGGTGCTTTAGATGCATATTTTTATTTATTTTTTCAGAGGTTGTGAAATGCTTAATTTCTGTTTTATCATTCTGCATTTAGCAACTAGAATTCTTACTTAAAACAATATTTTCCCTCATTGATTGAATGTGTCTGAAATTCATATGTTGAAGACCTAACCCCCAATGTGATGGCATTTGGAAGCGGGGACTTTGGAAGGTAATTTGGGTCAGATGAGGTCATGAGGGTAGGGCCTTTCGTGAGGAGACTAGTACCCTTATCAGTAGAGACCAGAGAGCTTGCTGTCTGTCTCTCTCCACACTGAGGAAAGTCCTTGTAAAGACAGAGAGAAAGCCACCATCAGCAAGCAGGACGAGAGTTCTCACCAGAAACCAAATCAGCCAGCACTTTGAACTTGGACTTCTGAACCTCCAGACTGTGAGATATAAATTTCTGTTGTTTAAGCCACCTAGTCTATGATATTAGCAGACTATATATTCATCAACTAACTATTCCTTTACCGTAAATTATGTTGCATGAAAGAGACACAGAATAAATGCTTGATAATATCCTTTTATTTTCTGAATAACTAGCTGATATTCTAAAACATCCATGAGCTATATTTTTAATCTAGTATTTTTAAGTTCTGATTATATATTTATATATGTGTGTGTGTGTGTATATATATATATATATACATATATATATATATATATATATATATATATATGATGTATTTTAAACTATTGTGCTCATTATTTAAAACAAAACAAGACAAAAAACCTCAAATTATTGAAGGTTAAGCCATAAAAACTCATCAAACTACCCACTTATTTTGCAGTGAGCCCATCACTGCTTGGTAGCTTTTTCTTTGTGGAAAAAAGAGAGATCCCAATCTCATCTTTCATATTTTCTACCCTGTATCCGGAATTAGCCATTTACCATGAATCTCTCATTTCTTTTAGTGGGTAATGGCATTTCCCACGACCATTCTCACTACTAGAGACCCCAATCTGAGCATTAGAGTCAGGAAATACCTTTTTAAGGAGACAAAACTCACAAGTTGTTACCAATCAGAAATTTAAGGTTAGAAATTTTTTCTTTGATTTGTAAGCAAATAACTTATGCCTCTACATGTGCAGATGAGGCTACTACTATCATTAATATGACATGAAATTGTATTTAACTTTGAAGTGATGTATCGAGATTTTCTTGCTCTGTGTGTGTGTGTGTGTGTGTGTGTGTGTATGCCTAACTTAGCTTACTGATCTGGATTATAATTGAGTTCTGTGGCCATGGACTCAAAAGAAAATAGTCCATGCAGTGATCAAATTCATTATATAAACACCATTAAATCATACTACTTTTGATTTGGAAATCATGTAAGAGAACATATGGTTTAATCGTCAAATTCAAATATTCAGGGGAAGGAAGTAAGGGATATGTAGGGAGCAGGGACTGAGAGTACATGAATCAGAATTCAGTGGAGACTCGGGGTGAGGGAAAAAGTGACTACAAGGGATCACGAGAGAAGACTTTGTCATAATACAAGTGTCCTATGTGTTGATTGTGATTGTGGCTACATGGGTGTGTGCTTTTATGACTTCATCAAATACATTTAAACTGGGTTAGTACTGTTTGCAAATCACACCTCAATCTAATGATTTCCAAAAAATCCTTTGGCGATCTCAGTCAAAACTCTTATGCCAAACATTGCCATCTCAGACATAGTAGATTCTGGGCAGGGAGCCCCAAGTGATTCTGTCGAGCACCAGTTATCTCATTTTACAGAAGAAATAGGGGGAAAGGGAAAACTTGAGTGACCATAGTCATAAAGTCAGAAGCTTATCCAAGACTGGAATGAGTCTCCAACTCTAGTTTGTGCTTTTCCCACAGTAACAAAAAATTGCACTCATTGGCTTCTAAGTCTGTACTTGGAGTCATTTTTGAGCCTTATAATAATAAAATTGTTCAAAAAGTACTTGTGAAGAACAAGTCAATGTAAAGCTATTGTCAAACTTAATTCTTTTTAAATCTATTTTATAGGAACCCATGGCTAACATATTTTAAAGCAGATCCTCATTTCTATGTAGTTATAGAATAAAAATTACCAAATATAGAATATATTCTATGCTTTTGGGAACATTATGGTTGCTCTTTTATAACAGAAAACAGTTTCAAAGCTATTTATTAGAGTGTTTTGCCTAAAGTGAATGGATTTAGAGAAGACTATTAAATGGAGAGGAGGTGACATGATATATAAAATGGTTATGTAACAGGTATCAATTTCCTGTTACACAAAATAGTGTATAAACAGAGCACCATTTGACATTCGTATAAATGTGATTTTTAAATAAGGATCCTGAGAAGTCCAAGAAAATCTGAATCCCGTGATAATGGAACCAATAAAATGGTGGAATCTTTTACCTGAATGTAACTGCTATTAATATTTAGCATTATTAAAGTAGAGAAAAAGTGAATTATATCAACAGAGTGAAAGGCTTGTTCAAATGTTGGTCCCTATTGTTCAATTCTTTATTGTGAGGGTAAGGTGCCTTCAAATCACCTTACTGACCACCAGATGGCACTCTGGCGCACATGGGAGTATAAACCAGTCAACTGCTCTTGCTGGTTTGGGAAATTCTCAAGGACCAACCACAATCTAAACAAATTACACTTTTGTTTTCTTTTGTTTTCAAAATGTGTCCAAGGAAATAGTTAATGATTTCAAGTTATTTTGAATCTTCTCTTTAAAGTTCTTTTCAATTTTCCCTTATGGTAGTTACTGAACACACTTGCACTCTTAGCTTTAATTGGGGGTAAATTCTGGTCACATTCTTATATATTAAGTAGTGTCTATCCTGTTAAAAGCTTGCAAACAGACCATGGCTTTTGCCAAATTAGTTCCACAATACTTAGTTCTTAATCATGTCAACAACAGAAAAATTTATCCATAGCAAGTTTTTAGGGACAATCCTAAGTACATGCATTCCCAAATCTAAAAGGCGCACTGATTTTCTAGCCTGCTCCTTGAAATATTTTCTGAAATTCTGTCAGTAAAATGTTCTTGATGGCAAATAACCTATTTTTTTCTTTATTTTATTACTATGAGCATTAATCTCTCTGAATTTTATAATTCCAAACTGTTAAGAAAACTAAAAAAAGCCTTGTCTTAATAGTCTATTGCGTCAAGATAAGTATATTTTCACTTAATTAAATAGCAGTTTTAATGTTACCATTTGGACCCGTGAAAGGTATAATGTTAAAAGAATCTTGTCTCTTTGGCCCTTCTGCACATCTTTTAAAAATTCAATTATGGAAGCCAAAATATGGGAACTTCTGTTCCCTCCTACAACCCAGGACATCTCTATTCACCTTTCAGGGTAAGTGGAATGTACATCAGCTTGGTGCCTGTTGTCAGTGCTTTGTACAGTCTTTTCTATTACATCTGGACTCGCCCTTTAAACTATGGAAAGAATCATTTATTTAACACAGGATGGTTAAAGTAAACAACATCTACCAAAGCTGAGATGTAAAGTGTTTTCTGCTGTTTGAAAAACCATTTATTTGGTAATAAGAACTTCTACACTCTTTCTCAAAAACCAAACATAGGGAAGGACCATTTGCTCCACGGTGTCTCTCATCAGTGGGATAACAGAGCAATAATTTTCACAAGAAAATTGTTTAGACTGTGCGTGCTAAAGAGAACTAAATGTTTAGCTCAACTATACTTTTAAAATTCGATGCAGGGGTGGCCGGTTAGCTCAGTTGGTTAAAGCATTGTGCTGATAACACCAAGGTTGCTGGTTCAATCCCCACATGGGCCACTGTGAGCTGCACCCTCCTTAAAAAAAAATAAATAGTAAAAAATAAATTAATATTTGATGCATAACAGCCCAAAGAGTATTCCAAGGAAATAATCAGGAAAATAATTAATTGACAACTTTGTTACTCAGCAAATTATTCAAATCAAATTTCTACATTGATATGTAGGGATTACCTCAACAATATTTCAGTAAGTTCACAATTGCATTGTAATTGAAAAGAAATGAGCAATTTGGCTTCATTCTTGATTCTTAGAATGGTAAGACAGGACTTTCCTTTGGGATTGGTACACATATATCTCTATACATTGTCTCTAAATGTACTCCATTAGGGAAAACTGTTTATCACTAAATTGATGACTTTAAATCTGCCTTTCTCTATGCTTTATTTTAGTGATAATCAATTATTTAATTTTCTTCAGGTGAAATATCCAGTGAACTCAGAGCGCTACTCTGATTTTTAGTTTTTTTGCTTTTTTTTTAACTTTGCAATAAGGAAGATGCGAATGTAACTCTCTATAGTACTCTATAGCTAAAACACATCTAAGTAAAACAATCTCTAAGAACTTACCAGGAAATTTCATAACAATGATAGACGTGAAAGAACGAAAAGTGACAGATGTTTTGACCAGGGTGACAGAAAGCCTAAATGATTGGCACATTCACGTAGTGATAAAGGAGAAATGCATTCAGGGCAAGTGAGAGTCAGATTTTCCCTATAAGTATTATGCTTCTGCAATTAAAGAAATCTTTTTTAAAAAATAAGCTATGTTGGTAAGAGTAAGGCAGAAATGGAAAAGAAAAGCAACGCAACACCAAACTAATTTACCCTCTTGTGTTTTTTGACAATTGTGTAGTGAATTCATCACTGCATGCCTAGACTGGAGAAAATAAGTTTCAGAATCACTTATGAATGCTGTATATTTCTCAATAGGGGATTAATAAAAGCCTCAGTCAGTGAATATATGAATGTACATAAACAGTTCTTTTATAAGACAAAACTTCTGGCTCTCTTAGTGGATATTCTACTGCCTTAAAAGCAATAGTGTTTTATAAACACCTTTAAAATACTTCGCTTTGTGTCCTCTAGAAAATTTGTATTTATACAATTTTCATTTTATCCACTGTGGAATTAGAAAAAATATATACAACAGCATTTCATCCTACTCTTCTACCAGAAAGTCGTTTTTTAACAAAATAATTTTCCAAAGATTACTGACTGCATTTTATATCTGATCCTTGATTTTTAAATAACTATACTTCATGTTTTAAAAAGAAGGCACTATACAATGCAATATTATGTACACTAAAAAGTACACTTATTGAAATAGAGTCAGTATCAGGTTCTGAAATATAATTTTATTTTCTTTATGGGAGGAAAATTAAGTTTTTTTCTTTAATAGACTCTGTATCCCAAGATGATTTCAAAGTATTTTCACTTAGAAATAGCTCGCTGCCATTACCTATGAATTTTCAAAGCTTGCCAAAGCTTTGGAAGGAATGATGAAAATTACTATTGCACGACCTTCAGGTTTTCTTTGTTTCACAAAGGGCTAAGATAGCATTTTTGTCATTTTTCTTTCAGCTCTGGTCTTTCATCATAAATATCAAAGCATGTAATTATGCCTTCTCGTATCCTACCATATTCTGCCTGTTTTTTATATTTACGGTGATGGTGCTTTCTCTCTTTTTCACAAGACTTTTATTTGGTTTATTGAAACTCTAAAAAAAAAATCTATTAATTTGTTGAATAAAATAAATTCTGACAATAATGAATATTAGATTGACAAAATATTATTAAAATAATCATGATATTTTTGTCAAAGGCAACAGCAAACACTAAGAAAATTCTCTACTAAGCTGTCACCATCTTAATACTGGATGACTTGACCTACAGGTGGGATTTTATTATTAATGTTTATTATGAGAAGGAGGCTTGTCTAACCCTCTGCTGTCTTTAATTTTGCTACTTTCACTTCTCCTATGAAATCTGCCTTTTAAATGAGTCATTATTTTATCTCAATATGTATTCCAAATAGTTTCCCCTAGATCCGTGGTTCCCAAATGTTTATTTATTATACTTATCTTAAGTTAGAGCTATCATGAATAGGTTAATGTGATTGATGAGCACTACTTTCCTGTATAATTCCAAAAACCAGAAATTAAAATAGCATACAAGATAGATTAAGGCAACAGACACAATGGTAGTTTTGTATACAGTGTGTCCTCTGTCTAAGCACGGGATAACATCCCGAAAAGTTATAAAGCAGACAAACATCTGTATTAGAATCTATTTCCACATTTGTGTCCATTAACATTTCAGAGATTACATTTATAAAAAGATAAGTCACCCCACAATATGATAGAAATTACACTTAAACATCTGATTATTCACCGAAAGGAGGAATAGAGAATAGCTGGGCTCTGGCTCCAGGCAGACTTTGAGGTACTCATTTTTTTTTCTTATCAATGAACATCTTTTGCCAAGTTTTTTAACCTCGCTAGGCTTCAGTTTCCTATCTAGAAAATGGACACAAGAATAGTGGCACCTCGTAAAGTCATTGGAAGGATTAAATGAGAAAAATGCAAAGAATTCGGCCCAGTGCAAGACAAATAATGATTTGAATTCGTTATTATTCTTAGTCCCTATTATTTGGTTGACTTTGTCAGTTTGTGCATGTGAGAAAATGTGGATGTCTAATTAGGTAAAAGAGATACATTTTATGAAGAACGGTGGCCATTCCTACGTCAGTAAGATAGCGGGCTTTAGAAAGCTGAACTGAGACTCCAGGGCAGGCTGGGGCTTTGATCTAAGGTAGGAAGGTCCAGCCAACAAGGATGAGGAAGACGAAAATGCAGAGAAAGCAGGCAACAGGTACCACACAAACGCACCAGGGAGCGGTGGAGGAAAGCCATGAGAAAGTGTGCCGAGCTGGCTGAAAATCAGACAACATCCAAGCACCTGAACCAAGGGGAGAAGCATCACATTCCTGTCGGTGGTTGAGACTAGCTGGACGAAAACTGTCAGAGTCAGATTTTCTTACAGGGACTAGGAACAATCTTTGATTAAGGAGTTAAAGCACTTCAATGATAATTTAGGTTGCATAAGCTGGCCACAGCCATGATTTGTGTGGGAAAAACACTGGGTTTGGGATCAGGATCTATATTCAAGTTCACTCTCCCCTTCACCAACAGGGTCTGTTTCAACAAATCTATAACACGCCTGAGCTTGTTTCTTTGTAAAGCTGATGACATGTAGGGCTGTGGTGACAAGAGAGGGAGCCACGTCACGAGCAAGAGAGGACAGTGAGCCAGGGTCAATAAAAGGATGGCAGATACAAAAGGGTTCATTGCAGCATTTCATGAGAGTAAGGAACCAGAAACACCCAACATGTCCATCAGTAAAGGAATAATAAAAGAGATAGTCTGATATCACTACTATTCAATATTATGCAGACATTGGGAGCAGTCCTATCTGCAGTTCCCAAGTGAAATGTTCCTATTGGAAGAAAAAAGCAAGAGTAAGAGAATGTGTATACAATTATTCCATTTCCATTTATTTAAAAAAAAGTTCTGGAAGGCTACATCGCTAAACAGTCATATTATCTAAGCCTGGAGGATGGAAAAGGAAGAAAAGGTAGAGGCAGGAGAAAATTTTCACTTTTTTCCCCCTAGAATATTTATTTTAATTTTTTTTTAAACAAAGGGAAGAATGAAGCACTGTATAACTGTTAGTAAGTGATTTCCATGTATGTTGACATTATATATCTAGATCTGTATAGCAAGCTTTGAAAATATTGGCATTCCATTTAAATGTCAGAACTGAAAAAGCTTCTAAATGTTACTAACTAAAGCGAATCACAAATAAATATTATAAATTACCAATTATATGGACAAAGATTAACATGATTGGTAATGCCCAGTGCTGAAGAGTATAAACCTATTTAGAGGTCAGCCTGCCAAAATATATCAATTTTTTAAAAGGATGTACCATTTTATTCAGCAGTTTAACTTATGGAACTTTATCCCATGGAAGTAAATCATATGGTGTACTGTATATGTAATAATTCACTGCAGCATTTTTTTTTTCTGATTTGGAGAACATTCGCATTTTCTTCAGAAGGGGATTATATATAAATCATGTGTATTCCATACAACCAAATACTTTGCAGTAATTAAAAATAATATGGTAATTCTCTATGCATCAATATAGAAACATGTCCGTGATAATTTTGGTGTGAAAATGTCTGGTTATAAAACGAAATTTAAGGTATAACATGTGTCATTATGTTTGTGTTCTGGGTGCAGAAATTTACACAAATGACCGAACTATTTGTAGTGATTATCTCTGGATTGTGAAAATACAATGGGTGGGGAAGAGGGGATTAATATTCTATTGTTGTAGGGTGTTTTTTTTTAATGACATTTACATTATTTTAGAATTTCAAAACAATTAAGTCCATTTTGGAGAAAAGAAAAATAAAGTCGTATGTTTCCTTCTTGGAAACATAGGACAGTAGAGACAGTACAGCCATTCCCTCTTATCTTGAGTTTCGTGGCTTTCTCAGTCATGTGGTGAAATCTCACGGGTTCTGGTTCCTTCTGCGGAGGACGTGACTTACCTCTATATCAGCGTCCCCACACGTATGTGTTTCCCGCCCATTAGTCACTGAGTAGCTGTCTCTGTTATCAGATCAATGTGGGGTACCACAGAGCTTGTGTTCAAGTCACCCTTATTTTACTTAGTAACGGCCCCAAAGTGCAAGAGTAGTGATGCTGACATTCGGATGGGCCAGAAAGAAGTCCGAAGCGCTTTCCTTAATAAGGAAAGGGGGAAAAATGCTATGTTGAGGTTGCTAAGATCTACAATAAAAACGAATCTTCTATCCATGAAACTGTGAAGAAGGAAAGGAAATGTGTGCTACTTTTGATCCATCAGATTGTCATTTGTAGCCGCACGCTAGTTCGTGATGCCTACCTACACGTTGACTTCATCTCTTCACGTAGACATTGCATTATCTCCCATATCACAAGAAGAGAAAGGATGAGTACAGTGCAACAAGATATTTTGAGAGAGAGAGAGAGAGACCG
This sequence comes from Rhinolophus hipposideros, assembly GCF_964194185.1. Lineage (NCBI taxonomy): Eukaryota > Metazoa > Chordata > Mammalia > Chiroptera > Rhinolophidae > Rhinolophus > Rhinolophus hipposideros. Next base: position 68,614,708 of record NC_138059.1, read on the forward strand.
CATTCACATAGCTTTTATTTCAGTATATTGTTAAAATTGTTTTATTTTATTATTAGCTCTTGTTAATCTCTTACTGTGCCTAACTTATAAATGAAACTTCATCATAGGTATGTATGGATAGGAAAAAAAACATAGTGTATATAGGGTTTGGTACTATTCAGGGTTTCAGGTGTCCAATGGGGTTCTTGGAACATATCCCCCCTTGGATAAAGGCGAGGGACTATTAGAATCAGCTGTGGCAAATGTGTATTGTCCAACTGGAGAGTGGGTGGCAGTGTGACAGGTGGAATGAGAGAAAACAGAGCCAGAGAACCCAAGGAATCCCCAAGGCAGGGGAAAGCCCTTCTCAAAACATTATGATAAGATCAGGCTTTAGTGATGCCAGGATGACGTGCCCAGAAATATGCATAGGGACCCAATCAACAAGGGGAATGGCAGGTGAGTCATGATGCTGTCAAACAAAAGTAACCACTAGGTTCCAGAGAAGTGGAGTTTCTCTCCACTTAGGGTAAAAGAGATTGGGGAGGGGGAAAAATGTCAAATAAAAGGTAATTGGTAAAGAACAGGGCATCTAGTTGTCAGCAACAGAGAAGCTGACAACCTCTACTGCAGCCAAAGGAGATATTTATTATTCTGGGACAGGGAATCTAGAATCTGAAGAAACAATATGGACAGAAAACAATAACAAATTTACTTGAAAGAAAATTAAGTTTCCAACAGCAAAATTGGACTAGCATCAATCTGATTTTGTAATAAATTTCTTCTTTAACTTTACTTTTCAATACCTTTAACTAAATGAGTGTCCATGGTTGACTTCCACTTCTGGAAACGTGGCAGGTTAGAAATATTAAAAAACCCCATGCTAGAGGATAGCTGAAAATCATGACTACAACACAGAAAAGGAATATTTTTAAATGTCTCTCGGTGGGCACAAAAACAAAAGGAAATCCCTCAGTCCGTAAAAGTACATAAAGGAAAAAAAAGCAAATTGCAAATCAGTGTTAAAGCAACTTTCCTGCTATGGGAGTTTGCCATGCCCAGGAATTTAAAGTCTTGGTTTTCTAGGGCTGCGTGAATAGGATATAAGGTTTAAGACTCACACATGGTGGAAAGATAGAACCATGACTTTGTTCATACATCAGGATCGTTGGAGGGCCATACTTTAGTTAGAGTGAGCTGGAAAAAAAATACCTGCTGGCCAAGGGAGCCAATAGGAAAACAGTTCTCTTGGCCTTAGCTCTGTACAAGAATAAGATGTACAAAAAATAAGGTGAGAAGAAGTAGGAGGAGGGAGAGAACTCTTCTCGTCTCTGCCTCCAACTCTTCCCACAGACCTCCTTGAGACTTTGTAATCCCTTTTTTCACAAAGGTTTGGAATTTAAATGGCAGTACCCACATGCGCTAGGAAACGTCAATCTGAAAAGTGAAAGTAGATTTTTAGTTTCCCATAACGTAGAATGAGGCAATCTCTCTGATGGAATTCCCATTTGACTCAGACCTCACAGAATTTCCACAGATTTCGATCAGTCAAATATGAGTTCAGAAACATAATTAGAAAACAGCAGGCAATAAAGTCACCATGATCATGAGTCAGCAAAACAAAACAAAAAAGCAAAATTAGACTCCTATAGACTACAGATCCTAGGATTTGTACCTAACGAATTTAAGATATGCTTGGTTTAAATGTTTACATAAGGGACAATAAAATCACAAAGTTATTATAGAAGATCATAAAAATAAAGAAATAGATTATAAGAAAGACCCAGTAGAACTTTTAGTAACTAAGAAAATTACAATTGACATGAAACACAATGGACAGTTTAAGTGGTCTCTCAGACATATGTACAGAAAGAATTGTGAACTGGAAGGTAGCTTGTAATGAAACTACACAAAACCAAGAGACAAGATATGAAAAATATAGAAGAAATATTATGAGATAGGAGAAAGGAATGGAAATGACAAACAACTAATTGGGCTCCCAGAATGAAAGAATAGGGAGAATATGAGAAAGGTAATATTCGAATAACAGATTTCCAAATAAATTCTCAGATTCATGAAGCACAAGAAAATCTCCAGCAAAATAAGTAAAAAGAAAATCTATGTCTACACAAAATCTAGTGAAGTTGCAAAACAACAAAGACAGAAAAAGAAGTGCATAAAAGTAATTCAGTTTCATTTTTTCAAAAGATAATAAGGAAAGAAAAGAGTATAAATTTTTTTAAATGGTGGTTACCCTGGCTAGAGTCCTGTACCTTCATGTCGCTTCCCTTTGCCCTCTTTTTGAAAAACCTGCTCTCAGGAACGTTATGACAAACCACTTTCAATAGTTTGGAATTTATCCTTTAACATATTTGTATGCAAGAGAAAGTAAGCAAGCAAGAAACACAAAAGCAAGTACTTAATTATGACCGACAGGTAATAGTATGTGATTTTAAAGGAAGAATGTTTTTTCCTCATTCTGAATTTACTTTTTTCCCATAGTTGATTTAAAATTGTATTTCATATATTTTCCCATAATTGATTTAAAATTGTATTTCATTGTTAGGAGAAAACACATTTGAATCTATATTATATCAATAATTAAATTGCATCTATAAACCCCAGCATAAACCAGTTCAGTTTTATGCCTCTCCTTTACGCTATATTATTTCTCAAGTCTAAAATAAATTGGAACCCATAATTGGACACAGGGAAAGCCCTACATGCTGGGGTTAATGGACCCTACTTTCAAGAGTAACAATATGTGTTAACATTGATTTCCATATGCCAGGCATCATGCTATGTGATTTACATAGACGATGCATTTGATCCTCATGACAATTCTCTGAGGTAGTTGCTATCTTTTTACACCATATCACAGATAAGATGATTGAGGCTTAATTCAATATTTTGCCCCAAATGCACTGCTCGTAAGGAAAGGATTCACAACCAGGTGTCTTGTTCCAAAAGACATGCAGTCAACCATTCTACTTCATGTCTTTTCCTTATTTAAACTGTAGGTTGTTTTCTATTTTTACCTCAAATTGTGTTTTCTTCTATAATCCATATATACACCTGTAATGAATACAAGTGACAAAAATGGGCATCCTTGGGTTGTCCCTGATTTTAGAGGAAAACTTGCAGCTTTTCATCATTGACTATGATGTTCGCTGTGATCTTTATTTTGTTGAAGTGCCTTCCTTGTATATCCAATTTGCTAAGAGTTTTTAACATGAAACGATGTTGAATTTTGTCAAACGCTTTTTCTGCATCTGTTGAACTGATCATATGATTTTTTTCTTTTTCTTTTTTTTTTGTTAGTGTGGCATATCATATTTATTGATTTGTCTGTGATGAACCATCCTTGCATCCTAGGAGTAAATCCTACTTGATCATGGTTTATTACCTTTTAATGTCCAGTTGAATTCGGTTTGCTAATATTTTGTTGAGGATTCAATTCTTACCCTTTAAATAGTTCAGTTTATTGTATATTGATTTTACTTCAATAAAGCTGTTAGAGATAAAAAGGGATCTACCTTTTTAGTAGCTTCAGTGGTTTTCTCAATTTAAAATAGGCACAATTATGTTGCCTCCTTCCTAATTTTAAAGAATGCATGAAAAGTGTCGAGAACATGCTGAGTGGTCAATGAACATTTGCTTTTGTTTTAAAGTATTTTGAAGTTTCTATTACGTTGACTTCTCTGTTCATTTGTACACTACTACTTCAATTTTTAAATGTATTTTAGTTTTTTAAATTACAAATGTATTTCTTAGGTGTCCTCTATTATGGCTGATCTCAAAAATGTATTTTCTATTCTTGCTTAAGGAATTTTTCTTCACCATCACAATAACGATAACTTGGCCATTTCCATTGGTGGCTATTTTCATTAAAATCGCATTACACTTTAAATTATTCTGAAGAATGTATATTATCACTATAAATGCATTTTCGTAATTATCATTGTAGTTATTTTTAACCAAAAATAATTTTAATGAAATTATAGAACAATTCCGTATTGATACGCCAAATAATTGGCTTCACTTAATTTTTGAAATTTAAATCTATTACTCAAAATTCCTATGCTACTTCGGATTTAATATGCCGCTTAAATATGTTCAGCAGAATTACCGCTTTTGAATTTAAAATTTCTTCTGTTATTGTTCACCATTTTATAGATTCTGCCATTTTAGAATGCTTTGGAAACACCCTATGCTGGATGACAAGCATCACTGCATTTAGTTATTAGAAAAACATTTTTTTTCCCTCCAGATTCACACAGAAGTCAAACAAAAGACCCAGCATAAATCATGGGAAGTCGCTCCTCAAAAAACGTAACAGTCTCTGCTGATCTTTTTTAGCATAGTTTATAGATGGGAATTAACACATCAAAACGAGTTCTTAATGAAGTTCTTTTTGTCACTATAAAATTACAAAGACACTGAGATTGTAAATGTGTTCCTGCAACAAAATGATCCGAATGCGTGGACTCAGCTTATTATGGTACCTGCTGTGAATATGGCTGAAGTCAAGAGGCTGATAGATGAGCTTTGCCTATTCGGGTCTTAAGGGCCTTGAAGTCACTTAGATGAATGACTGCTTAACGAGAGCAACATAACATTTTTGTACAGGACAAGAAATCTAGCTTGGCGCCAATAGACTGTGATGCTTGCCGAAACTCAATATTCACATCATGACTATTTAATTTATCTGTCAGTGACTTGCTTCTGATTTGCATTACTCCTATTTGGCATCTCTATGCAGGCAGCAGTTTTGTATTCAAGGTGATGTAGAAGGAGTGTTCTGAGCATTAGAAAAAATATTTTTTTCTAATCCTATTTTTATTTTATTGAGACATTTATATTTTAATTGATGTGGCTAGAAATTAGATATGGTGACATGTGAAAGAAAACCCATAAATATTCATTTCAGCAACTTGGCAATCTCAAGGTGGTTTAAATTAAGGTGTGGGATTCAAGTGTTAAATCAGCACATCAAACAAAAGAGGGTAAGAAAAAGAGATTATTGCAAACAAGTCTAATATTATACAGAAGAATACATTTTAAATTCTTATTTAATAGAATTCCATTTGCAATTAAACAGAATATAAATGCCATATTCCTATAAACTTTTTGAAATAGTACGCTCCTTTTAAGTTACTATAGAACTATATTAAATCATGCATTTATTATATCAAATATTTTTTGGCAGTGGTCTTGATATATAAGAGCACGTTTGATTTCATTCCATTCTAATAATCTATGTTTAAGATAGATCATGATTAACTTGTTTCCTATTGATACCATAGGTATGTTTAAACTTTGAGAAAACTGAGAACTGGCATACAAAATGATAGTTACAATAATACACCGTGATAAATATAACGTATTAGTTAGCTTAGGATGCCATAACAACATACCACAGACTGGGTAACTTAACAGAAATTTGTCACAGTTCTGGAGGCTGAGAAGTTCAAGGACAAGGTGCTGATAAGTTAGGTTTCATTCTGAGATTTCTTCTCTTAGTTGATAGATGGCCACGATCTATGTGTATGCTCAAATTACTTCTTCTTTGTCTGTTCAAGGACAGAGACCTCTAGGGCATCTCTCCTTATATAGACACTAATCTCATCAGACCAGCATCCCACCCTCATGACATCCTCTAATCTGATTTACCTCCAAAAGCACCATCTCCAAATAGCATCACATGGGCAGGGAGCGGGGATCGGGGGAGGGGGTTAGGGCTTCAACTTGTTAATGTATTAATTAATATAATACTTGAAGGGATGCAAACATTCAGTCTATAATGTGTAAGAAGAGATTGACTAAACCATTCTAAACATACAAGTTTGTAATAAACAATACACTGTTTTATCAATTATTATAGGAGGTTTCTGTAAGGAGTATGAAGATGTACTTGATATAATTCTTGCTCTGAGGGAATTTATAGTGGAGTGAAGAAGGAAAATAAGTATGGATCCAATTTTCTTATGAGTTGAATTAAATGCTATACTAGAAATACAAACTACATGTTTTCACTGCTCAGAAGAGGGAAAGATTGGGTTTGCCTAAGTCAGTCAGGAAAGGTTTACTGGTAGTGACACTACTTCTGCTTGCCCCTAAACATTGAGTGAAAATGTAACAGTACCCTTACGTGAGAGGATAGACCTTTGTGATTGAGATTAAACCCAGTTTCAAAAAGAAAAAAGCACTGCATGTTAATTCCATTTTCAGTATGACTCGTTACTTTTGCTGTTCTGCAAATTAATCACCGTACATACATATAGACAGCCGTAGGTAGGTTGTGATTGAAAATAAATCATTTTATTATTTGTGCTTTTATTCTCTTCTTAATACATATGTGATGGATTTTTTTTACTGAAATGTGTTAATACATTGATAAATAAAGTAAGGTTGTATGAGTTATGTAATAGGTAGCCATGTATCTATCCTCCTCTACTGTACGCGTGCGTGGCCTTGACAAATAGTATTGAGAAGGCTTTAAACTAGGATTATGAGCATGTTATTATACAATGTATAATCCCTAAATTTGAAACTCTAAAATTAGTGCTATCCTGGTTTGAGAAGACAGTCTGTTCTTAAAATTCCCACTTACCTCCTCGTTTACATATTTCTTTAAGATGAGAATTGAGGGACAAACAGAGTAGCTTTCTTGACTAACCAGTCCAGAATATATGCTGTGAATTTTAATTTTTCCCTCCTTGAAAAAAAAATGCATCATCATCCTTGCAAAACTGTCTTTATAAAATGATGCCAAACAAAAAGCAGAAAATTGTAATGTCACTAATTCCCCTCAGAGTTATTATTGTGTACTCTCTCAGTCATTTTCTTGACTGTGTATGTTTAACACAGCAAACATACAGTTTTGTGACCAGATCTTAATATTTGTGTTAACACCTTTTGCCATCAACATTCATTTACTATGTAGTCACACTATTTCATTGTGTCTATGTACTTTAAATTACTTGATTAATTGTATAACAGTAGGACATTGAAGTTATTTCTGTTTTTTTCTGTTATAAACAATCCTGTGCTCAACATTTCTATAATTAACTCTTTCACACAATTTGGCTTAACTCCATAAAATTGATTTCTGCAAGTGAAATTGCTGGACAAATATTAAGCACATTTTAGAAATGTTTATATAGTTCACAATTGGCCAACAAAAAGATTGTGTAAACCAGCAGATGAGTCCATATTGCTGGGAGCCCTCACTGGCTTACAGCATACTTCAGGTGACATATGTCTGTTGAAAGGTTTAGATGCCAGTCTTACAACAAATCTGATGAGTCAAGCATTCGTTGAGCTCAGTTTGGTTTGGTTTGCTCTCCCTGAATCTGTCTCTGCCTTTCCAACACCAAAACATTTAGTCAGTTTATAAAATTCAATAAACACATCAAACGTATTATTTATTCGCTGTATGGAAACAGATGTACTTGATATGATTATGAAGACATATTTGCAAAATTTCAAGTTTCAAACCTGAGTTATTCTAAATCATGGCAGATAACTTACTATTTCATCATTAAGTACCACTTCTTTCCTAATCAAAAAAGTCTTTCCCTGCTACTGTAATCTTACTCCCGGTAGACATGGCTAGAAACTGAAAAATGGCTGTATTCACTTCTAATGTGAGACTACCTGTGATGGCAAACAAAGCATCCGGTGGTGATATGAAGCCCTACTCTGAATCTTGCTTGACTTCTGTATGCTCAGTCGAAATTATTGTGTCTGTAGAAATTAATAGAACAATAATGATAGGGGTAAATTGAAAAATGTCCAGCTGCCTCCTATATAAAAGTCAGAGTTGAAACATCTACTAATTTAATCAGGCTTTAAATTTATTATTTAAAACATCTTGAAAAAAGAAATGTTTAGTATCCTATAGAATATATGGCAATATTTGCAGCATTTGAATCTTTGTGATGATTCTTCCAGGATTGGCTTAATATGATTTGAAGTGGTCAATTAAATAAGCTCTTCCATTGTTCTGGCTGAATAATGATTTGATTTTCCAAGCCTACTAATCCATTATTTTAATTAGCATTAAATTCGTAAAAAAAAAAAAATCCTAAATAGGCTTTAACGGATCTTCAAAAGCCTGAAATAAATACCACAAATGCAATTATCAGAAGGAAAGACAATAATAACTCTCATTTGGGTAATAAAGTAGAACTGCTTTCACAGAAAATAATTAGAGCAATAAACCAACACTTTACACGTAATATTTGGAAGTGTTTGAATGCCACTTAGATTCCTGTCACCCTTAGGAAGATACTTGGAAACATAGTTGACAAGGAGACATTTATTGATTTATTCAATCCATTCTATGGAGCACACAGAAACAGCAATGTAGTGTGAATTAGAAACCACCAAAAGGCTTTTGGAGACAAACCAAAAAAACAAAAACTAAATGTCCATCTATATTTTCAGAATGGCACTCAGAGCTCTTAATTCAAAGAAAATTGTACATATTCTGATATAGGAGGAATATAAGGCAGCAACAGGACAGGGGTGGTGAAATGGTTTATTAATATGTTTAACTACAAGTTATTGTACCTATTTAATATCACGGAAATCATCAGAATATGGAGAATTTGGGAAAGGAGACCTGCATTAATAGAGAAGTGATAATTACATAAAATAATAAAAGTATTAATACTTTTAAATGTGTTGTCCACATTTATTGTTTCCATTTTCTCATCACCTATTGACTTTTGACTCATCTCAACCCCCTTATTCTAAAATCTTTTTACTTTATCTTGACTTTTTCCTATTATCAACAGTATATAAACAGTAGTTTAGCTAAGCTGCTATGCATGTTTTAAATGGTTCTTTTATTGAAGATAAATTCTTAGAATGGTTGGGATGATACGTGCATCATGCAGGCACAGAATAGGCAGGTGAGCTTATAAGAAGCAGCAGACCTCGGTTTTCACTTTGAATATTTCAAAAGGATTCATTAGGAATCAAGAGATTGCTATAGGAAGGGTCCTCCAACGATTAGAACTACCTGAATCATCAGATTGGTACATAGTTATGTGGGAAGACCTCTGATTGGTCAGTTTGTCCACCAAAAGGAGGCTGAGCTGAAGACCCATGTGCATGAGATTTACTAAGGAGTGCTCTCAGCAGTTCCGGGCCTTGAGGGAGTGAGGCAAACAGGGTTCAGCAGGAAGAGAGGGTGAACTTTGTGAAGTTGCATGGAGGCCTCAGCTTATGTGATCGGCAGCTCTGCAGTTGGCACAGACATTTCTCGTTGTTCTGAGTTGAGGTAAGGTAGTTGAGCCTTTGTATGCCTGCACTGACTGGTATGGGAATGGGACATGACCTTGGGCAGGTCGCTCCTGTTGGCTGACAGCGCCAGCCAAAACATGGGCGGGGGGAGGTAAGCTGCTCGGTTCCCAGAAGGAGACCTGGGTGGCCTCAACCCCCACCATAAACATCTTCTTTCAACCCATATACCTTGAATGCTGATGTTCAATGTCCAGGCATGATTTTTTGTATGGAATACATTTTCATTCAACATTTTTTATCTTTATTAAATTTATTGGGGTGACATTGGTTAGTAATACATCATCTATATTATCTCATTGTGTGTTCACCTTCTGGAGTAAGTTCTCCTTCATTTCTAAATCATAAATTCTTATTATATCCCTTCCTTCCAATGGCCTCCTTCCCTCTCATTGACCATCTTTTTTCTTCTTCACTCTGTGTTGCTGAGGATTCAATATCTGAAGAGAGTTTGTTTCTAAATTTGGATTCTTCAACGTAAACAATGTAAAATAAATCAATTCCTAAGCATGATTAATATGCAAGTATTCCATTCGTAAGCATCATCTTTACTCTGAAATCACATCTCCTAGGACATCTCCAAAAAGAAAAAAAACAAAACAAAACATGAGACTTAGAGTACTTTGTGGTGTTACTTGTTGTAATTTTATTGTATTATTTTCTAAGAATCTTAGCACTAGAATTGTATTGCTGTTTTTTAACTCGTTAAGACACTTGTCCACAGCCTAGAGTTTCAGAAATTGCAGTGATGAAAATTGGACATTACTTGAAATTTTAACCCTTTCAAATATGCTTAGTGTGTAAAAACAAAACAAAGCAATACTTGTGAATACAGTACCATTTTCTCAATAGTCCCAAAAAGGGAACATAAAACTCAATAATCAAGCAGAAAACAAAAGAATTTCAAAGAGTAGTTAAATATAAATGTCAATTCATATTAGCATTCTGCTACACTTCAATAATTATTTCACAAATCTCTTCAAACACTTACTCAAAGGATTTCTAAATGAGGAGGTCATTAGTATATAACGGAATGTTTTAAATATCAGCATTCTGTATGAAGTCATGTCATATTATGGCACACTAATTTGTATAACAGGAGAAAAAATATCATATTACATTCATGACTTTGAACCTTACACATAAATATTAATGAAGAGCCTTTGTTTCCTTCCATTCAGAGAAAACCAATATTTACTTTAATGCTTCTTACTTAGAAAACAGGATACCATTTTGTCACCCTCATCAGCCAAAGCATTCATTAAACATGCATATAAGGCTTTTCTTTGGGGATCATCTGATATGGGGCTCAAATTCTCTCACCATGGTGGTATACGATGCAGGAAAAATTGCCAAAACAGAGCCTCCCATGCCCACAAGAGATACAGGGTTTAGGTACATGAACCCGTCACGTAATGGGACTATATATATTTCCGAGCCCAGATCAGGCTCTTCATTATCATTATTGTTTTAATAGCCAGTGGTTGTGAGAGTTACATATACTAAATAAGTCTCTGAATAGCATTGGCTAGAGAATTACTATTTCCTAGAATAAAATCGCTAAAGGGATTGACCAGAATCTGATGGAATTATACTAACTATGCCTACTGAATCAGACTTTTTCATTATTATTGAGATACAATCGACATATAACATATTAGTTTCAGGTATACAACATAATAATTATATTGCAAAATAATGACCACAATAAATCTAGTTAATCACCCATTGCGATACATAGATACATTTTATTTCTTTTGATGAGACCTTTTAAAATCTCTCCTAGCAACTTTTAAACATGCTATGTAGTATTAACTGTAGTCACCATGCTGTACATGACATCCCCAGAACTTGACTTATTTTATAACTGGAAGTTATAGCTTTTGACCACCTTTGCTCATTTGGCCCACCCCCTACCCCTCACTTCTGGCAACCACCCACAATAAAGTCTAGAATTCTTATCCAGTGATCACATCAACTTCTCATTATCTTACATCCCTCCAGGTATCACTACCCTTCTTATTTTAAGATTTCAGTCTATCATTACCTTCACTTTGTTTTAAATACTATCAATTTGTCTCCTCTTCGCTCTCATTATTTTCAATGGAGTAAATTCTATCCAGGAACAGTTCTACCAACCAACTTTTTCCAGCATCACAGACTTGTTGGAGAAAAATCACACAGCCAGCTCTCTAGTTGCTTTCTCATAAGATCACATACCACCAATGGGCATTCAATAGTCTTTTCCATATTTCTAAATGTTCGCAAACATAAAATCCCCAAGTCCCTTTCCCCTCTTTTCTTAAACCACCCGCCCATTCTTCACTCTCACTTTTAACTAATGATCAGTTCTACTTTATAGTTCATAGAGAAATAGCAAACCCCAAATGTGAATTCCCTCATCTTCTTACCACTGAACTGAGAAATCTAATTGCATTTCCAAACGTTTTTCTCCCATTTCCTGTTAGAATGGAGGTGATGTCCACCTTCCTCGCACCAAATGCCAGTCCTTTGTCTTGTGCTCAGAGCCATCTTTTTCCACCCAAGGATTTCTTTTCCTGAAAACATGACTTCTCCTGTTATTATGGAGGTGATGTCCACCTTCCTCGCACCAAATGCCAGTCCTTTGTCTTGTGCTCAGAGCCATCTTTTTCCACCCAAGGATTTCTTTTCCTGAAAACATGACTTCTCCTGTTATCCGTCTTTCACTCTCTACTGGTTCATTCCTTTTGTTCCCCTAAGCAACTACTATTCCATAACTAATCATGTTTATTAACAAAACAGCAAGAAAACTGTCACTTTACCCACAGTCTCCTTTTAAATACCGTTGTATTTTTTAGCTCTCTCTCGGTAAAACTTCTTAAAAAGTGTTCTTAGATGTGTTGCCTTGCTTCACTGACACAATTTCCTTCACCTTCTATTGACTTTTTGACTCAATCCAATCTAGTTTCCTTACCTATCGCATCATCATTTTTTTTGAAATACTAGTATCTTCTGTTACCAAAATGAAAGGGAACTTTCTATCTTAAACTTACTAAATCTCCTATGAAAAGTTACATGTTGACTACTCTGCTTTTTCTGTCTTTCCCTGGTTTCTATCAGCTCATAGATGATTATATTTCTATGGACATGGACCTGGGTCCTTTACTTTTTTTTTTTTTCCTATACTTTCTTCCTGATTATCTCATCTAATTCCATAATTTTAAATGCCACTCTATGGTGACAGTTCATTCATAGATTTACATTTCTACCCAAGATCTTTCTTCTGAGTTCGAGATTAATATATTCAATGTACTTTTTAACATTTCCAATGGGAAATCTCATAGATAACCTCAAACCTGTCCTGTTCAAAATGAAATACTTGATTCACAACACTGTTCCACCGTCAATCCACATGACTCCGCCATCTTAGAAAATGGAGCACATTATAATCTTTCCAATTGTTGAAGTCAGAAACCTAGCAGTCACACTTTCTCATAATTCACATACCCAGATAACCAACGTATCTCCAAATCTGCCTTCTACATATGCCCTGAATCCATGCACTTCTTTCCATCTAGTCTGCCTCAATCCATGTGTGGTCAACATCATGACTTGCTTCCCTTCATAAGAGTTATCATTTTGCCATATAAATTGGACCGTGATGCTACCCAACATAAAACCCTTCAACAATTCCCATTGTGTTTTTAATAAAACCTGAATATTTCATGGCTTTTTATGAATCTATACTCCCACTTTGAGGGAATTTCAGTCTCACCACACCCTGCAAATGGCCTTCACGATCCACCTCCATCTTGATTTTCACTATGCTCTCTAGGGTCACTGTCCTCCAACCACACTGACTCATTTCCTTCATCCTCTTCCCCATCTTAGGGGATTTTCAAACTGTACTAAGAACATCCCCACCCCCTCAGCCTGAATTTTACATAGTTTACTCCATTTTATGCATCAGATCTTGGTTTAAATATCATCTTCCTATATACACTACCTAAAACATAATCCCTCTGTTTATTATTATATAAAAATTATTTCATTAAAAGATTATCAAATTTGTAATTTATTTTGTTTACTTGTTCTTTCTAATTTTATTTTTTATATTAGTTTCAGGTATACAAAACAACATAATGATTAGACATTTATGCCTCTCACAAAGTGATAACCATTCCTCCAAGCCTACTGCCCCTCTGACATCATATACGAGTGTGTGTGTGTGTGTGTGTGTGTGTGTGTGTGTGTGTGTGTGTGTAACATTCAATATTAGTCTACTTCAGCTTCAGGTGTACAGCCCAGTGGTCATACAGTGATCTACACAAGCTATGAAGTTATCCCCCTGAGAAATTTGTTTATTTGCTTTTGTTTTATTCACTTTTTTATCACTTCTCCGCAAACCTATAAGTACTAAGTGTAGCAGTTAGGTCAATATTTTGCAACACAGTAATCCCAATCCCCTGGTTTCTTACCTTATATGCGCTAGGCACTTAATATTGGTTAAATGAATGACTATTATATGACTATTATAATCGTATATATTATGATAGACTATATGCTATATGTTTTAGTCTGTTCTGGATGTTACAACAAAATACCATAAACTAGGTGGCTTATAAACAACAGAAATTATTTTCTACAGTTCTGGAGGCTGAGAAGTTCAAGATCAAGGCACTGGCAGATTCAGTGTCTGGTGAGAGCTCCTTCCTGGTTCACAGATGGCCATGAGAGCACTGTGTGCTCATAGGGCAGAAGAGGGCAGGTAACAGTCGGGGTCTCTTTTATAAGAGCCAATCTCATTCATGAAGTCTCTGCCCTCATGATGTAGTAATCACCTCCCAAAGTCCCATATCTAAATACCATCATATTGGGAATTAGGTTTCAACATATGAATTTTGGGGAGACAAACTTTCAGTCTATAGTAATATGTATAGTAATATATATATTACTATAGACTGAAAGTTTATATAGTGTGTACATATATTATATATTAGTATATATACTATAGTAATATATGCTATATATATATATACATATATATGTATACACACACACACACACACACACACACACTATGTACTACATGTCACTAGTGTTTCCAGAGAGTGGAATGTTTTTACAGTAGATATATGATATGATGTTAGGTAGCACATGAATAACCATTTTTTTCTTATTCTAATAAATAAATATAAAACATTTTACATAATCTGTTTTATGTAATTATATATATTATATGGCAAATTATATATTATATAAATAAATTATATAATGAATAAAAAAATTAATCCTTTACTATGCTTAGAAACATATAGATGGCTTCTGAAGCCCAGGATTTTCTAGATAATGTCATGAGATTATTATTATTTTTTACTTTGAGGGAATATGTTACATAAGTTATAATGTAGGTGCAATGTAGTTCAGGTGCAAAATTTAAGAGTAGCATAGACTTTGGAAGTGTGGAGAACACTGGTCTAAGATAATGTGAAAGCATGAGGCTATGCGAAATCCACTTGGCTGAGCAGAAAGCGGGTAATTGAAGGTCTAGTGCATAGGTCAGTAACATGCTTTGGTAGATTCTATTATTATACGCAAGTGTGTACCGCCTATCCCATTCCGATCAGGCTCAGCCATGTGACTTGCTTAGAAGAATGAGAGGTGAGTTTAAGTTATGCTTTAAAAGAAACCAAACCAGAACATCACCATGACGTTCTCTTTACTGTCTGCCACAAGAACCAATGATGTTCCAGATGGAGACTGCTCTCTCAACCTGAGTCTCAAAATGAAGTGAACATGGAAGAATGCTGTTCCTTGTGAAGCATCTGAAATGTTTCTCTCCTTGCAAGCTGACACATCAGCCGGCCACAGTGTCATGGATGCTGGAGAAAAATCCCAAGGCTGTTGGATCAGAGACAAAGGAATTTATTAATCACGGTCGGAACAAAGCAAGGCTATCGTCATTTGCTCTACTTCCCTGAGCCTCCATTCTCACCGGTGACACCAAGAATTCCAGGGATGCCAGCCTACCCCGTGGGGTATTTGACAGGAGAGGAGCCACTAGTTCAGGGAACCCAAATCTTTTTAATGGCCTAACATTTGCTGTAGAGAAAGATATTACCTTCATTGTACTGGACATTAAACAAAGCTGCCATTTTCTCTGGAGGAGATGTATATCTCTGTCTTTCAAGGTTGTTAGCTATACATTCTTGAAAAGATAGTTCAATCAGTGCCTGTTGCAAGACATGCAAAAAATGCAAGAGACCTGTAGAGAACTGTCACGCAATACAGTCAAACAATTGATATGTAGTATGAGTGAGAATTAAATCTTTATTGTTGTAAACCCCTGAAATTTGGGCAGTCATTTGTAACTATAGAATAATCTAGACTATCCTGAATAGTATACCTAGATGTTTTGATTTCATAGGGATCAATTCCTAAAATTTATGAATCACGCAAGCCTCCAGAAATTAGAAAAAAAAATGTGTATAACTATATATAGATTCTTATTTTTTGCTAGGTAAAAAGTTTATAGCATTTATCAGATTTTGAATGTTATGCCTTCCCAAAAATTTTAAAATAGACTGAAAATATATTTGATAATCCCCAAGTGTAGACATTTTGACTTTTCATTGGTATCTAATCAGAAAAGAGGTGCATTAAAAAAATGTAAAAGGAAATATACATATGTGTGCTATGAAGATGGAAAGTCCACTTGGAAACTGGTAATTTTCCTATTAATACACTTATTTTCTGATTAATTTGTACTAATATTTTATTATATCCAAGAGTCCATAAAAAAGTTTAAGTGTTATGTTTGGAATATGAATGTTTCTTCAACCAATCTCATAATGTTCATTTGGGTTGTATTTTTCCCTTTCTAAAGTATTTGAGATCACACACACTGCTTATAAAATAAAATGACTGAAACAGGAAAATACAAGCCAACCATTTTTTTAGGTGCCTATAAGACAACCAATTCTCCCTTAAATTTCTTCGAATTATAGTCAGATTTCTCAGTAAAATGGTCCTGAGTAGAAGGATTTTTCTTTAAATCTAGAAGTATTTTAATCAAATTAAAAAGTCAAATAATAGTACCCGTAAGTAAATATATAGAGATGACATACATTTTTCCTACTGACCTTTGATTTAGAATATAGATGAGTGTGTGAGAGTGTGTGTGTGTGTGTGTGTGTGAGAGAGAGAGAGAGAGAGAGAGAGAGAGAGAGAGAGAGAGAGAGAGAGAGAGAGAGAGAGAATTCAACTCAAAAGCAGGAAAGGGAAATTTGTGTATTAGTACCTTGGGCTTTGGTGGCAGCCAAGTAATCCAAATCAGAGATCGAGTTTAGAGGACTTAGAATTAGTAAAGGGGCAGCGAGCAGAGTGAATCTCCAGTGAGAGGGACAAGTGAAGTCCAAGTCCATTAGGAAATGTGGAGATTGAAATTCCAGAGAGACGTGCATTAAGTGAGTGCAAAGGGCCTGAGGGAAGCCTGCCATCAAGGTAATGAGGCTGAGCCTGGCTCTCAGGTGGACAGGACCTGGGGCAGTGAGCTCCTCGGTGAGCAGTCAGTGGGCAGTTTTCTGAAACAGCGCTGGGCTCTCTGGCTCTGAACCCACCTTGTGAGAAGGTTTGGCCCTGGTGCAGAAGCACCAAAGATGGGGAAAAGAGTGTAGAGCAGGGCATCTTAAGATGGAGTTCCGCAATTTGGAGCAAATTATTATTTTATGTTTACGAGCTTCTAACTGAAGTTGAGCATTTTACTCAAAACGAATGTAAGCAAAAAACTACAAAAGTATTAATATTAGCAGTGCTTTTATCACTAATAGAAATCAGATATTTTTACTCGTATGTCACAATACAGTTGTATCTATCTTGAAAAATCTTTTATATTCACACTACTTTGATATTATGGCAGCTATCAAGCCCACCACTCGGTATTATTTAAAGTTAATAAACAAGTACATATGTTATTTCATCAAAACAGTTTCATAAATAACAAAATATGAAGTATTTACAATTTTAGGCATTGGATTGTTTTTACCTACTACATTCATAAGAGAAATATTCTGAATTTGTGTGAAAAGTTTAAAACTGACAAGTGCCTTGTGGAAAAAGTTGAAAATTCACAATTTGTTTTTTGTCAAAAGAACATGCTCTTCTTGCACATACACAACCTTATCAGTAATGAATATTTTCAAAATCACTGACAATATGCGAAGTACTCACGATTTCATCACTATCCTGTGTGGAAAGAATCCTGGACGAGGAACTCAATATTCAGCTGTCCCACTTCTGCCTCTAATAAATTCATTCCCTGAGCCTCAGGCTCTTCACCTGAGCAGACTGAGCTGGGTGATCTCCCAAGAGTCTTCCAATTCTATGATTTCATAATTTGAGTATTTTCTAAAAATAGTTATTTCTGGTTTAAATTTCATAGCATGATTGGTTTAAAAGAATTAAAAAATTTCAACTTGATATAAAATAACCACTTTGATTCAAATAGGGGAAATATATGTATGTATATATATGCATAGCTTTTGGAGTTAACACAAATTTGGAACTGCAAAGACTCATCTTCTTTGATGATATATGCAACCTACAGGCTACGTTAGTGTCGTCTCATGTTAATTCACAAAGACCAACAGCTTTGCAAGAACCTGCCTTTGCTCTCAGAGATGGACAATCTTTTTAAGAGAGAACTGTTCCGAGCTTAATGCTTCATGGGCTAAGTATCATGGCTCATGTGTGTCAAATAGATGTTTCCGAGAGTTGCAAGACCCATTTGACATTGTAATTAAATAACCCCTAAAAAAAATAAATTAAATTAAACAAATGCACCTAAGCTCCATGGGCTGAAACTGATTAGAGAGTAGCACTAAATTGTACCTATTACCTGAGCTTTAAGATATACATGTTAACGAAATACTGCAACTCAAGCAGTAAGTCAGATCTCTGCCCTGCCTTGTTCTCCATATTGTTAAATTAAAAAAAAATAATAATTGCCCCCCAGAAATGCCATGATCAGAGTATTTCAGACTGACCTACATGGACAATCTGAAAATCATCAAAGTAAGGATGGAAAAAGAATTTTAAGAAAGCATTTGAAACAGTTTCCTTCTAAAATGGACAAGAATCAGTGTTATCCAAATGAAAGGCCTTCAAACCCGTTAGCAAAGCAAGATGGAGTGAAATGCAGTTAATGTACCTAAAATTGTAAAATTGTTTTTCCAAGTGCCTTTCTTATTACATCTAAATGCAATTTCCAAGATAGAGGCATTGTAACACGACTCTGTGTGCTACGCTGTGTGTACAATAAAGCAGCAAAATTAATCCCTTCCCCTGATGACCTCTGGAAATGAAAACCCATTATAGTAATAATATTTGTACTTGGGTCTTGATGTTTTTTGTGCTGAATTTGAATGCCATGAAATGATTATATGCAGCGGTGGATGGGGACATATGTGCAGATAATTATATAAATGATCCTCTTTACATAGGGGCAGCATGACTTTTTAGATGGGGCAGAAACTAGCAGCAACCTAATAAAACTCATAATAATTTTCTTTACTGCTGAGGCGTGAATCTTCCTGTCCCAAAGGTTGATCAGTCATTTCACCTTTCACAGGGATGCAATAACAAAATTTGACTAGAAGCCCTGCAACTTTGGGACATGGCCGACCACACTGTATGCTTCTATCCTCACAATCTTAGCAATCCACTTGACCCGTAACAACCATCCTGGATAGGGTCAAGGATCTTACCGTGTAGCTTTGCCCGAAAAAGAAGATAACCTGCAAGATTATGAAGATGGGCTTCATATAATTGATGTGTAAAGCCAGGGTATGTTTCTCCCGTATCAGAGATTTCCCCGTGGAACCAAAACACTAAACTACCCTTGTGGACCCACCCAAGCCACTTCCCATGTTCCCTTAGTCAGGATAACTTCTTTTTTTAACCTGTGAAATGAAAGTTCCTTAGATTCTTCACACAATTTTGGGGAGGAAAAAATAAATAAATATACAATTTTTTCCTCCCCTGTTGCTTTCACTTTCTTAAATGTTTCCTCTTTTTAGCGTATTGCAAATTAGTTTTCACACCTTCTGCTGACCACAATACCTACGTTTAGTGTAACCAGTCATTTCCTAGAACAATACATTGCTTTTCCCAAGTCTTAGTCTACCTGGAAGCTTTTTAGTATTTTCTGTGTACCTCCCGTTTTCTTACAATTCTCTCCTCCTCTTTTTTCCATAGGCATTTGTTAAATGAATGAATGAATGAATGAATGAATGAATGAATGAATGAATGATTCAACTCTCCTGGTTGATCTTCTCTGTTTTTAAGTGTTTCTTCTGTGTTATCTGATGCGCCCCCATAGTTTTAATTTCTACCTTTATAGATAATGGTTAATTATCTTTTTCCACTCTGGGCCTATTTATCACATTCCATAACCTTAAGTCCAACTGCCTGTTAAAAATTCTCTGTGGAGAAACATCTATTCCAGTCCTCTGCCCATTTTTTAATTGGATTGTTTGTTTTTTTGTTGTTGAGTTGTATGAGTTCCTTTATATTTTCGATATTAGCCCCTTACTGGAGGCGTTATTTGCTTTAATTTAAAAAAGCACCATATGAGATAATCAAAGAAGTATAAATTAAAACAACTTATTTTTATGTCACGTCTATTTAAAATAGGTGTAAGTAAAAAAAAAAAAAATCTCTATATGATTTCATCACCATTAGATTACGTTCAATATGTCGCCTGACCTTCACGGTCCTGAATAACTTCTAAATGATCTGTTTTTGTTAATGCCATTCACATCTCCTTAGTCGTTCAAGCTCAAAATCTTGGTTTTATTCTGAGCTCTCTCTTTTCATTCAGAATTTCAGTTTTAAAGATTCTGCCTCTGAATTTCTCTTGTATGTTTTCTCTTGCCAACGCTATAGTTCAGGTCAACAGTATCTTCTTTCTCAGCCTTCATCTAATCACATACTTAGTTACATCTCTGAACCTCTGGTGCAAAACACTGTAGCCAGGATGCTGTCATTGCTCAATAGAAAGTGTATGAAATTAATGATTTTTCTTGCATAGACTCACTCTTTGCCAAACATCCTCTAATAAATCTTTCTTCCTGCAAAAAACAGCTCTGATAATGTCATTCTCCAGCTAAAAACAAAATCAAACATTGCGATAGTTTCACGTTATTTAACGTAATCCAAACTATTTTGTCTAGTACTCCACAGTCTTTCCCAACACTAACCTTGTTTTCTGAACAGTAATCCCATTGACCTTGCTCTCTATTCCTGAATTATTGCTATTAACCTGTTTAATCGTTTGGTCCCCAGCAAGACTGGAACTCTTAGGTAAATCATGCCACTTTCTTTTCTAGAGATATAGAACTTTGACTCTGACTCTAAGGCTGTGAGTTTGAGTTTGTACAGTTTCTAAGAAAAATGTACTACGAGCATGCACTCCCTAACTAAAAATTGGAATTCCTAGCATGTCACTCATTCTGTTTCTTTCTTTCTTTCTTTTTTTTCTGATTGTTATTTGTTCTAAATTAAACTTATTGGGGTGACAATGGTTAGTAAAATTACATAGGTTTCAAGTGTACAATTCCATAATACATCATCTGTATATCACATTGTGTGCTTACCACCCAGAGTCAGTTCTCCTTTCATCACCATATATTAACCCACTTTACACTCTATTTCTATACATTTATCACAGTACGTGTCTTTCTATTCATATACATCATGACCAGAAATTGCCATAAAATTTGAACACCAAAGTATACTTGTCCACCAAATGGAACTTGGCTTTCAGCACAAGAAATAAGTTAGCTTCCCCCAAGAGGGCGAATCCAATATACCAGGTCTTCCCTCTACCCTGCTTGCATAGCCTACTGTAATTGACTATGTCTGTAGATATCTTTCTTCTGCTAAATTATCTAGGACATGTTTTATTTCATTCTTATAACAAAGATAACAAGCCTCCATGGGACTAGAAACCCATGAAACTATAAACTTATTAAAGACAAAGTATGATTTGGTCTTTATTGTGTTATTTACTGTAATTTGTACATTATGTCCTACATGGAAGATACTCAGGTATTTATCCAATGAGCCTTATACCCCTTTCCTCATCTTTTTTTACCCTTACCCTTTACCCTAGATTGGACCTGCCTTTTTGTTCTTGACTTAGAGAGGAACTTGGTACAGCTACCATGGTTATGTTTAGTCCCTGATTGAAAATGTGTTCTAAGATAACTTTGGTATTAAGAAATGAAGGATCTCTTGAAGCTGACAGAGAAGATTGAGAATTATTAATGAATCTGAACATTTTGATGAACTTTGAGAATAAATTTGTCTTTCATAGGACATTGTGAAGTTGCTCAATAGTGCATTTTAAATTAGGGACATTCTTAGGCATGTGTAAAATTATTTTGTGTCTGTACAGTTAAATTCTCTGTTTCTTTTATGAGAACTTGAAAGACAAGGAGAATCACAGAATTTTAGGGGCACAATAACATCTTTCCATCAGCTAGTTCAAACCTTTCAATTTGCTAAAGAGAAAAAGTAACACAGGGAAATAGAGTGACTTCAAGGCCCAAGAAAACCAGAATTTGAACAACTGTAAGAAGAAAGTAGTAGGATTCATGGGTCACAAATGAGAAAGCACTCCAAGAGAAGTCCTCAAAATAGATAGTGTTAATTTCCCCTTGCTTTCCATTTCCTCCTTCCTAGTTGTCTCACATGCTCACCCATGTAAAGACTACATTTTGAAGGGTCCTTTGTAATAGGTGTGGTCACGTGATGGAAAATGCTTGGGTTTCCTTTCTTCTTTTCACACCTTTCTACCAATTGGAATACAGACGTGGCTCAAACTGAAACGTTAGAGCAACAAGATAGAAAAAAACAGGGAGCTCTGTTCAGAGCTGCCCACTGACCCCAGGTTGCCTCCTTTTATCAACTGTTCCATGAGGAATGATCTTGTGAATGTTCGAACCACTCTGTTTTGGATCTCTTTATTACTGTAGCTGAACATATACTGTAATACAGTCTTCAGGAAATCTGTGGAGACAAATAGAACAAAAGTTTAGGGGTGAGTGGGACCTTAAAAAAGTTAGGCAGAGTGTTTCCTTGAGTACTTGCAGTTCAAGGGCAATATCTCATCAACTGATTGTCTCGAAGTTGAGTTGTCATGTTTTCCTCCATTGAAACATCGTGCTAAAATTTTATGACAATGGGAGCAGCAAACTAAAATGTCAGAGATATTTATGCTTTCACACTACCTGCTCTTCTTCTGAAGCATATTAACTTTTCTTCCAAAATTAACTTATTCATTCGGTGCTCAGAACTGTTCATTCATTTAAACATGGGCTCACAAATAGTTAATGAATAATTACCACATAGCAGGAACTGTGCTGAGTGAATGAGACCACACCCTAATGTCCTCACATTTGATTAACAAAACGCAGTCATTAAAAATAATTAAAGTAGCAAGTCCAGGATCCATTTTTGGGAAGGGCAGTGCTGGAGTTGAGAATACGCAACATTTTGTTTTGAATTTGTTTCGTACAGAATCTGTTGTGACAGGGAAGTTCTCTTATGTTTCCCTTTATTTGGGAAAATCAATTAAATTTCTTGAAGCCATGGAAGGAGTGTAAAGACAAGACATCACCTTTCATGGTATGGTGAAAAGAATCACAGGTATGGAGAAAAACAGCAAGAGGATTTCGCGCACCCCTTTATCTGTAGGGCAGGGTGGGGAGGGGATGGAGAATAAATGAAGCCAAAACCAGAAGAGGAAGAGGAAAACACAGAAAGGATGTTTTAGGCTGTCTGCCCACAGAATAATGCCTGGTTTCCAACTGCCCTTTCTAGGTTAAGTAAGCATGTTATGTAATTGTCTGAGAGCATGATTGTCATAACGTTGAGTTTTAGAGCTATTGGAAAAATTAAATATGACGTGTGCGTGAATGGATCTTATGCAGGATATAGCCATTATAATAGAATAAAATGATGAATTTTATAGTTTAAAACTTGACTTCAATAATTCATATTAACTTAATGATGAGTTTTATATTCCTTGATGTGAAAATTCAGGAAAGACACCGAGTTAAAATGTGATTAAAGGCATATATTGTCTAAATATTGCTTTGTGCTTTTGAACTCTACTTATTATTCCTAAATCAATAATGATAATTATAATAACAATAATAATAGTAATGGAGAGGAGAGAGAAAGTAGAAGCCAATAGTCCTTCACACTCACCCCCTTTAAATTCATTACTATATCTGTACTGTAGGATGGTCTGTAAAACTGAAAGAAAAAAAAAAAGAGGATGGTAAAACACAACCCAACATAAGCTTGAGTAGTATCCACTGAGAGGAAAGTGCTTTGTAATTGGTAAACACCATAATGAAATATATGTTAATTCATATCGCAATGATTTAGGAGTCAAGGCCCATCTGTGTGAAACAAATATTACCAATAAAATGTTTTCCCACTTGCATCATCAAAGGATCAAATAGTGATTTCGATCACATTTCAGAAACGTGCCATGTGTTGAAAAGTCTCTCACTTCTCAAGGGCAGTGGCAGGTTATGTAGACATAGTTTCAGAAAGAATGGAGAGGATACTTTCAGGCAGCTCTTATTGGCTGATATTTTATTTTCAAACTCTTTTCGCTGATTTTTGTGGGTTGTTCTGTCTTCTAGCTCAGCATAGTTTAAAAAATGCTGTTGAATCTCTCTAGAATGTTATAGTGATTTCATAGTTTCTGATTTTAAAAGGCTGCTAATGGGACTGCTAGTTGCCAGTTCTCATATCAGCCTCACCCCTCCTTTCCTTTCCTTTAAAACATTTTTGGAAGGCTGGGATATCTACAGCTACTTCTTTGGGGGCACTTTGCGTCACAACTAAAAGTATATTATGAAGTACATCACTGCTCATGCAAAGATTGTTATTCATCATGCAAAAAAGTCTGCTTGTTAAAGCGCACATTTTCTGCAGAAAAATGCGATGGTAGGTGGACCATGTTCTCTATTGATGGAAAATATGTACCAGCTTACAGCTATGAGTCCAAAGGCCCAATTTACTAAAAATTAGCGATCCATCAGATTGATGGGCATAAAGCAATCTGCACTGTTGGCGCCTCGAAATTTCTTGCATCAGTCACCAGATCATGATTTACTAATAGGGTTTCAGGGCTTGCAAAATAGCACAACTCTAACCACGTATTAATATTTAATCTGGCATTTTAAGTGCACCTAACAAAAGACCCCAGAGCTGCTGACAGAACCCTAAATGGTGAATTTCTTGAAAGGGAATTGAACAGGTCCACAGTGATTTCGTGAAAAAGAGAAAAAGGAAAATAAATGGGTTCCAGTGTTTCTTATGTAGACCTCACAAGCCAGGGCTCCCATTTTTCTTAAAAGTATTTATCATGCATTTTAGATGCTTTATTAGAGAATCACAAGGCTGTTTCTGACAGCTGGCTGCAAAATCCACAATTAGATGACAGTAGATGCATTTTGGCTAATAAATTTTATATTAGACAATTTGCTTCTAAAATAATTCATTGACACTTCTAAAATGTTGCTAAATGAGAGAAGATTTAGCCTATAAATCACTTGAATCACCTTATTACATGCTTTTAAGCAACTGTATCTGTTCTGAAGCAGTAAATTGAAGGAGGTACTCAGCAGGCAAGTGGGTTTGCTTTGAAACCCTATTTTCAGGGCTTGGGGTAACCGTTAGTGCCAAATTCCAGAGCTAGCCAGACCAACTTCAAATGAGAGTGGCTGACTTTACCTGCTGATGCTATTGAATACGTATAATTATTACATCTAATGTATATGATGAGCATACGAAATAGACGTTGAATTGCTTCCATTTGTGACAAAAATATACCACACATTATGAAAGATGTTCCTGTAATAACAGGATGTTTATTCGTATACAAATGAGGGTTATAAGTGATGTTTCTTATCTATGGAACAAAACACAAAAGACAACTTATTAGCGAAAGATAAATTGCTTAGCGAGATCTCAATGAGATGCTAGGTTTGTCAAGAAAAATAATAATAATAAGAGCTTTTTATTTGCACAGACCAATGCCTTTATAATCCATTTAAAATAATATACTTGCCACTAGGTGGCTATTTCTGATCAGGTCATTTTACCATTTTAATTACATTTTTAATATCCTGGCTGCATAAACAAAGATAAATTACAAACCCTGCACAATCTGGCTGCTAGCTCAGGCATACTCAGTAATAATATCAGCTTTTGTTTGTGCCTCGTCTAATTAGATTCTGAAATCTCGGCTTTGTCAATCAATAATTTTAATTTTAGAATCGCCTTTTGATCTTGCATTTCATGTTTGTTTGGGAAAATGATCAGTAGGACAAAGCTGATAATTTATGCAGAAACAATCTCTCCGCGAAGCTACACCCTGCACATTCCTCCCCATCAACAGAAGCCTGCAGACTAAGCTTGACACCGGCCTAATTAGCATGCAGATATGTGTCGCCTCATTGGCAATTCAAATTGCTTTTTCATAATGTACCTCAAATTGTGCTACTCAAACATTGTATTTGATTTCCAAAGCCCCCTGGGCATCTCATAATGTCTGCCTTCATCCTGGGTACGAAGCTGTTATTGAACAATCTGCTGAGACGGACTGTCTTTTCAAAAACACCCAAACATCGTGTTTCTGGGACCAGCTTTTCTTCTTGTCAGAGAGCAACTTGTTCTTCTGCGGAAATCCTTGTGCCCATTTGTAGGTTGAGCGATGCTATGTGACCTCGTGAGTGGCTTCTCCCACGTGGTTGGTCTACAGAGGGCTGCACTCCTGTGCCAGTCATTTTGCAAGTGAGGGCGGATGTCTGGGGCACACGCATTAATATGCGGCGTGTAGCTACCTCTCTGAATACCAGTCTTCCATTCTTCATTAAACAAAAATGGCTGGGTTGCAAGAATAGTCTTCCCTTTCTCCCACACGCACACGCACACCCCTTCACGGTTGCTTTCTCGGGCACACATTCATGCACACAATCTTCTCCTGCACCCACACACCCACCCAAGACACCCAGAGCATGTCATTGTCAGGATTGAGTTGTGTGTGAAAGTTGTCTGCTGCACACATGACAAATAAGGAGATTCCAGCATACACTGGGGCTTTTTTTCCTTTTTTTTTTTTTTTGCCATGCAGCAACAAGTGGCAGAATCAATGGTGTACAGTTATTCAGCAATGTAATTCATTTCACTGGCTTTGGCTCCTAGCCAGATCCGCCATCTGTCTCTAGCTCTCCCTCTCCCCCTCTCTCCCTCTCCCTCTCTTTCGCTTGAATTTGTCCTACATTTCGTAATATTACGTGCCTGCCATCCTTATCCTATGCCAGAGGTACAACACCACTCTCACCCCCATTCCGGCGTGGACTTCTCTGAGTTCGCTGGCACTTGGGATATTCCATTTCAGTGCCATGGGAGGAAAAGCAGAAGCAAAAAGCAAAAGGATTAATGCAAAAATATATGTAATATATATAACGTTGTGGTATCCAACTGCTCCTGCTTCAGCCTTTTATCCAAAGCCTTGAGATGGATTTGCCTCATCCAGGAACTTTTCCTGCTTCGTTAGAGCATCTTCGTTCTCTTTATCAGATGCTGGCACGCCACACCAGTGCAGGCTCCATGGAATGCATGCCTGCTGTTGGATACTCGCAGAGCTCGGCCACCCAACACCCTCCTGCACTGGAAATCGGGGGACTCCTCCAGGATCTTATGCGTGCTTGCTGTTTGAAGCTGCAGAAAAGTGAATAATCAATTAAGTATTGATTTCTTGTAAGATTTGGTAAATTTCAAAGGCAAGACAAAGAGGATGGCTTAAGGAAACACTGCAGGGACTTGGCGTAAATTAGACGACTAACGGAAGCGCAGAATAAAATAACACCTCAACTGAAGATTTCCTTGGAAGAATTAGCACTAGCTATTGGAAGACAATGGTGGATTTAATCAAAACAGCAGGCATGCACAAATTTTACCCGTGAACCAGAAAAAGGAGCTAATTATAACCACCTTTTTAATGGAGCTAATTTGACCGAATGGATGCAAATGTGGTTTATTTATGGATGAAGAAGCAAGCCTTACTGCAATGATCTTGGGATCATCGTATCTGCTAACCTTTCCAGCTCCTGCTACCTTCAGTATATTTTTATTTCCAGAGAAGGTATTTATGTGTAAACAACAGCTAACCATGCAAAAGATTCATCGGAACAATATACTATGGATATAATTTTGCAGCCTCTCAGGATTTCCCCTAACTTGGGGGTTTTGCAACCTTTGCGTGCAATGGGTTATGGTAAACAATAAATGAATGATGTTAAACTGTTGTGATTTTTTTCATGTGTAGTTTATTCATTTTAGCTTTCTCAACATGTTGATTCAGAATTATTTGGCAATTAATCCATAATGAAAGGAAGGGAATTGTTGGGTGGGGTTTTGTAAATGCTTTTGCAGTCTTCTTAGAGATCGGAATGTGTAGGTCCCACCAGCCCATAAGCTCTATAATTATAAAAGAATGGTAAAAATTTTTGACGATTTGAAAAATTGGCTTTATAATGGGAACAATGTGTTATAATCAGGGAAAGGAGAATTGTTGTGTTTTCTCTCTGGGTAGAATGTTCTTGAGTGGTTAACTCCTCTGTTGCTGATGAGAAGTAAATATCTTCTCACTGGCAAGATGGAGAGGTGGTAATGACAGTGCTTTGTTCCTATTCATCCTCACATTTCAGACTAAAGTGCATTTTAAACATTTCCTTCTCCTTCCATTATTTTCTTTCTCTATTTCCTTTCTTTTCATCATTTTTTTTTTTGCTGTCTTACAATCTACGTTCCCTGAGCAACCATAGGAACCAAGTTACATTAAAGCTTCAACACAAAGACCTTGTAAGAATAATGAATCCTCATTTGCATTGACATTTGTATTCAGATTTGCCAGGCTATAAACTTGGCAGATCAAGCGGAATATTAAGTAGAGGCTTCCATGGTAAATTGTGGCTCTTGAAATTGCTAAGGCTCCCCCCAACCCCCCCACACACACTCTTTTCCTCTCTATCTGTGGTAGCAGGTGAAGTCTCATGACTAGTTGCTTCTTAAGAAGTGTATTGGCCTCTTCGTCTCGCAGGGTATGATGTCAGTTTCAAGCACGATAGAGAAAAGCCAGTAGTAGGTGTGCTAGCTGATGGTACCCTATGACGTGTGACTGGAGCGTAAACTCTGGAGGCTGGAGACCATGAGAGAGGCGTCCGTATGTGATTGAACGGTGTGGGAAAATTAATGATCACGTCTGGGCTAAGGTTTGATTTTCCTGGTATATTCAAAGCATACTAATCTCATCAAAATTCCCACTCATTTCTTAGAGTTTGTAAAGGTGATAGGAGGACCAAAGTAGCTCTTTACTCACAAAATAATTCAATTATGTCGTTCTGAGTCATTGGCACTGGTTTGCTCAGGCCCGTTCTTGAAATAGTTAAAATACCTTCTTTTAATAAGTCACTGTGGATTGTCTGATTCAATC
Source organism: Rhinolophus hipposideros (assembly GCF_964194185.1). NCBI lineage: Eukaryota > Metazoa > Chordata > Mammalia > Chiroptera > Rhinolophidae > Rhinolophus > Rhinolophus hipposideros. The sequence goes on from NC_138059.1 coordinate 68,643,563, forward strand.
CTTAGCTTTGCTTGATTCTGAAATGAAGGAATAATCATAGTTACTTCTGTGTAAGTTCAGAATTATGACCTCTCAGGTCATATCTACAATACAGTAAACAATGGGATGAAAACTGTAGACTTTAATTTCCACGTTTCGTCCCGTCCATATCATTTGTGCCAGACAAAGGAGTAACTGAAAACATTTGTGTGTGACTTAGTTAGCCCAGTGTCTCAGAATCTTGTCAACAGAGCCTAAATCTATAACCTAGTAACAAATCCTCACTTCTCGCCATCTTTTTTTTTTTTTCTCTCAAGAACCCTTCACTAGTAGGGAGCTATAAACGGTATTAGATCAGCCTCGCAATGCACTTACAATGGGCATCTTAACAGTGGCTTTCCTTTTCCATTTTTTTTCTTTAATTTAAATAGTGTAAATGATGAAATGCAGAGTGGGTCTACTAGGGACATTCCTTAATGATGTATCATAAGGAGTTGGGAACTTTTAGTAACTACTATAAGCAACTGACGTAAGTAACTCTTACTTTAGGTTGAGATAAAGGTTAATTGTGTTGGAGAAGTGAGAGGATGTTTCACAAAAGACGCTGGACTTATTTTAAATAATGTACTGTAAATATGTAGACTGAAGGATAGTAGTTCATAAGCTTTCAAAACTTGTAAAAATATTTATAAGAATCTTACAAAAAATGTATATTAGAATGATTTCTATGGATATATTACAGTACAATATATTCTAAAGTAGATATTAGCTATTCTTAATACTAAGTAACTGGATTTTAGAATCTAAAATGTAAAATGTAAATCATGACTTTTTGAGAATTACATGTTTGCATTCCACAATCTCATCTTTTCTAAGGGAAATAAACTATTAGATAATTTGATACTGACCACAACTATACTGAAAAAATGAGTATTATCATTATCTGGCAAAATTTAACTTCTGTATTTACTCTTTAGTGTGAAAAAGGTGGAAACATGGTAACTATCGTAGCATTACCTAGATCTAGAGCAGGCAGCGATAAACATTTTAAAAGAATAGTTGTCCTAAGAGGACTTCCTGTTAACACCTTATGGTGCAGTACATCCATCAACTTTATAACACAATGCGAGCAAAGGTTAGAGGCTGAGCAAAGACATCAGTACATCTTCTTAAACATACTTGCTATTTCACATGAATCTGAAACTCAGGTGACTAGGCTTCAAGTGGTATTTTTAGCAATGTGGATTGCAGGGGTAGGGGTAAGTTATGTATAGACAGCCTTTCCGTCGAAAAAGTAAAAATACGTTTGATTGTATCCAAAAATGCATTCGGTTATATATTCAAATAGGACTGAGACAGGAAGAGATTTATATTTATACCTTTCTTCAACACTGCCCATCAATTTGAAACTGTCTTCTTTAATAAATGCTAATGATTTGGTTGATTACATTTGTGCATGTACTTACCATGCAGTTTTGGGAATCAACTGCTGATGAATCTTATCAGGAAGAGAAATTATAGCATTAGCTCATTTGCTTTCTAAACAGCAGGAGTGAGAATTCTATCCAAAGTGACATGAGTGATACTGTTTTAACGTCCACACGGAAAAGTAGGTACTATTTCTTCCCTGCCTTCTCAGTGCTTCTTAGACCAGGCTTGCAATCCCGAGCTGTAGCGTCTCTCGTTTCTGTATAGGAATACACTTGGCTGCATATTCCAAACCAGAAAATCAGAACCAAAACCAAAAACAAATTCAAACACATATTTCAATTGAAGTACCTCAGCCAAGTTTGAGAAGGGAGCAAGTGGAATTGTACAGCTTTTAGCTCTTTTTGCCCTACGGTGGAAAAACAGCAAAATTACATGGGCGCAGAGCAATTTCACTATTTTTGTTTCTGTTTATACGAGAGGATTTTTTTACTAACGTAAAAGTTTGCATTACTGTAGGGTTCCCTCGCCCCATCACTTATTCAGCCCCTGTTATACTAACGGGCAAGGGTGACTGGCACAGGCACGATGCCCAGAGCCCAGGGCTGGCCTCCCACGGCCTGTCATCCCTGTCCTGCGCAGAGTAGCAGAGCCCTGCATGTGTTAGCCTGAGAAATTGGGCTTCTCTGAATTTAACATCAACACGTGTCGTTGGTCTCTTGTAGCAGGTTGGCTGAGGGCTCTTCCTTGTCTGTGAGGCACATAGCGTTGGGAGCCTGAGGCCACACCACACAATACACCTGTGCTCATGCTTTGACCTTGAAAGTCAGTGCAAGGTTTTCACTTCTGCCTTTGAGGGAAACAATCAGCAGTCCAGTCTTCACTGCATTTTCTTCATCTCCTTCTAGCCAATAATGAAGGGCACATGGCTAGAACCATAGATATAGACATAGATACAGAGATGTATCTTCCTATAGTTGAGAGGAAAGCTTTTACCCTGTCTCCCTGAAAATAAGACCTAGCCAAACAATCAGCTCTAATGCATCTTTTGGAGCAACAATTAATAGAAGATCCAGTATATTATATTATATTATATTATATTATATTATATTATATTATATTATATTATATTATATTATATTAATTATACTGGGTCTTCTATTAATTTTTGCTCCAAAAGACGCATTAGAGCTGATAATCCAGCTAGGTCTTATTTTCAGGGAAACACAGTAGATAGATCAGTAGATGATACATAGACAGACAGACTGACATGTATGTATAGTATGTGTACATGTATGTAAGATATATATCACTTTCCTCTAATCTTAAAGTAAATGCATCATTGCTGCTTAGGGAAATAGTAATAGTTCAATAACCACAAACTCAGTTACGAATGGAGAGTGTGTGTGTACACATACGGCCTATGTATTTGTGTACATGTACACAGCAAAAGTAGGTTTTGATAGTGTGAGTGCACAATGGACGTATGTATATAGATGACATAAAATTAAGAGATAGGAGAAGATAGAAAACAACCCAAATGCACAGGATCCATGAACAATTATTCTCACCTATAGTATGATTGACAGTCTCTATACTTAATTAAAAACCTGGGTTTAATCTTTATATCTAAATACTTGGTCTGCTCTTTTTATAGATGATTCACAGGACAGGCCATTCCAAGAGAGAATAGAGACACTGACTAATATTTCATTGATTTTTTTTTTTTAGCTTATTTGGAGGATTTTGTTTTAATCATGAAATGATACATGATATTTTGTGATGATTAAAATGACATCAGTGAATTAAATCAAGGTGCATTTCATTCTCTGCCTTAAGAGTTCCTTTTCATACTTACCAATAAACTGGACTGAGATTTTACACAAATGTTACCTGCTTTATGTTACCAAGTGTTAATGTAAAACATTTTAAACAATAATTTAAATAGTCCTTTTTTTTTTTTTTATAATATCCCTGGGCCGGACTTACTAAAACCTTGCTAAGCATAATAACACTCACAAAGGTCCCTTAAGGAAACAGCTAAAACATGCAATTTTTATTTCAGATTTATTATTTTGTTCAAATTGGACTACAGATATTCTTTCCCAACTACCTCAGGTATAAGATCAAATATCTCTGCTGCTTGGCTCTGCATAATAACTCACCTAAATCCAGTTCCATGAAATAATCGTGGATTTGCTTCTCTCTTACCTGTTGGATATGGTGATGTCAGTAGGAGACCCTCAATTTCAGGACCCAAGTTGAGATTGACTCCCTCTCAGAAAACAAATTTCCTAATTTTCTTATTCTGATTCATCTCTACGATAGTAAACTAGGTTAGTCAGCTATGATTTCGATTTCAGGGGTGTGTACCTAAATTTTAAAATGCCATGCAGCCACCTCATAGATTCCTCGGGAATGCTACAGACTTCCCTGTTTCTACAAGTATTGTTGCTGGGCTGGCTCAGTGTTCCATCTTTGACCAACAGCTGTGCTCTGCATTCCGTAGTCCTCTCCCTAAATGAATTCACCTTTTCCTTCTTCAAAAAACTACTTCCTGTTTGGAATATAATTTCACACTGCCCTTTAGCCTTCTATTCTTCTTACCATGGTTCATGCCTAAGAATATCCTGTTTTACTTTGAAAATGCTAACACTTTTATGAAGTGTTTACTAATCAAGTGGGTAGATAGGTGACATGATTTCCTCCACTTTCAAACAGCAAAACTTAACAGAAACCATGAGCTACGTGTCCGTGATACATGTATTCATTTGCATGCCCCCAGGTCATTATGGGAGCTGTGAGATGTTCATAGATATCAATCAAAATACCCCCAGGTGAATGTTTATGTTCATTTAGGTATTCTCCCCACCAACACAGATTCATTGAGGCCCTCTTGTGTAGCATGCATTTTTGTAGAAACTATCTGACTGTAAAGGTGAATGAGACAGGTAGGGTACACCAACTCTGAAAGTAGCAAGCATTAGGAAAATCTGTCTGGGAAGATACACAAAAACTTGCAGTCAGGCATTCTGTCCGTTCTTATGGATAGATGAAGGGCCTTTTGGGCTTCGAATTACAATTTGAAACGTTTCCTAAGTACAATATGAACTTCCCATTCCACTTTGATTTGGTAATCATATTGTAGCTTCACCATCCTTAGCAATGACAGCTTAGAACAGATGTTCTAAACCTTTTTGATCTCAGAACCACTTTACACTATTAAAAATTACCACGGTGACAACAGCTTTTATTTATGTCTGTTATAGTTATTGATAGTTACCATATTAGAAAGTAAAATAGAAATTATATTTCCAAATGACTTATTAATTGGTTAAAAGTAACAACTACAAATCCAGCGATTGTCAACATAAATAATATAGTACACTAAGATAATCATATTTCCCAAAATTAAAAAGCAAGGAAAATGACATTTTATTATTCTTTTATAAATCTCTTTAATATGGGGCTTAACAGAAGTTGCTGAATTTGCATGTCTGCTTTTACACTCAGTCTTGCAATATGCTATTTGGGTTGAGGACCAGGGGAAAATCAACCCTCTCACAAATCTGTAACTGGAAAACAGAACATTTGAGTAGCCTTTTCAGACAATTGTGGATATTTTTCTTTCATATACATACCAAATATCAACAAGTAATAATTTCTTCAAAGTGTGTTGCAATGTGGAATCTGAAACCATATCAATGAACTTTCTCATTCTTTTATATGTTAAAATTAATTATTTATCTTACATTCTTAATAGTTAAACATTTTCCAAGATTCTAATTTCTTGACAGCTAAAATTTTCTCAAGAGCAAATCATATAAATTGTTTTTCTTGGTGTTACACACTTACTTAGTTTATTTGACAGTAGATGTGTTTCTAGACCCAGTCTGAATAACTGATAGTTTGTAGGCCATGAAAAATGGGGTTACTGCAGCTCAAACTCAGACTCAATCACATTAGTGCTAGATAACCATTATAATTTGTACTTCAGTATGCAGCAGACATTCTGCACAGGTGCTTTCCATTGTTTTTTCACGCAGAGTGTTAAAAAAGACATGTAAATAACAGGGGATATTTAATGAGAACAATTGCTTTATCAAGGATCAAGGACTTTGTTTGTTTGTTTGGTTCACGTATATGACCCTGAAGAATACAAGACTTTCAACACAGTTTGGTGCTGCTTGATTCATGCTAAGAAGCCAGGACTGCTGAGGCTTCAGCACTGTGTGCAATTTCAACCCACATGAAAAAAGAAAACAGGAAAGGTATCACTGTAAAAATAGTGCTGACTTCAAGGACTCCCTGAAAATATCTCAGCATTTCTCAGAGGTCCGGGGGCATGCTTTGAAAACCACTGACCTCAAAAATTTAAAACAGAGCTATAGAAATTCATTAATCAGTATCTGATATTCAGTATCATGTAAGGATTTACTAGGATTCATTTGGAAAAGTCAGTAGCAACAGCTGACTTTTCCAAATTGCTTTGAAAATCATGTGCGTGTGTGTGTGTATATATATATATATATTATATATATATACATATATATGTGTGTGTGTGTGTTTAATCCTTTCAATAAGCTATTATTATATATTTGTTTAAATTGCAACAGCATTTAACAATTTTTTCAAGGTCACAAAACCTGTATTGACAGAATCCAGATTTATATCCAGGTTTTATGAAGTCCAGCGTTCTCATTTTACCATAGCTGTTCAATATAACTTTTCATACCTCCTTTAAGTTAAGGATAGTGGATAAGTCTTGTGCCATCAGCTCGATAGCAAATCCAAGCACAATGAGAACATTATATGTAAATGTATAGATCTGATTCTCATTCCAAATTCTTTATGGCATGGAAGTCCAATTTTGCTTCTATTTCATCATAAGGCAAAACTATACTATAGTTATGTGGTGCTTGTCAACATACCTAGTGAGTTTTCGTTAACTGCTATAGTAATTGATTGCTGATTTGGTCATGATATTGAGTAAAATAATCACTGACCATCATTTCATGGAATCTTTGACCAGTTATTCCAACCTTCAAGATGAGTATATCAAATCTGCCTTGTAATCTAACCCACTACGTACAGAGCAGCTGCAAAATGTTGACCAAAAAGAACTTACCTAAAGCTTAGGGGGCCACAGAAATACAGAGAACAGAAGCTAACAAAATAATTCCTGAAACTTATGAAGGCTCTTACATAAGACTTTTAATTAGCTATTTAAGAAAATATTAACATCAGTATGTCTTGCTTCCATCATCCATTTGATGATAGGAAATGACCTCTTGTGTCACGTATAATTTTAATATTATGTGATTTTTATATGGAAATAAAAGTGTTTCGCTTTTCGGGAGTCATCATTTTCTTAGTTCATAATCTCTCTTCTTACCTGCCAGTCTGTTTTCATATTCTGTGCCAAAATCTTCAAAATCCAGTTCATTGCTGAAATGTATACATAAAAATGTTCTAGAAGCTAGTTTATCAGCCATTTAAATACATTAAGTAAGATATTTCATAAAATCTACTCAAACTCTTTGTGTTTTCTTCCACTATGCAAAAATGAAATTGTATTTATGTTATGATAAATTTGGGGTGGGGTTTATAGAGATTGATTTCCTCCTCTAAAGATTAATTGTAATCCATCCTGCAATATTAATAAGAAACCCACAGAGCTATGTTGGGGGAGGGAGGGAAGAGAAGGAAGTTATATTCATTTGCAATTATTGAAATTATAGAGCAGAGGTCTTTCAGAAGCAGAAATATAATCACAATTTTCTGCCCTGGAAAGAAACTGTTTTTATTTCTGCAGCCAAGCAATAGCGAATTAGTGGTATCTGGAGCCCTTTTTATGAAGAATCCTATTTTGCATAGTTACAATATTTTGTTATTTACTTTGGAACATTTATCCCATTCTATCTAATATTGAAATTTGAGACATCCCATTATCACCGAGACTGTGTTTTAAATCAACTCTGCTCTGGAACCTGGGTTTTGCAGCTGCACACCACCTGAGTGTGGTCAGATGACTCGTCCTTTCTAAGACTCTATGGAAGAGAACGGACCAGGTGTCTCCAGGCTGCAGAGGACCATGGGGACAGTATGTGCACGCACGGCCAGGTCACTGCTGTGCCTCTAGCACTGCCTAATCCACCTCTGGATAAATGTGAAGTGGGAGCACAAGACAGGGGAGGGCACACAGTAGGCAATAGATACCCGTTGCTTCCCTGGAGTGTTCACATCTATCCCTAAAACTAAACTGCAAAGTGTTTAAAAATGGAAGTAGCATTTTCACTTATGGAGTAATGGGGAAGCATGTTATGAAAGACATTAAATAGTGATAGCAAATAACAGCTTTACAGCTTTTCTTTCAACCATATACATAAAACAAAATACACAGTGAAGGGAAGCTATTGAATGGCCATCATTTGGGGGACTGCTCAAACAAATTAAAGTGCCTCAATACAATAGAAAACTATGTAGCAATTAAAATAATAATATAAAGCCATAGTGTGTTCATATGGAGTGACTTCCAAGGTATGTCAAATGAAAAAAGCAAGGTGCAGAATGGGTATAATATGCTTCCATGTGTGTAAATACATGTACATGCATACATTTAAATATACAGATGACAGAAGTATCACAAACTGATAAAAACAGTTGAATCTGGGGGAGACATTTTTTCACAGAATATATTTTTACAGTTTGCTTTTTTGAAACTCATGTTTGCACTAGTGACACTAGTTTTAAGATAAATGATAGTTAAAATTTAATGGAAAATTGAGATGACATATATTTATAAGGCAAATATTTTATATGTTCTCCACCCAAAAAACAAACAAAAATTGACAAAAGATAAGTTTTATCATGATAGCTGCTTAGCATCGTAAATAAGAAACCCAACAAAGGCTATTTTTAAATATTCCAATTCATGAATACATTAATTCAGGGCAGAACTATTAACACAGAACAGGCAGAGCCAAAATAGCTGATAGGATTGCCAGATAAAATATATTTTTATTTGCTAAATCTGGTAACTCTAATTGTTGAAAAGGAGGAAAAAAGTGTTCTGAATTCTTTGGATACTATGTATAGTCAGTGTGAAACATGACAAGTTTCCAGGTCATCAATTTTCTCTTACTGTTTAGGTAAAAACAGATTGCCCTTTTAATTGAATTTTTAAATAATATTTTTGAAAATAGACAAAAATACTAAAGGATTTTCCCAAGTTTAAGGTATAAAAGTTCGTACAACAGGTAATGTCACTCCGATCTATCTTTTCAAATTTACATTCCAGTACTTTCTCATCATACCATTACATTACTCCTACCTATATTTCCGTGAACATGCCTTATTCCTGAATACTCACTCCAGCTCTGACTCTTCTAACTTCCAGCCATGCCCATGCTGTCCAGACATCTGAAATGTCCTCATGAGGTCTATTCTAATCGCTCCAATTGAAAGATTCTTTTCATTCTCTGATCCTATTTGCATGGCACTTGCTTTATGATATCTTCTGTCACTGTAATATGTGTACATATTAATGTCCCTAATAGATAAATTGCAGCACCGTGACAGTAAGAAGTAACCACTTCATCCACCTTTTAATGTTTAATGACTACACGTGCTCCATCAGCCTGACCTCAAGTCTTACACAGAGGATACATCCAACAAAGTCCAGTTGGTGTGTGGGTGAATGGCAGTAAGTCATTTGGACCCTCTGAAGATTGAACCCCCTTCAACTTGGAATCTCATAAAATAATCCCTCTTTGTAGTAGAAATTAATTCCTGCAATGGTCCTCAGCCATATTCTTTTTTTATTTTAATGTTCTTTTTTGGGAGGTCGGGGGATGGGAAAGGGAACAGGACTTTCTTGGACAACAGAGTGTACTTCCAGGACTTTTTCAAAATGAAAATCTTAAGTAAAAGACATAGAATTTACTTTTTTTCTTTTTTCAAGCCTGGAAAAAATATGGCGCCCTCCACAATTCAGCCATATTCTTTCCAAGCAAAAAAAAAAAAAAAAAAAAAAAAAAAAAAGTAAATTCCATGTCTTTTACTTAAGATTTTCATGTGTTTTCATATTCCTTAATTATTCATTCATTGCTCATTTGAACCCTTAAGTTCTTTGATTGCTTTTTACATTGTGGAGTACAGAGCAGGACGTTACATTCTAGTGAATCAGACCAGTGCTGAAGGATTTCCTGCTACAGGTTAAATTCCTTTGGATTTTTTTCTGTATATATATATATATTTTTTTTTTTTTACAAAATGGCATATTAATTACTCTTTAGACCTATACATAATCAATTCCTATATTATAATTGAGCAATTTGTTTTTTAAGTGGTCCTTAATAAATGATCCTCCCAGATTTATTTAGTCCTTTTTGTTTGTTTGTTTTTTGCAAAGACATTTTGATTTCTAGGTCTGAACTACAAGGGGCTATTTCTCTATTCCCTTGCTGCTATTGTAAAACACCCTGGGGGTGCCACTGGTCTTGCCTTTCAGTCAATGATGTTTAAAACAGTGATTCTAAAACCCCAGACTCTTACTATTTCCTGATGAAGTTTCTACTGCTCCGTAGTGAAAGAGGATAATAAAAATATGGCAATGGGTTTTTTATAAAGTCACCTCTGTTTTTCATACCTACCTTTGAGGGAAGGTGCTGCACCAGCAGAGTCATTTGACACCAGCTGCCACCTGTCAGTTCATCTGCCACACTAACATCTAGGCTGTTCTATGTATGTCCTGTCCCCAAGCATTACCGAGCACAGCAGACGGAGGACCTGAAGCAGTTCACGTCTGCCCAAGGCAGGACTAATGGGTCACCTTTGCTGTGGGGCATCCCATCAGCCTGGCCAAGATTTCATGAACCGCGCTATAGACTGAGGCTCACTCTACCTAATCCTTCTGCCCCTCTCTCTTCTCTGGGGTGTCAGACATGCACTGAGGTCTGAGGGTTCTCTCTTTTTGCCTTTCCCTGTTCCCTCTTCTTTTATTCTTCTCAGGAATTTCCACCAGTCTTTTTCATGTCTAATTCTGTCTTAGAATCTGCCCTCCTCTTGGAGGAATCAAACTAACATATCCAGGCAAGAGGGTGGACGCTGAGTAGGACCCTGCATCTGAAAGCACAGTGTCATGAATAACTGGACATGTCAGGGGGGAACTCCTGCCTTACTCCCTTAAGTCTAGGAGAGCTGAGACATCATTTACACAACAGTTTACCTGGGCTAAGGTAAACTGCTTATTTACTTGCTTATTACTTACATACTTTCATACTTACATACTTACATTCTTTCTTAGTCATTTTGTCCTGTACTTTGGGAAGGGGGTTGTTTCAGTAAGAACCTTATGCCTATTTCCCATCTATTTTCCCCTGGAGCCCATGGTGATAAGCTATATGACTTGAACACTCTCATAATGGTCAGACAGTTACGTTCGCCAACTTTCCACTCTGTAAGCTAGAACGTTTGCGAACTTAATTGCCTGACCTTTCATATACTGACATCCTTTTCATTCATGAAGATTAGGGAGACTGGTCAAATCTTCTGGACCATTCCAACTCTTGCCATTCCCTGGTGAAATCATCATATTTGTGAGTCATGCGTAGAACACACTAGCCTCTGAATTTCATGCCTCTTATCTCCACTGTGATGCGGTCACTTAGTATTGTAGCTCCATCTGGACCGTACACTATCCCTGATGCTTTCAATCCAAGTTTTCCGTTTCTGAACTCAAGCTATTATGCCTCCAGCTGCTAAGATCATTATGTCACTGCACCTGTTTTTGTCTTTTTTTTTTTTTGGTACCTCCAGCCATACAGCCTTCTCTATTCTATGCATTGATCATTATGTCTAATGTCTATTCTATGCATTAGTACGTTGTTATGTTCACATCCTCCTGTACCCAGCCTGTATTTTGTGGTGACTTATTACAATCATTTTTATGTTTTGGATTTTTTGTGTGCTTGAAACATACAGTAAACAACAAATTGAGTAACAATACAATAACAGAATATTGATGGCATGTTTTTTCTCTGTTTTGTTTTGTTTTTTCCTTATTGCAATGAGAGCCAGCATCTTGAGAGTTTAGTGAGACGTAAGGATCACTGGCCCAGGTCACGTGCTCTATGCAAAAACATGATTTTTTTTTCTGTCGTCTCTATCCAAAGGAATATAATGCCACTGCATGTCAGTTGCATGCATCTTTATCGAAAAGCTATTGTAGATTATACATCAAAATTTAGAGTCTCATGAAATGTCCCATGGACAAAAATCTCTTCCGAATCTTTTTAAGTTCTAAATTGCTTAAATCTTTTCTTTTAATTAAGGTGTATTGGGTTGACAATGGTTAGTAAAGTTACACAGGTTTCAAGTGTACATCTCTGTATTACATCATCTATATCTCACATTGTGTATTCACCCCCCAGAGTCAGTTCTCCTTCCATCACCGTATATTTGATCCCATTTACCTTCATCTACCACCCCCCTCCCTCTTTACCCTCTGGTAACCACTAAACTATTGTCTGTGTCTATGAGTTTTGCTTAAATATTTTTTCCATTTGCTTTTTTCAACTTTTAGTTTTCTGTGTACCATGTGCACAAGATGTCACGTTTAGTTTTGAGCACTTAACTCAATCTTTAGTAAAGACAGAATTAGTTAAAATAAATCACTGAAAATCTCAGCATTTTTATTTGTTTTGAATCCTCTTTGTTTCATGCACTTTGTGAAAATGCCAAAAGTTCCATTGACGTTTTTATAGTTATGTTTCTCTCTTGTGTATTGCTGGGGCCACAAGAATTGAAACTGTGAGTAAAGATCTCTCTTGTACTATTACTTATATGACGATGATAAAAACATTGTCTAAAATAATTCAGTCAATTTCTGAACATTTTAAATTAATTCAGAAAACATTGGGAAGCCGTTAAAAATTTGTGGTCTAAATTTGCTTATGTTCACTAACTTCTTTGAGATTACTCCATTTCATATGGAAGGAAGCACGTATCTGTTGGGGTTATTTATGAAAAGTTTAGTTTGCTAAGGTCAGGATAACCTAACAATGAAATATTTTTAGAAACATAAATTATCCAGAATTCATGAACTATTCAAATAACTCTTTCTGCTCCGCCTTTTCGGACTCTCATAAGGAGTATTTATTGCCTCATCCCTTTATGTCTACTGCCCACGATAAAATAGCTGCCCGTGAATTAGAAGACTGTTTATTTTATATCAATGTCATAACTTTAAAATTTTTTTCTACAAATTATAAAGTCTTGTAACCTCCATAAAGGTATTTTTGTATCCATAATACATACATGCATGGGAGCTTTTTATTTTCTTTAAAACTAATTATGTTCTTGTAAATATAAGGGAAAGTAACCATTGTGGCATTTGTTCTGGGGATAAAGTCAACGATAGATTTTTCTGCACATCTTCCTTTAATAGAATATCACAGCCTTGTTAAATATAATAAAATAAAGCTAAGGTGCATAATCAAAGGTAAAAATCTCTAGGTAAAGACTATTACACAATAAACACTTAAAAGGCAGTCTTGTTCCAAGTTGTTCGGCCAAGACACATGTGGGAGCCAGACTCTTATTCATAAATTACTTCACGTTAGCCTTTGACTCCTATGCCTAAAATCACCCATTTTTAAGAGGACAAATTATACATTTTGCTACATCATCTCAGCCATATGATAGATTCCTAAAATACTGTGCTAATATAATAATGTACTGAAAACTTGCTTGAAATTCAGTTTCATGATGTGCACAACTAAAAGGAAAAAAAAATACCCCCTAATAACAATGTTTGGAGGCTAAGGGAACACACAAGACCTTTTTTCCCACTACATTTTTATATCCCAACACATAGATGAATGCCTGCTCAGAGAAGGCTCAGTCCACAGGACACAAAATCTAGATGCACTTACTACTTTAACGTCGTCCCTGACTCCAGATAAATTATGGTAAATCACACTAAATAAACTGAAAGATCCGTCTGCTGCAGCAGCCTTCCAGAGTCACGTACAAGGGTCTCAAAAACTTGTCACTGGATTAAAGAAAAGAAAGTGGTTAGATCATGCGGCCCGCGGTAAGTCTAAATCCCAAATTGCATACTTTTGCGGGAAATCCTCAGAAGCAGAACTTATAAAAGGAAAAGTGAAAAAATGTCATCACGGGCAGATGCGTGTCTAGAATAATTACAACTTCTATTTATAGGAAAATCTAAACTTATGTGACCCACGTTAATAATAGGTTTAAGGGAGTTTTTTTGGGTTTGTTGGTGTTTTTTAAAAATTTTATAAGGAAAAATTGGTGGGGCAATTCTTATACTTTTTATTGTGTAGGATAGCATGCTTCATTACTTTAACTCTTTTGGGAGTCACTGTCTTGTCATCTACAAAACAGGATAAATTGCATATTCATCCCATCTGGTACACGATTAATTTACCGTGTGTGTGTGTGTGTGTGTGTGTGTGTGTGTGTACTCGCATGCATGTACATACGCACACATTTATGTATAAACTTCCAGTTTATACACTTACCATGAATTACCTTTTACCTACTTCATAAAAATTATCTCAGACTGTATAGAATCATAACTAGAATGTCAGAAAGGGGTTTCAGTGACCACATAGGCTCAGAAGGACGCCACCCAGAGACAATGAGTAACTTTGTCCCAAGAATAGCACTTGGTCTACAGCTGGAGTCCATGAACACTCCCCCTGGCTACCAGTTCTTCCCAATCTTCCCCTTGCCACTTGTTTTCTTTACACTAAATGTGACTGTATTGGTGGATGAGTAAACTGCCACATTTAGTAGAGTAAATACAGACTTTGTGTTGTTGGCTAGGTGTGTGGGTTGCTGGTTAGCATAAAGGAAGGACAGGGGTATTGGATGAATAAGACTGGTGGTAGTTTCGGTTAAAGGCTGGTAAATGGTACTAGAATGTGCCATGTAAATATTTGCTTTCTGTCGGGTACTATTCTAAATGTTCTACAGATATCAACGAATTTAATACTCAGCCATGAGGCAGGTGTTATTACCCACATTTGCAGATGAGGAAACTGAAGAACATTGAGTAACTTGAGCAAGGTCGCACAGCCACTCAGTAGTGGGTCTTGGATTTGAACCTAGGCAGGCCAACTCTGGAGTCCAGGCTCTTAGCTTACATGAGGCTGCCTCTCGAAACCAGACATTCATGAGGTTTCAACACGAAGGTTTGCAGGGAAAATTCAAAGCCACAATATAAACATAGAATACATTAAGGAACATTTGAAATTAGCGTAAATTTAGACTTAGTTTATATAAGCAAATGTCAGAGAGCCTTAGCACCAAAATATGAGTAAAGAAAGAACTGAAAAGAGACGTGGGTACTTCAGTAAATAGAACAAACAATTCAGAGTTCTATTTATAAGTTGTTCAAATTCGCTGTCTTTGGGGAAATAAAATTGATCCTTCTATCTCTTTCCATCTCTCCCATCCCCACTTCTTTCTACCAAGCCTCCTTAGTCTAAAATTGATGAAATATTACTCTGTGAGCTCTGCCTCACACACACAATTTGAAGCTTCTAAACACACCCACAAAAAGAGAGAATTTTTAAAAAGTCTCAAATTAACTTAGCCAACCCTTTCATTTTTATAAGAAAAACAAAATCCAGGGAGGCTAATGGCTTGACGAATGTGGCACCCTAATTGGTAGAACAGCTGAGTCTAAACCCCAGGCTGCCTAACCTTCCACCCATGGAGGTTTCCACAGCCTGTGGCCAAGAATCATAGGACGTATTCAGCCAAGAAGGAAATTGAAAGAAGGAGGGATTCACAGCAGTGGCCATGTGGGACTGGGGAAGGAGAGGGAGGCAGTCTACTGCAGTGCTTCCCAGACTTTTAAATTTCATGGAGCAGTGAAATTTCAAATAAATATATAAGTTCTATCACTGGGTTGCCAACACTTTCATTTTGCCAAAAAAGGACATTCGAAAACAAACAAAGGCAAAACAAGTATAAACTACTTTCACCACCATTTCACACAAGAATAGACTCTGCCATAGCAAAGTTTTAAGACACTTCTTTAAATGAAATTGTCAGCTTTATGAAAAATTCACAGTCTTGTGGCTTTTCTTCATTTAGCTGAGGATGAAAGCATACTTCATCATGGACTAGCCCTAGGTTGATAGCCAATATTTAAGAACTACCAGAATATGGAATAAGTCGTACACTGAGAGCCAGAGAACTGAGCTTTCATCTGTCATTCAAAGAACCTGTGACGTGGGCCAAGTCATTCCACGGCTCTGGGTCTCAGACTTGCTCATTTAGAAAGTGAGGCCTTCTGACCAGCGCTGCAATGCTAGCATTCTAAGAACAGTTAACTGTCTGAATCAGACCAACGTTACAGGTACTCCTCCTGAGAACGTGGGTTCTCACAGAGCCTTTTTCCCACGTTTTCTCCCAGGAGAAAATTTTGGCAGGTGAGGGATGACCTAAAGCTACTCTCCCCTGAACGTGTCACCCAAGTCCACTGGTAGCTTTTAGAATGCCTTTTGTAAAAGAAAAGGTCAGACTGGCCAGGACGATTTGTTTTAAAGTTATCAATTACTCTACTTTTTATGGTAACTATTATTTGTGATGCCACTACAACTATCTTTGTGGTGGGGGAGGGGAGAGAAAGAGAAGAAGGAAGCAAAGGACAGGTGTAGAGGAAGGCCTGGAGAGAGGATGAGTTTGACGATATGAACCTTTTTTAAAAGTAAGCCACACCAGGCACTGCTCTTTACAAAATGACCCCAATCTCAGTGTCACTGCTAGTATATTCAACCCCTGGTGTGCCCATAAATGGAAATAATGTTAGCAGGAGCATAGAGTTTTTCTTTTCTCTCTCTCTTTCTCTCTCTCTCTTTCTCTCTTTTTCAAGTTTTGGGGTGACACTGGTTAGTAAAGTTACATAAGTTTCAGGTGTACAATTCTACAGTATGCCATCTGTATATCACATTGTGTGTTCACCACCCAGAGTCAGAGAGTAAGGGAGCAGGGGGCGGTAAATGAGGGTAAATGGAGTAGAGCTTTTCAATGTATCAACAGAAGGCGGCTATTGTGCTGGGGTTCACAGAAGGAAGCCTGAGAACCTGCACACTCAGCTAAACCTTAGTAAAGCCTTAAAGAGTTAAGTCGGACTTGTTGGATCCAATACAGTTTAAACGTTAAGAGAAAAAAACCACAGGAAACCTAGAAACAACAAGGTAGAAGCAGATTTCACTAAGTTTCCTTCCGTTGGTCTGTTGTCGTCACACCCATAATATAATTATAATCAAGCATTTGCATTTAATTACGGTGTTGAGAAACACTGGGTGTGTAGCAAGGACAGCTGAACCAAGGACAGAGCTTTATGGCCAATAGGTGTGGTACTTGTACTGTGAGGAATAAATTTCAGAGCAGGCAAATACACCTCTTGGCTAAATAAGACAGAATGAAGATGTTTATTGTTATGCCAAACATGGATGTATTTGCACAAAAAATGGCACAAATCACCAAATGTTGCAAATTGGTTTAGGCAAACAGTAAGCCCTCCATAAATGTCAGGTGTTATTATCGTTATCATATTTGCAAAAAAATGATTCAATATTTTTTTTTTTGCTTCCATGCCCATAAAATAAAATTGACAGAAGGGTTAGTGTCAGGTCTTCAAGCTACATTTTTACGGAAAACCCACAGCATTCAGTAGAGCCATATACACCTCCTTTGGTGTTATTCCACTTCCTTTTTTTATGTTCTAAACTCTAGAGGTGTTAAAAAAAAAAAAGGACCAAGTCCTTTCTTGGGGTGGATTTTGTGGTACCAACCACAGGAATTTCGCATGACTTTGGTGCATAAGTAATTGCGATCATGAAAATTCCTGATTTTTCAAAAATAAATGATTCATAAAAGGCACATAAAAGTTCAGTTAATAAGTCCCAATGCGTTCAAGAACATATCTTAGCTCAGCCAATGGAACTAGTTTTTTATTCAGTGGAGACCTCTTAAACGCATTGCCTCAGCGCACAGTAAATCTATTCTTTTAGCAGGTTTATTCCTTTATCTGGTAGTCAATTAAGTGGCCTCTCATGAAATGTAGCAATGACATACATTTGTGGAGAGAGGTATATTCTTATAACTTGTCTGATTATCTTCGGGTTTCAGCATGTATTATTTATGAGCATTATTTCTTAAGCAGGTTTATGCCTTCATCAAGTAATCATGAACACATTTTAAGTATAAATATGAGTCTATAGCAACTGGAAACCACCATGGTTTTAGCAAGGTTCATTCTTGCACAAATACCTCATTCAATTTCAAGGGAATTGTATTTTGAGAATAAAATGTATTTTGTCATTTTCCCAAATCGTAATACCTATACGACAAAGAAAAGCAGGCATCACTGTTGCATGTATCCGACTAAATATTTCTAGCAGTAGAAATGTCATCAGGTTGTTTCATACATCTGAAATGAACTGGGAAAAGCCTTTAAAATGCAACAGCAAGGATGATAATTCCTCTGTTTAAGAGGAACTTCCCAGGATAAATGTCAGAAAATGTATTGATACACATGTGGGAAACAGAGTGTAATCATATTTTTAATGTTCTGGATATTAGAGTTTTATTCTTGCTTATTTTTGTTAAAATTTCAATCTGACTGATGAATCACTTTTTCAATGCTGCAAAAGTAAAGAGCATTATAAAAGTAAATCATTATTCTATCTCCAGAGATCAAATCTTCAATTAAATTTTGCACAATTTATTTTGCACACCAACAAACAAATTTGAAATATTAGATGGATCAAAAATTGTATTTTTCCCTCTCTAATCTGGTCATTAAGGTACCATTTTAAGCAACCACCCTTTGTTTATTTAAATATTTCTTAAGTCACTATTATTTTGGAAATAATTAAAATAGCAATGTGTTTGGATAATTTTACAACCCAACCCTGCTGTTATCTGTTAAATGTAGACACCAGGCCCAATCTACAGATGAATTAGCTGTTCTTAAATTAAGGAATATTATGAGTCAGTAATGGTATGACATTCTTTTTTATGACTATGGCTTGGGTTATAATGTGACAAGAAAAAAAATGTAATGTTTCCAAAATGACAGTTTTTTAGATTTGTGTTGCCTGAGGTAGTTCAGCTGAACAATAAACTATAATTTGATTGATGGGAAATTGAAGTGGCTCATCTAATCTGCCAGTCTAGCCTACCGCAGCTTTGGGTTTGCATGTATGATGATGTGTCACAGTTTTAGAGATAATATTGTTAGTATTAGACAGGAGATTTTTTTCCTTCCCACATAAAAACGGAGAACTTTATTACATAGGAATGATCAGAATATGCCGTGGATTAGCATGGAATCAAATTTGTTGGGGTATAAATGTGTAAGTCCAACTGTAGAAACTGCATGATATAAATAAAACCTCAGAACACAGTTATTTGTTTGGGGTAAATTGGCCATGTCCTAACTGTAGAATTATTCAGTCTGAGCTGGAGTGACATCTGCACCTGAGAAAAGCAATCAGACTATAGCTATTTCACCTTTATTTTAAACAAATGCTGCCTCGATCAAGAGAAATTTTATAGACATCAATTATGTTAAGATTCCTAAACTCTAGAGAGAGAAATGCATTTGAAAAATAATGAAAAAGGAATAAACAAAACTAAACACCTTAACCATATGCAAATTCAAGTAACAAATTGGTAATCAAAGAACATGAGGCTATTTATAATTACCTGCTGAATATTGATGATTTCTCAGATTTAACCATGGCAAACTGAAATGAAGATTCCTGAGTTAATTTCAGAGTATAATTTTAAGCAGGATGGTTCTAGTTCATCTTCTAGTATTAGCAGACAGTTCAAACAACTTTTGAATATTAGGCATATAATTTAAAAATATCAAAAAGTGTCCAACGATTAATGTCTTTAAATTAATACAGAAAATTAAATGCATGAAATTGCTTCAAAGTTCCTACAAATTTTAGTAATAACATCCAGGAATGCTAAAGCAATGAATTTCAGAATATTTCAGAATATCTCACAGGAGTATATCTGCAAGCAGAAAAGGTAAATATTTTAAAAGGAAAATTGTAGGATTGGAATCGGAGATTTCATACATTTTCTTTCTTTAGAAATGAATAATGGTCATTGAGAAGGAAACCAATAAAAACTTGGAAGGTTTAGTGTCACGTCTGGCTTATGTGATGTATTCAAAGTAAATTAAATTAACAATGGAAGCATTTTCACCTACAATTAAATAAAACATCTTAAAAGTTTATTAACATGTAATCAGTTGGTTCTCGCCAGTTTATTGGGAGATGAACACTCATATAACACAGATGGAAGTATAAACTACTGCTACATTTCTGGAGAGTAATTTGAAAATACAAATATCATTTCTTTTTCGTTTTCTTTATTTGTTAAACTTATTGAGGTGACATTAGTTAATCAAATTATATAGGTTTCAAGTATACAATTCTATAATCTATCATCTATAAATCCCATTGTGTGCTCACCACCCACAGTCGGGTCTCCTTCCATCACCATATATTTGACCACCCTTTCCCCCCTACCCCCTTGCCCTCTGGTAACCACTAAACTGTTGCCTGTGTCTATAAGTTTTGTTTCTTTGTTTGTCTTATTCGTTTGCTGTTTTCAGTTTTATATCCCACATATCAGTGATGTCAGATGGTTCTTGACTTTTTCTGTCTGAGTTATTTTGCTTAACGTAGTAATCTCAAGGTCCATCCATGTGGTCACAAATGGCATTTCTTGAGTGCTTACAATACTACAGGTACTGTGCTATCCATGTATTTGTTTCAATATACATTTTATCAGTTTCTATCTAGAGCCATAAAAGTGTTCATAGCTTCTGACTCATTCATTCCAATTTCAAGAATAGATCTTAGGAAAATCAAAAATAATATGAGATATGTATATGTTCATTGCAACACTACTTACGTGGGGAAAATTGAAGATAACCATAATGTTCAGAAATTAGTTAATTATGCCATGTTCCTACATCCCTATAATCACATAGTATGATTATACAGCCATTGAAAATTATTTCATGTAGAATATTTTATAGCATGCAAATTGTTTATTGTAGGTTAGATGAGGAAAGCAAGAAACAAAATTGTATTTGTTATATATATTAAAAGAAAATGATGCAAAATTAGAATAGCAAAAGATTCTAAGGAAGTAGCTGCTAGAAATATAGTTTTTTTTTTCTTCTTTAAACTCTTCTATATTCCCGAATATTTGGGGGAAAGGCATGCACTTTCATGATTGGGACAGAAAAGTCATGCTCTGCATTCCTTTGACTTTATCCCGACCTGCATTGGGTATCCTGTACCGTACATTGGCACAGACGATCCCTCACAAGAAAGGGAAATAGTATAAGTGTTGATGTCAGGCAAATGTGTCTCAGACTACCAGCTCCACTTCTTAGTAGCTGTGTGGCCCTGAGTGTGGCATCTCACTTCTCTCGGCCTCAATTTTCTCATACGTAGAATAAATTCATCAATAAGCCTATCTATAAATTCA
Organism: Rhinolophus hipposideros; assembly: GCF_964194185.1. Taxonomy (NCBI): domain Eukaryota; kingdom Metazoa; phylum Chordata; class Mammalia; order Chiroptera; family Rhinolophidae; genus Rhinolophus; species Rhinolophus hipposideros. Next base: position 68,664,542 of record NC_138059.1, read on the forward strand.
TAGAGGAAAGACTAATCAACATTAACCTTAATGAAGAAGAGGCTCCTTTCAACTGGAAAAAAATGTTTAAGTGGGCCTACAGGATCAGCTGACTGCCTACGTATACACAACACCAGAAGAAAGGTGTTCCACGCAGAGGGTGCACAGTGAAAATGGGTAAAAGCAAGGGGTAGAATGATGTCATCTGGAACTGGCTGCCAGTCTCTTAGTATCGCAGCGAAACAGATACAAAAGAGGTACACAATGGAAAGAATATGATGCGCCATACCAAGACATTCAGGAAGTTTCCCCAAATGTAGATATCCCTGCATTCAGGCATCCATTTTCAGTTATTTCCGTCACTAAGTAAACTGACTTGTGTTATTCTGAACAGCTTAGTATTGATCTTTTTTCTCTCCTGGAAGTCATAAAATATACTTGAATTTTGGAAATTTAAAGATAGAAGAAACATCACAGTATCACCAAGACCACCATCACCTTCAAAAGATGAGGAAAATGAAACCTAGAGATTTAAGGTTTGCCACAATGCTTGATACTTTCATACGCATTTGCAACATGGTTTTGTTTCCGTTTGGCTCCTATAACAACCCAACTGATTTATGTCTTCCTAGAATTCAAAGTAATAATATATTATTCCTCCTTAGAAAATTCAACACCCGTTTCAATTAATCAGTTTTTGTTTTTATAACCAGCAAATTATTCTGGAATTCATGAGAGTTCACTGACCTCCTGTTCTAGTTGTTTCTTTTTGCGCAGTTTTACACTTTGCATCAGTTTTTTGTCAATTTTTCAGTCACTTATGATATTTTATATTTATATTTTCTTTGTATTTTTCCACCAATTCATCCTACCCAGCCTGCATTGATTTTAGTTCTACTGCTTAGATTTGGAAATCGAAGACTTTCGAAGGATGCCCAACTTGGTTTGGGTGTAAAATTGTGAAGTAATGTTTTCATGATAGAAGAGCAACATTCCATGCATATAATTGAGACAACATTGAAATATTCCTAGATTTTGAAAGTCATATGTTTTAATTAATATGAGGACTACGGTTTTTATGGTATATTTCCATAGTCCAAGTCAGGAGTGGACAAACCACTTGCTAGCCAAATACGGTCCGTTGCCTCTTTTGTAATAAAGTTTAATTGGGACACAGCCATGCCCTTTTTGTTTCATCTCATATATCTGCTTTCTCACTACAATGACAGAGTTGAGTGCTTGTGACAGAGATCACATGGCCCACAAAGCTGAAAATATTTATGATTTGGCCCTTTGCAGAAAGAGTGTTCCAGCCTTTGATCTAAGTAATCAATACTGTCTCATTATATCTGAATAGATATAAAGGTTATCTTTGGAGACATTAATTTCAACTTCAGTAAGTGTTTCACTGCCAAAGCACTAAGTAATCAGTAAAAGCATTACCTTTTATAGAGTTAAAACTTAGGAATTCTTTGTCTCTGAAATTTTTCATTTACTATTTTTGGGTTCCAGTTGACCTCAGGTAACTAAAAGCTCAGAAACCACAAATAAAGGGGAACTACTGTGTGTGTGTGTGTGTGTGTGTGTGTGTGTGTGTGTGTGTGTGCGCGCGCGCGCGCTCACAGAGAGAGAGAGAGAGCACTTCTCTGATGATACATGAGGCAGAAAGTCCAAGATCCTACCTGCCCCACCTGCCTTTCATTCCTAGGCACAGGTTTTGGCATATGGCAATGGAACTCAGCGCTCTAGAGATGATAACGTGACACTCATTGGCACAGAGAGACAGTCTCACTATAAGAGTTTACTGTCAATTTGGTCCTCGGAATACTTTGCACCAGACAATCAGACAGTTTATTAATTTGATTTTCATTGTCTCCGATGCCTGTACCCCTATTTCCTCTACCCGGCCACTCTTTCCCTACCTGTATATCTTCAGTCTGCTCTAATATACAAAAGCATTTAAGAATAACAGATCTGTTTAATCTCCTTTTATTAATACCTTCTAACTACCCCTCTTATAATTCAGCCTAAAGAATGGGCCCAAGTCTTCCTCTCTGTTTAGATTCTCTGCCATTACAGAAGTAAATCGCATAAAAATCTGTCACAACTTTGAAAATTTATAACGCCCATAACATATTGACCAAGAGTTAAGCACTAAAGTTTCAAATTAAGTTTACAATTATTCAAGATGGTTATCTGTGACAAATCTATTCTTAGATGTAGTTAACCAATCTGCATCATTTCATTCTCCTACCATGTTTTAAAAATAAAATGTTATTGACGATTTTCTGGAACACTCTAGGCTGGCATGATGGTCTTAAAATACGACTCTCATTGTTTCCTTCAGTGGCTGTACCCTGAGGACACAAAGATGGGTATTGTGAGTAGGTGAAGCCATGATGTAGGAGAAGTGACAGGTGTAAGGCATATCTTCTTGGATATGACTTTTACTTCTTGGTAATGACTTTTACTTAAAAAGGTTTTTTTTTTAGAAAAACATTCAAAGAAAAGCAGTGCCCTTTTACATGTATAACAATTTGGGGGAATACAATTAGAAATTCACCATGCTTTTTAAGAACACACAGGATAAAAATAGGCTTCATGGACTGTGCTTTTAGATTTCTGCTGAACTTCTCACTGACCCACCCCTCCCCACCCCCACTAAGAGTCCACCCTCTGCCTCAGGACGCACTTCAATGGAAATTTTGCAAAAAACATTCATGTTAAAGGAATTTTGTACATGATATCATAATACATTCTGCATGTCCAGATATGTCGAGTGAACCTGATCAAATCATTTAGATTTTTTACCTTCAGCAACCTCATTTTCTAAATGAGATAATAGTATGGGTCACAAAATAAACAAATTACTAAACTGTTATTAAAAATTATGTTAAAAAAAAAAAAACAACAACACCAACTACCATCTTGGCAGCCGACTGATGTCCTATAAAGAAATACAAATTAGAAAGAGATTCAGAGAATGCATTTTTGGAGCCCAATAAGCAGAGACTATTGAAACAAACTGAATGAAAGGGAAAAACAGACCATGAATAGCATGTGGCCAGTTAGTTTCTCTATCGGGTTTACACTGTGTGCTCCTATCTTTCTATTAGAAGCGCTGATGACTATATGTACATGTTGTGAACATTTAATTTCTAAAAAGCCAATAACATACTTGTTATTGGCCTCATATAAAACTCATTTAGACATAACCTTGTACACTTTGTAATGCATCTAAAGTCTACTTATCGTGTGAGGAAATCAGTGGGTGGTGTTAGACTTTGGCCCAGATATTTAGATACAGAATCACACCAGTGGTTTTAATATTTTCAGTACAGAGACTAAGTTATCATCTGGAAGTTGCACAGGGTAGGTATTGAAAGTTGCTGAGTTGAAGAAGGGAGCTTCTTATTATTCAGCGCAAAATAAGCCCAACACAGTAACATTTGGATAAGCCTTATTTGCTGTTGTTAATTTTAAAAAAAAGAAAAGAAAGGAAAAAAACTTAAGCTCCAAAGCAATTTAGGGTTTCTGTGTTTGTTGACATTACCTTTTAATGTGACAACCATGACACCATTTTCCACAACAGATGGATTAATGTCATTTAAAAAAAAATTACTTCACCTAGACAGGTGTTTCCTGTGTATGTTTGACATGAAATTAAACATAGCTCCAGATGTTCTGTTTGTAGCAAAGCCAGTTAATTTTATTAGAACGTTTAATCACAGATCAACAGTGTAATAGAAGGGTAGTGGACGTGAAGCAGAGATTTCACAGAACTTCCTAATGAATTGTGAATTAGTTTATGCAAGGAGATCTAGAGAAATCCAGTGCTGCGTATGCAGATCCCATACATTGCACTGATGGGCGCTTGTTGTGTTTCCTGAACTTGGACACTGTTCATATTTAGAAGTGTCACTAGAATTGTAAAGGGGTGTGTGTGTGTGTGTGTGTGTGTGCTGGCAATAAAATAATTCAGCCACTTATTGTGAGTAGATTCCTTTTTTCAAGCTCCACATGCATGGGGTTTCATGTACACTGCTCCTTGGGAGTAAGTGACCTGGGAATTCTCCTGGGTGGCGGCAAGTACATTCGGGGTCCCTGCTGTTCACAATGACAGCTCTGCCTGCACTGAGCATGCTCCAGGGACAGCCGCCCCGAGTCCGGCAGTGCCAGGCTTAAGCATCATTAGATGCCTAGTTATTTTTCCTCTAAGATTAGCTATAGATTTCCCATTAATTATAACATCAGGTTGATTCATCATTAATAAAATAAATCTCAGCGAACTGTCACTGATTTCTTGACTAAAATGAAAACAAATGAAGAAAAATCAGTTCCTGTCTTTGTTATAGTCTTATCAAATTTGTCTTTGTAGCAGTATGGTTATTCCAGAGCCAAAGCAAAATATTCATAATTTTCTACTTTGAAATATTAGTGTGCCCATATGCACTAATAAAAACTTAAAGCCCTGCTATGATTGATGTTTTTTGTTGTCCCGTCACCTCATTGTATAGAAGTTTGTTTTAATGAGTTTCTCTAATGAATATTTTATATTGCTACTTGGATGAATGGCATATGGTAAATGCAAGGTAAATTACAGCTCTTTAAATAAATATTTTTCATAAATTATTTATTTTGTGATGCCTGTATTGGTAAGATGTCATGTCAGATGAAGATTGGAAAGTATTTACTGTAATACTTATTTGTAACTTGAAGAAGTAAAATTTTTTTAATTATTAACAAGCCTCCAATATACCCTTGAAACTCATGGCAAAATTAGCATAAACTCTATCATATTATGAATTTGTGAAGACAGCTTCCATTCTAAAATGCAAAAATAAGATAATATCTTATGTGTGTGAGAATTTTTATACAGTACTGTGCAAATAAGGAAAAAAAAACACTTCTATAAGGATAAAAACAAACTTGGTAAGAACCAAACTTAAAATGAGATTTAATATTGAGAGTTATTTAATCTCTGAATTACATTTTTTAAAGCATAATATCATTATTTTAATTGAGTAACGACACATGTCATGGCACTTTTTATTTTGGGGAAGGATATACTTGAGTGAATGGTTTTTACCATCTAATAAATATTAGCAACTGGTTTATTTGACTGCCTATATGAACATTAAATTCCCATGATAGTCATGAAAATGTGATATTATCATCCCTATTTCTACATGTAAGAAACTTGAGACTCACATGGTTGGGAAGTAACAAATTGTTGAACCCAGCATAGATTGCCCACCATGCATATTGCTTTCTAGCTAAACTGACAAGGCCCCAAAACACATCACCTCCTACAAAAAGAGTTTAGATACAGAAAAAGCAAGTATTCTGTATTGCTACACTATTTTATTATTACCCATAATAATACCAAAAATAATACCTGCTAATACTTACAGAGTTATTACCCCATGCCTGCTACTAAGTGTCTTCGTACATCAATTGACTGAGTCACCACAGCAGTGCTGAGATGGGTACTATCATGACATCCGCTCTACAGATAAAAACACGGAGGCACACAGTTTGTGACCCTGTGTGACCCTGCCCAAGGTCACACAGCTTGTACATACCGGAGCTGGCGGTGAAACTCAGACACGGGACCAACGTCTTTCCTCCAGATAATGGAGCATACCGTGTCACATCGCCACATGTCCATGTGTCCTCTCCCCGGAAACTACAAACATCCTGAAGTCATGAGTGTGTCTTCTTCATTTGTGTACATCCAGCATGTATAACATCACTTGGAAAATAGTAGATGCTCAGTAACTGTTTGGTGAACGGTGCCGATTCACGTGTCTACTGTTTATACATATGTTCAAAATTGAACTTCTTTCAATTCTTGAATTCCAAAAAGAGGCAAAATAAGCAAATGCTAACAGCTGTGTGCTGAAATTCAACCATCTAGGGTTCCACCCTTGCGCATTCCAAATGTAACAATAATAATAATACTACTACTAATAATAACTAATATATCAGTAGTAGGAGTAGCAGTAGTAGTAGTGTGTATAGATACAACAACGGGGGCAAAAAGAAGAACACAGGATTTATACCTACTTGCATTTTAGCTACACTCATGTCTCTAGTTTATTTATACATTTGTCCATCTAGACTCATTATGTTCATGCTGTCATTGGTCCATGCATGAACATTTAGGTTCTCCATCAAATGTGTCAAACGCGTTAAGTCAGAAGACGTATAAAACCTGTGCTCATGATTATGTTAAGATAAGAAGTCACATATGGTCCCCTGGTATCGTATGCTAACACATAATAAGCATTTGGAGTAATCGAATATAAAATCATTTCCTGAAAGTGGCCCATAAGCCGAAGCATCGTTCTTAATTGAGGCAGAGCCACATGAAATAGCTCATATTCAGTCATTTTTACCTAGAAAAATGGCATTTTTCATGTGGTTCCACCTAGTAGGCAACTGAGTGTCAACTTTACACCAACCTGGATTACCGATGTTAGAATACAGCAGAGCGTTCACGTTATATTAATCTATACAAGGTGCAGCTTCATCCTTTTTCAGGAATTCAAGAGTTGCATCAAGATTTTATAGTAGTTTTAGGGATATCTTTACCAAAACGTCCATTTTTTTAAACCATTGTAAGCATACAATCCAAGATTTGTAGACAGCGTTTACTCTAACATTGTCTTGATTTTAGAAAATGGCAATTAACTTTATTATACAAAAATATTTTAGTGTTTAACACATAGACTACTTCCTGCATAGTTAAAATTTTGCCTTTTATTCTGTGCAACTTAATTCAGAGACCCCCCCGTATAAGCACCGGGGATCAAAACCATCATGTAGTTTGGCAACACATTTTGGAACATATTGATTCCAAAATATCTAGATAAATGAACAGAATTCATCCATATGTTGTTTTTTTCTTTTTTTCCTTTCTGACAGATGGCATGTTGGAGAATAAATAAAAACAAATGCCTTATATCAGAAGAGTTCTTATATTTATATCTCATTCCAGCCAACATTATGAATGTAAAATATTATTTAATTTATTTAGATTTAAAGTAAAATGCAAGAAAAAACACAACAGATTGTAAATGCTTATAAAAAGGGGAAAGGAAGTGAAGTGGAGGTGGCAGCATATCAGGACCTGCTTTTCCCTCCTTGTTCGAAGGAAAGCATGTCAGTTGTCTTGTGATGGACTCAATCCGCAGCCCGGTGGGCATGTCATGTTTGAAAAGCCACATTGAGATACCACCTTCAGTTCTCTGGAGACAACTTTGCAAAATAGTTCAGTCTTCACTGCAATATACTACAAGAGAGGTCTGAGATTTTTATTATCCGATTTTTATTTAATGTGATTTTTCTTATTTTGCCAGTGATCAGGTACCAGGGGAATATACACATGAATATAGTGATTAGCAAAGCAATTGACGTTTGCATATTATGTGAGCTGTGCTTGAGAGGCAGACCATTTTCCGGATGACTCGAGGATGTTTTAAAGTGGTTATTTCTGATAACTGGTTGGAAAGTATTGGGACCGTTATTTATCAGTAGATAAGAATGAAGACCCGAAATAGCAGCTTGGAAAACAAATACAGCGCTATAGGCTCGTGAGAGCAGAAAGGAAGGATAGAGAGGGCAGAGCACGGGAATCACCAGGGCCGAGATCTCACCCTGGCGTCCCGTTCCTCCTTCCCAGCTCCACAACCAGCCCTTTCTTTCTTGCCACATTTGAGACCTGCAGGGCAAAGGCTGGCAGACTGCAGAGAATACAAGCGCTAGGCTGCAGCGCTGCCATTGTGGAGGGTCATCATGGCATGCCCAGTCTGCTGTAGGGATGGTGGCAGCATGATGGGAATGAGTACTCTTTGTACGAACTACAGTGACTACATGAGTGCTAAGGGAACAAGACTCAAATGTTAGAAATGAAAAGGATAGCTTATCCTACATAATCACAGATTGGGGCTCTCAAAGGAAGTACTTAAATAAAAGTGATTAACACCACATAAAGCCAACTTTCTGAGTCACCCACATTTACAAAGGAAAGATGATTTGTCCAAATACCTGAGGTAGTATCATAGAAGGAATTCATAGATAAGATATATATATTTTTTTAATTTCTCAGAAAAACTACATCCTATTTTGGCCAAATTCACTACACAATAAAGGATACTCTACTTTAGAAATAAAAAAAATCCTCACTTATAAAACATTTTATATCTTGCAAAAGCAGCCGTAGACATTCAAGTGGTAAACCTTAGGGAGGGGGAAAAATGGGAAAGGATATAAATCAAAATACTTTGACAATAGCTGTCTTCAGACCTTCTAAATTACAGTGGTAATGCGTTTGATGGGAGGAGGAAGTAGTGTCAAAATCACCTGGGAGCTCTTTCCAAATTATAGGCATGCCATCACTGTCCCCACCCTCCCACACCATTCCAGTAGGAAACTATTATTAGTAAAAAGTATGTTACTTCACTCAGGTGTTTGGAGTGTGTGTGTGTGTGAGCAGGGTTAAGTGTTGAGAAACCCGGGCAACTCATACTGAAATTCCAAACACTGTTGATTTGCAGGTAGAGGCCATCTGACGACTTAGACTCGAAAGTATGGTTTCTCAGCTGTGGCACTACTGACATTTTAGATGAATAGTCCTTTGTCAGGGTTGGCTGTTCTGTGTGTTGTAAGACATTTTTCAGCATCCCAATCCTCTACCCACTAGATGCCAGTAGCTACCCAGCCCCTCCCCACCCAGTCAATACAATAAAAAATGTCTCCAGATATTGTCAAATGTGCCCTGGCCAGGTGGTGTGGGTCAAACCCATTAAGAACCACTGAGCTAAAGGTGGGTGTGTGAGAATTAAATAGGGAGAGGAATGCTGCCTTGAATTAAGCAGTAGACACCTTAATAAAATCTACATAATCACAATTGGAAAGCAAGATAACAGTTGGGATGTCAGATTCAGGAACGAAGTGCTCCTTCTACCAGTAACTGTGTATTTTGTCAGTAATAGAAAAAAAAAAAATCAAGCACACTTAGTTGCTTTAGTTCTACGCTGAGAGGAAAGTGCTAATTCTAGGAAGCAAAGATTGCCTTTCGCCAAAGAAAGGAACGCCTACTTTTCCCTGAAGAATGTGCTCATTGTCCACTTAAAAACAAAAATTTTAAAAGTCCTTTTCCCAGCAAGATAGGCATTGTGGAGATGTACATAACCTTTTGTGTGGGAACAGATTCCCTTACTGATAACAGACTTGCCCTAACGAGAACTGGGTCATGATACATTTTTGATGTACCAGTTTCCTAAGCATTGTCCACCAAACACTGCCACTGAGCAGTCTGCACCCTTTGTATGCTTTCCTTAGGTTTACTACTACCAAATGAATTGATTGTGAACAGACAATTTATACAAGAAAAATTACATCTGGAAACTATAAATTTGAAACAATGCACACCTTTATTAGAAATTAACACAATAAAACATAAGCAGCATTAAGATCTGTTATTCGCCACCTAGTAGACTGGAAAATGCCATGTCATTGAAATTAAGGTACTATCAATAACAAAATACTATCATGATTTTATGTATCATGAAGAAAGTAACAATGCTACTGATTCAACTATTACATGTCATTGATTATAAAACATACTCAAATTTCAGAGCTGCTAAAAATGAGAAAAAAAAGATAATCTAAGAATCACTGAAACCTATGCTTATAAAAATTGATATGGTCCGATTTGGCAAAGGTATGGAAAATAGACATCGTCTACAATATTGATGACGCTATAAATTGGTACAGGTTTGGGAAAGAAATTTGGTGGAAGAATGAAAACAATAAATCCATTTACTTTTTGACCCAGCAATCTAATGTTCAGGAATCTAGCCTACAAAAATATCGGCATATGAGTATAAAGATATTATGTATGTTCAAATTTATTTAATGAAATATAATGAAAAAATTATTTTAAAAATCCTCACTTATAAAACATTTTGTATCTTGCAAAAGCGACCGTAGACATTCAAGTGGTAAACCTTAGGGAGGGGAAAAAAATGGGAAAGGATATAAATCAAAATACTTTGACAATAACAGAAATAAAAAGTTAGAAACAAGTTCAGAGTCCACCAGTAGGTGAGGGGGATACATAAATTTTAGCATAGAATTAGAATTCCAAAAAGCCATTACAAAAAATAAGGTGCTTCATATCTATTACTTTGGAAACCTGTCAACAATGTTAAATATAAACTAGGTGTAGAATGACTATATCACATAATCCCATTTTTTTTCTATAAAGACAATGTTTTAAGTCACATAATTCAACAATCATTTCCCAGCCATGTGACTTTGGGCAAGTCAATTCCGGTGTGCCAGATGCTGGTCTAAACATTTATGTGAAATTATGTTATATATTAACTTCTTTAATCCTCATTCCAGTGGATAGGATTGTTATTATTGCCATTTTAAAGATGAGGAAATAGAGGCAAGAGCAGAAATCAGAGCATCCTGTCCCATATTATAAAGAAGGTGGAGAGGTGAGATGAGGAAAGCAAGTACTCCTCCCAGCATAGCAGAGCTCACAGTCTGTGCAAAGGGGCTCATCTCAGCCTCTAAAGAAGAAATTCTGAGCCTTGGTGAATGGCAGGGATTCAGTAGGTGCGTTGAATGAGTGGTTGCCCAGTAGGTTCATTGAATGAGTGGTTGCCAAGGGCCTAGGTTCACTCCCCAAAGAAAGAACAAGATTTGGGAAAGTGGCTAGTATCTGAACAAGTAGACCCCATTTAGGTCTCAAGTTGAGTGTCGAGAATCGTCTCTGCACCTACTTTGGTACTGAGATTGGATGGAGGACCTCATCTGTGGAGACAGACGTCTCTTCAGGTACCTTGGAATGGCCCACAGCCCTGGGGCTGCAGGGCAGGGAGAAGTGGAAGAGTCAGTCCATTTACCTTCTTTTAAAAAATGTGTGTTAATTCAAGCTCCTGATTGTGCTGTTTTAAGCATTTCAGTTGTATCATTAGCACATAGCGACCCCTTGCATTTATTCAGCAGCTTCATTAATCTCCCAGTACTCCTTCAAGGTGTGATTTGTTATTCCCATGTAACTGGCCATAAAACGGAAGCTCAGAGAACTCAAATAATCTGCCAAAGACCACACAGCGATAAGATTTGCAGTAGCAAGACTCAAACCCGTGTCCGCCTGGCTCCAAAGTAACCTGACAGTACTAACCCAATGTTCAACATGCCTAACCTGGGTCCTGAATTACAGCTTGGTCAGCTTATATCTAGATCACCAAGGACCCATATTAATACAGATTTCAAGCCTCATTTCAGAACTGCTGAATCAATCTTCCTGGAAGAGAGGCCATAATCATTGTTTACAGCAAGCTGCTCAGGCATAAACATTTAAAACGGCAGAAACTTCCAGATGTTATCCTTTCCTTGTGGTTTACACACATTAACGATATATGCACACGTTTTATATACACACTTGAAATTATAACGATATATGCACACGTTTTATATACATACTTGAAATTTACCTAACTATGTACAGTAATCATAATTATAGGTATAGAAAAAATAAATCTAATTTCATTCTTTTTAAACCAGGTGCATAGAATCTATACATTTTTTACTTAATCAAAAAATTAGTTGCCACAATAATATGTCAGGAAAAGTAGAATTCATATTTTAATTGAAAATATTTGTATTTTATTTGGCACTGCTTTTGGGTATGCCAGCAATGGACCAGGAAAATACAGAGGTTATTTAACATATGACCAGAGCTTGGTCATTTAATTATCTGTATTTCCACCATTCAGTTAGAATATAATTAATAGATCACACAAACAATACTTTTCTAAATAATCTGTAATACGCTAAAATACATATGATTCTTTGACAAACACTGAATTCCCCCTTTCGAGTGCTGTCTGCCATGCTTTGCAAAGCACTGCATACCTCGCTATGAAAAGCTTTACATCAGTGTTGGAACAATCCTTCAAATCTATAGCTGAGCTTTGTGTGTATGAAATTGAAAGTATCGCTGAAAATTAGATAATTGCGTTAAGTGGCCATAAATTGTGCATTAAAAAAACAAAAAACAAAACAAAACAAACAAAAAAACACCCTATTTTAAAAAAAGTATTTTGAGTGCAGCAGCTCCCTTGAATGCCTCTGGACAGTATTTTCAGAACTCATTTGTTTGAGGGGTTTTTAATCTGAGGACATTGAAAAGTTACACCCGCTGTGCTGTCGTCAATCACGCCAGGAGGAAAAATAGTGGCATGATTTGTTATCTGTTATTCCCCTAGCTGTGGTGACTGTCTCCCAGTGCCAGCTCTGTCCTTAAGGCCATCACTTATAGGGACCACTGTCTGTCAAAACCACAGCCAACTTTCAGGGCTGCCTTTGTTGGAGCAGACAAATGAGTATGACCTTTAACAATAAAATAGGCACCTACTGAGAAAGATGAAACAGCAGCTGAAATTAAGAACACCATATAGCCATTTCAAACGCTTGGAAAAGTTAGAAGTTGAACTAAAACTTAATTATAAGAGTAAATGTGGGTAGACGTTGTCAATAATGAAACAGACATGGTCAGAAGTATCGATTTGCCACCTGAACTAAAACTTCATCCAGGAATCATCTACCTTTCATTAATAATGAATGGTATTGATGGGTTTATTTTAAAAAATGGGGGCGGGATTAAATTATTATGATAGCTGAAGGTTTATCAGATGGTGATATTTTCTCAGTGGATGCAGAGATATACAATTTGTTGATGAATATTCTAGAAGGGCAAACGGAGAAAAATAAGAACACACTAAAGCTTTGATTTTCACTAATAGCTACTTCAAACGGTCTGCAGTGAAGTACCTCCGCCTGGGTAGGTTTTATTGGCTGTGAACTGGCCATTGATATTTTGTAGTGTTTCAAAGCTTAGTGTAAGCTTTCCAGGCATTGCATTGTAAAGACCACAGCACAGTTTGTGGTTTGAAAGGCTCTTGTAACCCAACCTGGCAAGTGGTCAGTGGAGACTACATTTTACAGAGAACACAAATCAATCTTATTGAGCACTTTTCAAGTAATATAATATTCTGCCTGTGACAATAATGAAATTAGTCTATGGATTTTGTTTAAATATTGAAATGCCATTTGAATATTTAATGAAACAGAGTACTTCATAAGTATGCATATTCGTGTGGTTTTCCCAAAAATAATGTCATTGATTTTTATAGAGAAATCACTGAGAATGATTTCAGAAAATGCTTTCATTCAAAATCAGTTATATTTGTTAATTCAGCAATACCTGTTGGAGGTAATTAAAGAGTTCATGGATTTCCAACCTATAATTCCATCATCTCTTATGTGGTAGGCATTTGGGTTACTCTCTTTTTTTTTTTTTTTTTTTTTTTTTTTTATTAATTAATTTATTTATTAGTTTCAGGTGTACAAAACAAGGTAATACTTAGACGTTCATCATTTATATCCCTCATACTGTGAACCCCCCTCCCCCCATCCACTATCCCTCCGACCTCACACTGAACCATCACATTATATATATAAAATTATAGTTGGCATTCATTAATGTTTAGCTTCTGGTGTACAATGCCATGATCAGGTATCCACAGTATCCCTGAGGTGGTCTCCCAAATAGGACGCATGTCCATCGGATACCCAACAAAATCTTTACAACATTATAGAATACCTTCCCCAAATTAATTTTCAAAAGAAAAACCCTGAGGCCATCTTGTGGTTACCAGCTGCTTCCAAATCCCTTCACCTTTCCCCTTATCCCCAACCCCCTCCCACACACCCATCTAACCACTCTCGGTTTTTTCTCTGCGTCCCCAAAACTGACTCTGATTAGTTCATTCACATAGTCTTTTCTTTAGATTCCATATATAAGTGAGATCATATGGTACTTGTCTTTCTCTTTCTGACTTATTTCACTTAACATAATGTTCTCTAGATCCATCCATGTTGCTGCAAATGATAAGATTTCTTTCTTCTTTATGGCTGCGTAATACTCCATTGTATAAATGTACCACAGCTTCTTAATCCAGTCATCTACCGATGGGCATTTTGGTTGTTTCCATATCTTGGCTATTGTGTAAAGTGCTGCAATAAACATAGGAGTGCATACAGATTTTTGAATTGGAGTTTTGGATTTCTCCGGGTAGATGCCTAGGAGTGGAATTACTGGATCATAGGGTAGTTCCATTTTCAGATTCCTGAGATACCTCCATACTGTTTTCCATAGTGGCTGCACTAATCTGCAGTCCCACCAACAGTGCACTAGCGTTCCCTTTTCTCCACATCCGCGCCAGCATTTGTTGTTTGTTGATTTATTGATAATAGCCATTTTGACTGGAGTGAGGTGGTATCTCATTGTGGTTTTTATTTGCATTTCTCTGATGGTTAGTGAGGTTGAGCATTTCTTCATATGTCTTCTTGCCTTCTGTATGTCCTTTTTAGAGAAATGTCTCCCCAAGTCCTCTGCCCATTTTTTAATTGGGTTGTTTGTTTTTTTGGAGTTGAGTTGAGTAAGTTTTTTATAGATTTGTGATATTAATCCCTTATCAGATATATCATTGGCAAATATCTTTTCCCATAGAGTAGGATCCCTTTTTGTTTTATTGATGGTTTCCTTTGCTGTGAAAAAACTTTTTAGTTTGATGTAATCCCACATGTTTATTTTTTCTCTTACTTCGCTCGCGCGAGGGGATATATCAGTGAAAATCTTACTCCGGGTAATGTCCATGAAGTTTCTTCCTATATTTTCTTCTAGATATTTTATGGTTTCAGATCTTACATTTAAGTCTTTAAGCCATTTTGAATTTGTTTTTGTATATGGTGTAAGGAGGTGGTCCAGCTTCATTTTCTTGCATGTGTCCGTCCAGGTTTCCCAACACCACTTATTGAACAGACTATCTTTACCCCAGCGTACATTCTTGCTTCCATTGTCATAGATTAGATGGGCATATAGGCATGGATTTACGTCTGGACTCTCTATTCTGTTCCATTGATCTATGTATCTATTTTTATGCCAGTACCATGTTGTTTTGATTACTGTAGCCTTGTAGTATAGTTTGAAATCAGGTATCGTTATACCTCCCACTTTGCTCTTATTTCTCAAGATTGCTGAGGCTATCCGGGGTCTTTTATGGTCCCATATAAATTTTAGGATTATATGTTCTATTTCTGTGAAAAACGTCGTTGGTAGTTTGATAGGAATTGCGTTGAATATGTATATTGCCTTAGGCAGTATGGACATTTTAATTATATTAATTCTTCCTATCCATGAACATGGAATGTGTTTCCATCTATTTATGTCTTCTTTCATTTCTTTCTTCAGTGTTGTATAATTTTCTGAGTACAGATCCTTTACATCTTTGGTTAGATTTATTCCCAGATATTTTATAGTCTTTGGAGCAATTGTAAATGGAATTGTTTTTTTAATTTCTCCTTCTGCTATTTTATCATTGGTATATACAAATGCAACTGATTTCCGAATATTAATTTTATATCCTGCTACTTTACTAAATTCATCTATCAGTTCTAATAGTTTCTTGGTGGAGTCTTTAGGGTTCTCTATATATAGTATCATATCATCTGCATATAATGATAATTTTACTTCCTCCTTACCAATTTGGATGCCTTTTATTTCTCTCTCTTGTCTGATTGCTGTGGCTAGAACTTCCAGCACTATGTTGAATAGAAGTGGAGAAAGTGGGCAACCTTGTCTTGTTCCTGATCTTAGGGGGAATGGTTTTAGCTTTTCCCCATTGAGTATGATGTTAGCTGTGGGTTTGTCATATATGGCCTTTATTATGTTAAGATATGATCCCTCTATTCCCACTTTCTTAAGGGTTTTTATCATAAAAGGTTGCTGTATTTTATCAAATGCTTTTTCTGCATCTATTGATATGATCATGTGATTTTTATTTTTCATTTTGTTAATGTGGTGTATCACATTAATTGATTTGCGGATGTTGAACCACCCCTGCATACCAGGGATGAATCCCACTTGATCATGGTGTATGATCTTTTTAATGTATTGCTGAATTCTGTTTGCTAATAATTTGTTGAGAATTTTTGCATCTATGTTCATTAGAGATATCGGCCTGTAGTTTTCTTTCTTTGTGGTGTCTTTGTCTGCTTTTGGGATCAGGGTGATAGTGGCTTCGTAAAAAGTGTTTGGGAGTCTTCCTTCCTTCTGGATTTTTTGGAAGAGCTTGAGGAGAATAGGTGATAATTCTTTTTTGAACGTTTTGAAAAATTCACCTGTAAAGCCATCTGGTCCAGGGCTTTTGTTTGTTGGGAGATTATTGATTACTGATTCAATTTCCCTGGTGGTAATCAGACTGTTCAGGCTTTCTGTTTCTTCTTGAGTTAGCTTTGGAAGGTTGTGCGCCTCTAGAAAATTGTCCATTTCTTCAAGGTTGTCAAATTTGTTGGCATATAGTTGCTCATAGTAATTTCTTACAATTTTTTGTATTTCTGTGGTGTCTGTTGTCACTTCTCCTCTTTCATTTCTGATTTTATTAATTTGGGTCCTCTCTCTCCTTTTTTTAATGAGTCTGGCTAAAGGTTTGTCAATTTTGTTTATCTTCTCTAAGAACCAACTCTTGGATTCATTGATCTTTTGTATTGTTTTTCTGGTTTCTATTTCATTTATTTCTGCTCTGATCCTTATTATCTCCTTCCTTGTGCTCCCTTTGGGTTTATTTTGCTGTTCTTTTTCCAGATCCCTTAAGTGTGAAGATAAACTGTCAATTAGTGATGTTTCTTGTTTCTTTAGGTAGGCCTGCAGTGCTATGAACTTCCCTCTTAGGACTGCTTTCGCAGCATCCCATAGATTTTGGGTCGTCGTGTTCTCATTCTCATTTGTCTCAAGATATCTTTTGATTTCTTCTTTGATCTGCTGCTTGACCCATTCATTATTTAGCAACATGTTATTCAGCCTCCATGAATTGGTGTATCTTCCTGGTTTTTTTCCCCTGTAGTTCATTTCTAATTTCATAGCACTGTGGTCAGAGAAGACAATTGGTATGATTTCAATTTTCTTAAATTTATCGAGGCTTGTCTTGTGTCCTAACATATGATCTATTTTAGAAAATGTTCCATGAGCACTTGAGAAGAACGTGTATTCTGCAGCATTGGGGTGAAATGCTCTGAAAATATCAATTAAGTCCAACTGCTCCAAAGTATCATTTAAGGCTGTTGTTTCCATATTGATTTTCTGTCTGGAGGACCTGTCCCTTGTTGTCAGAGGTGTGTTGAAGTCCCCTACTATGATAGTGTTGCTGTTGATCTCTGTCTTTATGTCCATCAGTACCTGTTTTATATATTTAGGTGCTCCTATGTTAGGTGCATAGATGTTTACTAGGGTTATGTCCTCTTGTCGGATTGATCCCTTTATTATTATATAGTGCCCATCTTTGTCTTTTAATATTTTTTTCATTTTAAAGTCTATTTTGTCAGATATAAGTATTGCAACTCCAGCTTTTTTTTTTGCTTCCATTTGCATGAAATATGTTACTCCAACCCTTCACTTTCAGCCTGTGTGTGTCTTTTGATCTGAAATGAGTCTCTTGTATACAGCATATACAAGGGTCTTGTTTCCTTATCCACTCAGCCACCCTATGTCTCTTGATTGGAGCGTTTAATCCATTTACATTTAAAGTGATTATTGATAGGTACATAGTTATTGCCATTTTTAGATTTGTAGTAAATTGTTTTCATCTTTCTTCTATTTACAGAAGTCCTTTTAGTATTTCTTGCAATGCTGGCTTGGTTGTCATAAATTCTTTCAGTTTGTTCTTTTCTGGGAAGCTCTTTATCTCTCCATCAACTTTAAATGATAGCCTTGCTGGATAAAGCAATCTAGGTTGTAGGCCTTTGTGTTCCATCACTTTGAGTATCTCCTGCCACTCCCTCCTTGCCTTCAATGTTTCTGTAGAAAAGTCATTTGATAGTCTTATGGGAGTTCCCTTGTATGTAACCTTCTGCCTTTCTCTTGCTGCTTTCAAGATTCTCTCTTTGTCTTTAAGCTTTGCCATTTTAACTATAATGTGTCTTGGTGTGGGCCTGTTTGGGTTTATCCTGGTTGGAACTCTCTGCACTTCCTGGGCTTGTATGTTGGTTTCCTTCATCAGGTTAGGGAAGTTTTCGGACATTATTACCTCAAATATGTTCTCAATCCCTTGCTTCTTCTCTTCGCCTTCTGGTATTCCTATGATGCGCATGTTGTTGCGCTTGATGTTATCCCAGAGGTCTCTTAACCCATCTTCATTGTTTTTTATTCTTTTTTCTTTCTGTTGTTCAGTTTGAGTGATCTCTGCTAACTTGTCTTCTAAGTCGCTGATTCGATCCTCTGCTTCATCTAACCTGCTGGTCATTCCTTCAAGTGAGTTCTTAATTTCGGTAATTGTGTTTTTTAGTTCTAGCTGGTTGTTCGTTAAGATTTCTACATCCTTTTTTAGCTCTAACTGGTTGTTCTTTATGATTTCTATATCCTTCTTTATGTCTTCTCTAAGCTCCTTAAACATTCTTATCACCAGTGTTCTGAACTCTGTCTCTGACATGTTGGTTACCTCTGCTTCATTTGGTTCCAGTTGTGGAGGTTTCTTCTGTTCTTTTATTTGGGACATGTTTCTTTGTCTCCCCATTCTGACTGACTCTCTGTGTTTGCTTTGATGTATTAGGAAGATCCCCTAGAGCTCTTAGTTCTTGCTGGGTTATCTTATGTAGTATGTGTCTTTTATATTTGACTTGGACTACTTCGTTCTTCTCTGCATGTGCTCCACAGGAGGCTCGTGTATTTAGTATATCGTCCTGTTCAAGAAGAACTTTGATTGCTTTTTGCTTGTGAGTAGGTGGGCTTAACTCCTAGGCCGTCTAGTTGTGAAACTTGGCTCTGCTCACCACAGGGTGTTCTGCTGGGTGAGGGTTGGCCACTTAAATGAGGTTTGGCCTCTATGGGCTCTTGTGCCTTCAGAGAATTCCCTCTGGGTGTGTGACTTGTAGGTCAAACTCGGTAGTACTCTGGTTTGGTCCAGAGTTGGCTTCTGGAAAATGTTGAATCTTGTGCCTCTTAAGCTGGGCCCTGGTAGGGCAGTTTCAGCACAAATCAAGTTACCAAGTACAACAACAACAACAACAACAAAGAAAACAAATCAAGTACATTCACAAATAAAATACAACCGACAATCCCCCCTCAACATAGGCAAAGATATCAAAGCAATAATGACAGAACAAAGCAAATCACTACAAGCAGAAAAAAAAAAAAAAAAAAAAGGAAGTACCAAGCAAAGCAAAACAGAAAGCAGAACCAGTCTTGGCTTAAGCCCACCAGGTAATCTCCAGGTTGTCCTCTGCTGTGCCAAAGAGTTCCCTGCCTATTGCGCCGGCAGCGCTGGTCACCTGGTGCCCAGAGTGAATTTGGGAGTGTAGATTTAAATGCGAGGGGCTGAGGGGTCTGGATGACAGTTTTCAGAGAGACCATGCAGTTTCTGTCCTTTCCTGCACAAATGCACGCTGAGAGTAGCTCCACCAGCCCTGTGGTCAGTATTCCTGAGTCTTAGGGCCCTCCTTCCATGGGTGACTTGTAGGTCAAACCCGGTAGTACTCTGGTTTGGTCCAGAGTTGGCTTCTGGATATGTTGAATCTTGTGCCTCTTAATCTGGGCCCTGGTAGGGCAGTTTCAGCACAAATAAAGTTACCAAGTACAACAACAACAACAACAACAACAAGGAAAACAAATCAAGTACATTCACATGTAAAATACAACCGACAATCCCCACTCAACATAGGCAAAGATATCAAAGAAATAAAGACAGAACAAAGCAAATCACAACAAGCAAAGAAAAGAAAAAAAAAGAAGAGAAAGAAAGAAAAAAAAGAAAAAGAAAGGAAAAAAAAGAAGAACAAAGCAAAACAACACAAAACAAAACAAAAAAAAAAGCAAAAAAAACAAAAAAGCAAAACAAAACAAACAAACAAACAAACAAACAAAAAAAAAAATCACCAAGCAAAGCAAAACAGAAAGCAGCACCAGTCTTGGCTTAAGCCCACCAGGTAATCTCCGGGTTGTCCTCCGCTGTGCCAAAGAGTTCCCTGCCTAGTGCACAGGCAGCGCTAGTCACCTGGTGCCCAGAGTGAATTTGGGAGTGTAGATTTAAATGCGAGGGGCTGAGGGATCTGGATGACAGTTTTCAGAGAGACCATGCAGTTTCTGTTCTTTCCTGCACAAATGCACACTGAGAGTAGCTCCACCAGCCCTGTGCCCAGTACTCCTGAGTCTTAGGGCCCTCCTTCCGTGGGTGACTTGTAGGTCAAACCCGGTAGTACTCTGGTTTGGTCCAGAGTTGGCTTCTGGATATGTTGAATCTTGTGCCTCTTAAGCTGGGCCCTGGTAGGGCAGTTTCAGCACAAATAAAGTTAGCAAGTACAACAACAACAACAACAACAAAGAAAACAAATCAAGTACATTCACAAATAAAATACAACCGACAATCCCCACTCTACATAGGCAAAGATATCAAAGAAATAAAGACAGAACAAAGCAAATCACAACAAGCAGAAAAAAGAAAAAAAAAAAGAAGAGAAAGAAAGAAAAAAAAAATAAAATAAAATAAAAAAATAAAAAATAAAAAATAAAAAAAATAAAAAATAAAAATAAAGACCACCAAGCAAAGCAAAACAGAAAGCAGCACCAGTCTTGGCTTAAGCCCACCAGGTGATCTCTAGGTTGTCCTCCGCTGTGCCAAAGAGTTCCCTGCCTAGTGCGCAGGCATCGCTAGTCACCTGGTGCCCAGAGTGAATTTGGGAGTGTAGATTTAACTGCGAGGGGCTGAGGGGTCTGGATGACAGTTTTCAGAGAGACCATGCAGTTTCTGTCCTTTCCTGCACAAATGCACGCTGAGAGTAGCTCCAACAGCCCTGTGCCCAGTACTCCTGAGTCTTAGGGCCCTCCTTCCAAGGATGAGTGGGAGGGGGCGGGCGGGAGATCTCTAAGCTGCTGAAAGCCGGGAGCTGCGACTGCCGCTTACTGCTGAACTCAGGGATTGCTTCCGCGGTTGCCCTTGCCCCGCAGCAGGCCAGCCAGAAAGGGTGGGGCCTGGGGATGGAGGGGTCTCCTCCCTCCCAGGCCAGCCACTCACACTCCTCCCGCAGGCCTGAAAAGGTGGTGGCTAGGGGTGTGGGAGTCTCCTCTCTCCTCGTCCAGCGAAAATCCCCTCCTCCCAGCCTCTTCCGAAGGTCAGAGCCGGCTGCCAATCTTCCCAGCGCCTGAGCGCAGACGCCCCTCTGTAATCTGACACTGTTTCTCAGTTAGGGGTAGTTTAAGTCTCTGGAAGGGCGGGGGGAGGATTCGAAAAGCGCGGTGAGGGGCCCAGGTGTGGCGTCTCAGTTCTTTGTCTGCCCTAGGGCCCACGAGCTGCCCGCCCCGGCGGGAGCGATCAACTGTGGGACGCAGGGAAAGAGCTCACCTCCTGGACCCTACGCTCTCCGCCACACCCTGGGCTCCCGTGGGACTCTAGAGCCCCGGGTGCTGCCCTCCACTTTTTCTGTGGGCACGCTCCTCTCCCCCGCTCGCCCACCTAGTGCACCTCAAAGCAAACCTTCCACGAGCCTCCGTCCGACCTGGGAGCCGCGCAGCAATGCTGCACGGCCTGTGCTCCGCTTCCAGGAGTCTGCGCTCCGTAGTCCCGGCGCTGCCGGCCTCGGCTCCGCGGGGGTGGGGGTGGGGGGGCGTGCGCTTCCACTTCGCTGTCCCGCCTCCTCCCCTGCTTGTAATCCGCGCACACCTTCAGGCAAATTCCTCCACGAGTCTCCCCGCTGTTCTGCGTGTTCTATATCTCCCTGTGTCTTTAGAGCTGCAGTTTACCGCCGCAGCCGCCGCCGCCGGCTTGATTCCACCGCGCGACCGCGCGTTTCCTCTCCGCTCCCTTCTTTCTTCCCCTGCTCGCCCAATTTGCGCAGCTTCAAGTAATCCTTACACGAGTCTCTTAGGAATCTCTTAGCTGTTCTGCGTGATGAGCGAAGAGTTGTTTGATGGGTTATATGTCCCGTTTGTAATAAAATCCGGAGGAGAACTCACAAAATGTGCCCCGCTGCCGCCATTCCTCTGGGTTACTCTCTTTCTGATAGGTATGGGAGGGAGTGGTCATCTAACGTCCCTGCCCTCTTGATGTTCTTTGGCACACAAGTGCTAGTGATATGACATTTCCAAATGAATGCATTTATTTACTCATGTGAGACTCCAAGCAACTCTTCCCTTCCTATGAAAATAAAGGAGAAAACCTTATATTGAGATGCTGGGGAACTGGGATCAGGAAGAAGGAAAAACAGGTGCCTTCAGGGCCCCTGTGAGGGAGAAATATATAATGCCTGTTCAAATTCATTGAGACTTCTGGAGTTGTTTGTTACCACAGTCTCACCTAGCATATCCTGACTAATACATTCTAAGTAGGCTTTTATTTCCCAGTTATCAAAACACAATGTTACCCATGACTTCTTCTATCTGATCTATTCATGTATATGTATATAGGTAGGTATGGATGTTTTAGTGGGAGATATTTTAGATCCCGTGTATAACTTTTCTCCCTTCTCTGACTACAGTGTTCCTAGCACCATTTATCTGTGTACTTTATGAGTTTAACTTGAGTTGGTTTGCACCATAACTCTTCTAGCCCAAAATAAAATCACAATACCTTTCAAAAAAGAAAAGATCTAAGGTCTGGGTTCTAATCCCAGAATTGGCAATTGGCTGCACCAGTAATAAGTCGAGGGTTCACAGTTTCACCTCTAGTACAGAGGTGCACATCTTCAAAACTACACAGAATTTTTTTATAATCAAAAGCTTGCACCAATGTAAAGGCCCAAGTTTTTAATAGGTTTGGAGTTTCCATTGTAACCTCATTCTGAAGTGGTTATCCTTTCAGCGTAGGGTTAAAAAGCTTTGACAAAGCACCACAGGGGACATTGGATTGCCCTCACTTACATTGTACCTTTCTCAGGATGGATAAATACAGTCTCATTCTCTAATGTTCCCGACTGCCTCTAGGAACACTAAATTTTAAGAGAGAAAAACATGAATCCTGTATTTCAAGAGAGGTAGAACTAAGCCATTGTTAACTCCCCTTAAAAAGGATATTCAGTGGCCAGTTCAGCTTGCCCCTGAGACACCTAAAGTTGCATTAAGTACTTGTGAAAGTGAAAATCCACTGGGAACCCCAATTCCAGTGTTTAAAGCTCAGCATGAATAGTAGACTTCCTAGCATGGGGGCGCTTTTACATGTCCTTATAAGCAGATTCAAAACTAACTGTATGCAGTCCGGGTACACCGTTCCTATTAACCGATCACTAACCATCATCTTCCATTAGATGAGCAATCCAAATATCAAACGTTATATAATCTCTGTCCAATCAGAGGGAAAAAGCTGATGAGCATCTGAAAGTCAAAAGCCTGTATGTACATTGCATGTCACTTAGACAATGTTTAAACGACAAATAAGCATTTAAGCATTTAAAATCTGAAGGTTCTGTCTTCCTACCAAATGTGGCATGATATGAATTCTCCAAATTTATTTTAAAACATGTTGATGTTTGCTATTGATTAGATCATTGATTTCTAATA
This sequence comes from Rhinolophus hipposideros, assembly GCF_964194185.1. NCBI lineage: Eukaryota > Metazoa > Chordata > Mammalia > Chiroptera > Rhinolophidae > Rhinolophus > Rhinolophus hipposideros. The sequence goes on from NC_138059.1 coordinate 68,688,147, forward strand.
AATACTTCCTCTGATAGGTGCCTTCTAAACGTTATAAAAATAACGACTTAGTAGCACATGATAGTTCAGAATTTACTCTGTATGTGTTACACTGTTAGTGAAATTACTATTTTACATTACTATTATAAATAAAAAAATGCTTGTATATTTTTTAGGTTTAATGCATGTAAACTTAAAAATACATGCATTTTTATTTTTAAGAACACATGTCTAAATACATTTCAAAGACCTGAGTTATTTTGCATGAAAGGTAAAAAGATCCAAGTATCTGATGTGTTATGCATATTCTCCATATTTTAAGTTTCTATTTGCACAATCTAACAACTATTTTACTAGAAATTACTGGAAAGTCAGCATTTCATTCAGTATCACTTAGCAAATGTATTGTTATCCGGCTTTAAAGTAAGTTTTAAACATAGGAACTTGATTGCTATTTAACCGTATAGGTCAACCATGAGACATTTTAGATCCTATTAAAATTTTTCTGGTCAAGCAAAGGTGACAGAAAAATAACCATCACAGGGTCTTTATTGTATGCGATAGGACCACAAATAAACTTGTATCCCTACACTCAACCTGGCCAGACTTGACTGAGTGCTAAAGGGCGAGATTTCCCACTGATTTTTCATGTGTAAGCTAAGAGGCAAAATAACCCCAGCTCATTCATGGTGCCAGTGAAGAGGAGGATTTGGTACCTTTTATCTTGTGAAAATAAAATCAGCTAAATCTGAGATATATGGTAGCCCAAAATAAAATCACAATACCTTTCAAAAAAGAAAAGATCTAAGGTCTGGGTTCTAATCCTAGAATTGGCAATTGGCTGCACCTGAGATATACAGTAGGTCTGTTAATGGAGAAACAGCACAAGTAGAAGTACGAGCACCATGGACCACAGTTTCTTAAGTGTGTATGGCCCTGCCCATTTATTCTTACACTTTGATGTTTCCAACTTACAAAAGCAAGATGTACTTTTGATCACTGGCTTTGACCCATTGCTTTATTTTCTAATAGTCACACCCCTTGCAAAGTTTGAAAAATAATTCCTAAATATATTGCTTGTGAAAAAGTACAATTTAAAAAACAACACATCTATGAGAACTTTATGAATGGAAAAAAAATTTAATTAAAGTTCATTTGGGTGACAATTGTTAGTAAAGTTACATAGGTTTCAGGTGTACCATTCTGTAATACATCATCTACATATCACATTGTTTGTTCACCACCCAGAGTCAGTTCTCCTCCTATCACCATATATTTGATCCAGTGGAATACTATTCTGCCATAAGGAAAGATGAAATAGTGCGATTTGCAACAACATTGATGAATCTTGAGATTATTATGCTAAGCAAAATAAATCAGACAGGAAAAGTTGACAACCATATGATTTCACTGATATGTGGGATATAAAACTGAAAACAATAAAGGAACAAGACAAACAAATGAAGGAACAAAAGCTCATAGATAAAGACAATAGTTTAGTGGTTACTAGAAGGTAAGGGGGGAGTGGTAGATGACGGTAAAGGGGATCAAATATATGAAAGGAAATATTTTAGAGCCTGTGTGTGAGAAATAAATGCCACAGATCTTTTTCACATGTAGCTTTGGAGAAATGCAGTTTTCATTCGTTTTTTTTTTAATTTGCTATCAAATATATATATATATATATATATATATATATATATATATATATATATATATATATATATATATATATAATTAAATGATTGGGACTATTTTCCCACAAATGTCATTCAGAGAATGCTTTCTTGCTTTCTTACTCCTAAAGTGTTCCAACAATTTTTTTTTTTCGGTGAGGTGATTTATCTCTGTCTCTATTTCATAGTTGCTTCTTTTTCAAATTATACTTTTTTGTGTAATACACTTCAAAGAGAGAACATGGCTAATGATTAGATTGGGAAATATTCCTTGAAACAATATTTAACTTGAAGAATATGAGATAATTGAGTAAACTAAAAGCTCATAACATAAATTACTTCAAATTTTTAAAGATATTTCAAAGTTAAAAATTTCCATTTGTGTCTCTAAAGTCACAAATTGTTCTCTTTAGAAAATAAAATATGTTTTATTGTTCAACCTCAAGGTACCTGAAAAAAAGAGGATTTCAATAATAATGATTAACTTTTCTTTCTAATATATGAAAACTTCTTAAATAAGTCATTTACCTTTGTAACTTTATACTTCACATCCCCATTTATCTTTCCTAGTGTCTATCTTCCAAGGATCATTCTTCTCCTTCCTACCCTACTCTCAAACCTGTGCCCCAATATATCTCTACACAAAAGTGATTACTAGAAAGTTAGTTGTGAGCAGGTATGTGAAAAGGCATGCATGATCCTAATTCAGAAAAATAAATGAAGCCATGGAACTATAAGTAAAAAGGGATTTTTCAATAAAATATAAAGTGAACAGATTATTTAGCCCTATAGATGGATAAAAATCCAACTCTTTCTAAGGATTACCTTTCTCCTTTTCCTTCTTACCTTTTTCAAAATCATAACCCAATCTTCATGTCTCCATTAGCTAAGTGAAGTATTTTCTCACATAACCAGGTCACAATTCTGAGAGGAAGATCCTCTGAGGCCTCATGACATAATCCTCCAGTGTGCGTTTCCCTTGAGTCTTGGTGACAAAAGAGTCTCAGTGTTCTCTCGTGTTAGGATGGAGCACCTGAGTTAGAGACTGTTCTCCCTCTAACACTGTAATCTTAGATAAGAAATGAACTTCCGATGCTTATGGAATGGATGACTTTAAAATACCCTCAAGTTTTACCTCAAGTTCTAAAACTCTGGTCCTAGCCGACAACCAATGCTTAAAAACTCACACAATCTGAGAGCTCAAAGGAACCTTCAAGGTCACCTTTACCATAAAACTGAAATGCAGAGAAAGGACCCAGAAGAAGACCTAATGGGACCATCACCATGGCCATCAGATAAAGCCTAACTCTTGTCTTTCTCACACCCAGATTGAATGGGTCAGATAATTAAATGAATAACATCATACTATGTTCTAAAACTAAACACAATTGTTTTATGTACTGTGAAAAGCCTGATCAGGATAGAAATCATAATTGACTTTTTAATGGAAGAAGAAATACAGAAAATGTTGACATGTGTTAACCACTCATCATAGGAAAAACCTTAAAGGAGTACTGAAAGTCCTGTATCCGATTCTGTCAAGACCCTACCTAGAAGCTGTAAGTGGCAGCAAATAATATAGATTCACTTCCCTTCGTGCATCATCGGCAAGTTTTTAATCTTAAATTAGACCCTATACTTGATTAAAAAGAAAAAGGCTATGACAGTATTAACATAAACAATGTAGACAAAATGACAACAAGAGGCCACGAACCACCACCTTAACATTAAAACCACAGCCTGAAAGGATTGTACACTCTCTCTTGTTTTGAAACACCAAGGATTTTGTTTTGAGATTTGGAAAAAGAACAGAACCTTTTCAGCCTCTGGATTGGCTTTCGAATCCTATTATAATTAAGCATGTGCTGTAAACTTTCCTCTGGGAATTTGTTAATGGCTTAGGCCTGGCTTAAATACGGAAGAAGGATCTCGTCTCTTTTGTCCCCCAAACCCTTTGAACAAGCTACAAATTTGCATGAAGGTGAAGGACTCATTATTTCTAGAATGATTTCATTTTAGTGCATTTAATGAGCCCTGCTCCTTTTCGAATAGTATTTGCATCAGGACTTATAGAGCAGTGATTTCTAATCATTTAAGTGAGGGGCAGTGGTTAAGAGATGCAATTGAGAAATTGATGAAATATACATCAGCACACATGCATTATCTAGAATTTTTTTAAAGTTCATCATTTTCTGAAACTCATCCATAAACTACATATTAGTGACAACGTATTTTTGAAATCTGCCTCCAGCATAAACAATTTACATGTATTTATAGAATGAAGTCAATGAAACTATGTGAGATGTTTACATGGAGTTTGACATATGGGGCTCAATTAAGAATAACTTATATTATTGTGATTAACACACTATTTTTCTTAAAGGGTAGAAGAAAATCATTTCTAATCAAATACAGGAAGTTTATTGAAACAGCTGAAAACAAAGGCGTATGCCTCACCAGCAGTAAATATATTGTTGCTTTTTTAACCAAATACTCATGAATAATAATGATGACAACAACATATATTGAGTTCTTACGGTATGCCAGACTCAATTCGTGCAGTAAACTTATGAGGAATGTTTATACAGATACCTCCATTATACAGGAGAGTGAACTAAGCCACAGTTTATTCCCAAAGGTCTACTGAGAATATATTGGGGACCTATATCAAAATATGTACAAGAAATAATCATCTTTGCTTCAAACGTCTTTTCCAGTTACCCTGCTAGAGCTTTGAGAATGTCATCATCCTCAGATACCACGACCGAAACTGTGAGGTGATCTTTAGTTTCGGTCTCCCCACACCCCATGTGGGGCGACGATGTCAAATAAGTTTTAAGAGCAAGGACTTGGACAATCAGACTGATCTTGGTTTGAATGTCGTGTCTGTGGCTTATAAATTCTGGGGCTGTGGCCGGCTGTTTAGCTCCTCAGAGATTCCGGTTTCCACTTATGAAATGGGCGCTAGAACACCTACGTGGGAGAATTTCCATTTCAGACAAACACTGACAAAGCATATAAAGCTCTTAAGCCTGGTGCACATTCCATGTTCAATAAAATGTAACTTTGTTACTATTAACTCATTCTCCAAAATATCTAAAAGCCACTCCTTTCTCTTTCTTGCCATTGCTACATCCAGTTTCAACCTAAAGGATTGTTATAATAATCAAAAAAAAAAAAAAAGAAAAAGAAAAAAGAGATGATTTGTGGTCTGTGGCGCCCTGTTCGCCGACTAGATCACCTGGGGCAAGATGGTTTTAACAGGGCAGGATTCTCCGCTGTCCTCCATCGTGGTCCTCTTTGCTTTGCAGCCCAGTGGGGTTTTCCTCCAAGCCTCTTCAAAGTCATACTGATCACTCATACTGATGAGTTATTCTCTGTCTGACTTATTGTTCTTAGCGTATCTATCACCCTCTAGCTCCATCCACGTTATTGCAGATGGCAAGATTTCATTCCTTTTTATGGCTGAGTAATATCCCGTTGTAGAGCTGTACCACATCTTCATTATCAAATCTATTGATGGGCACTTAGGTTGCTTCTATATCACAGCTATTGTAAATAGCACTGCAGTGAACATAGGGGTACATATGTCTTTTCGAATTACTGTTTTTGTTTTCTTTGGATAAATACCCAGAAGTACAATTGCTGGGTTGTATGGCAGTTCTATTTTTAACTTTCTGAGGAACCTCCATACTGTTTTCCACAGTGACTGCACCACCTTGCAATCCGACCAACAGTGTATGAAGGTTCTTTTTTCTCCACATCCCTTCCAGCATTTACTTCTTGTTGTCAGGTGGTACTGTAACAGTTGTCAGGTGGTGCCTCATTGTGGTTTTACTTTGCATTTTCCCGATGATTAGTGATGCTGAGCATCTTTGCAGAGGACCTATTGAGGTCCTCTGCCCATTATTTTTAATATTGTATGTCAACTACATTTTAATTTTTAAAAAGAATACTCCAAGTTAGACTCCCTTCAATAGGATAGTGCTGGGTAAACATGGGGTGGGGGTGGGTGGAGAAGTGGATCCCAGGAGAAAGAAGGGGTTCTATAGCAGCCCAGTCCCCTCAAGCCCTTCCTTTTGTTATTGGTCCTCAATGAAATAGCTATTCCAGAAACACCTAGAAGTGTGCGTGCCTGCCTTCAAGTTTTCCCTGCAATGGTGAAAATGTCAGGTTCCCTGCTCTAATGATACTAGGCTACAGTTTCCTTTCTATTCTGAACCTCTCTGTTGTCACTGAAGAATATATTCAGAATGCTACTTATTAATGAGTTCGTTCACGTGTTTATTAAGCATCCTCCCAGTGCTGGGGCTGAAGGACACAGTCTGAGCGTTCATTATGCAAGTGGATGGACAAGCATCTGAACAACTGATGTACCACAGTGCGACAAAATGAGAACCAAGTGTAGGAGCTACAGTGAGGAAGAAACGATGAATTGGAGGGTGGTGGTGAGAGTCTGAGAAATCCTTACTAAGGACTTGGAAACTTTTGAGGTGCGTGTTCAAAATATACCCAATGTCCCAAATGCTCTGTGACCCCTGAAAAGGCTCCCAACTGCCCCTATGCACAGCTAGCTTGTCACATACTACAATTTGAGTGCTTTCTCAGTGAGCAAATGAATGAATCAATGAATCGGGTATAGATTTAATTTGGGGGGGAGACAGCAGGGTAGGCTATGTTTTAAATGAACTGAGCTAACAAAGTAGGAATAAATATTTGGAGTCGATCATGTTGATAATGTGAAACATTTCACCCTTCACTTTCTCCGTTGGAGGTGAGCACCATTCAGCAGCTCCCCAATAATGACTGAATGAGACTCGTTATTTTTCACTGGGCATACAAACAGTGGACTCAGCATTCTTCGTATATTAATCACTCTTCGGAATAGGTATTTGTCATGCCATTTTAGATGCAGTTTAAAAATGGCAGCTCAGTGACATGCTGAAGTCACAGTCACTTCCGAAGTAGACGTTGATTAGCAAATGGGCCAAACTTCTATTCCTTGTGCACAGAGGGAAATCCCCCCTCAGCTTGACCAGTTGCCAGAGATCAAACATGCACTTCCCCTCTACAAATGGAGAAGGAAGACCCAGTGCCATCCAATTTCGATAAATGTCTACTATCTCATCTCAGACAGAAAATGGCCAAATATCCTCATCTAAATTAACAGCACAAAAATGATATTCTGTTTTCAGCAAGATCTTTAGATTTGCATCCCCCCTTCCTAAATAAAATTGAGGCTGTTATTTATCATTTTTCACAAAAGTTTTATCTTTCACTGGCCAATAAGTAATACACTGAAATCACTTCTGACTTCATCCCATAGACATGATGTCGTTCTCTGCAAAACTCATGTGGAAAATAGTGAAGTGGGAATCCCTTCATAAAGGCAACCTAACAACCCTGGGCTCATCCACAGCTCCATCAAGGGATGGTTCTCCCTGCTGACCTGGAGATCTGAACGGTCTAACAGTGATTCTTTCCAACTCTGACAGAAGAAGAAGCCGCAGACGATTAGGAAGTAGATCAGGTAGGACGGTGACGTGCTTAATCAGAGGCCAAGCAATCAATACGCACCAACAGGTCAAATCAGTTAAATTGAATTAAATTGACCTTTTATCTTTGGAGAAAAGCCGAAGGACAGAGAGGAAAAGAACGGGTTAGGGGTGACTGGCCTTATAACAACAGAGGAAGTCCAGCAGTTAAGTTATGTACAGTGAGAGCTGATCGAAGCCCAGTTAGAGATGTATGTATCCTCAATGTGAGGAGGCTTCCAACAGGGGAAAAACCAGTGTTGCCTACAATTATAGTATATATATTACAGAGAGAGATTTCCCTGTGCTCTTTTCCTCATCTTTGTTTTCTCCTCTCTGTTGGTTTCTTTTCTCAACCAGTAAACATAATCAAGTCTTATGTTTCCGTCTTGGTCCATTTTGAGTTAATTTTGGTACACGGTGAAAGCAGTCTTAGTTTCATTATTTTGCACCCGGCTTTCCAATTCTCACAGCACCATTTATTGAAGAGGCTGTCTTTTCTCCATTGTATGTTTTTGGCCAAAGTGTCCTTGGATAGATGATTGGATAAAGAAGATGTGGTATATATACACGATGGAATACTATTCTGCCGTAAGAAAAGATGAAATAGTGCCATTTGCGACAACATGGATGGATCTTGAGATTATTATGCTAAGCGAAATAAGTCAGACAGAAAAAGACCAGAACCATATGATTTCACTGATATGTGGTATATAAAACTGAAAACAACAAAGGAACAGGACAAAAAAATGAAGAAACAAAAACTCATAGACACAGACAATAGTTTAGTGGTTAACAGAGGGTAAGAGGGAAGGCGAGTAAAAGGAATCAAATATATGGTGATGAAAGGAGAACTGACTTTGGGTGATGAACACACAATATGATATATAGATGATATATTACACAATTATACACCTGAAGCCTATGTAACTTACTAACAATTGTCACTCCAATAAAATTTAATTAAAAAAACATAATCAAGTCTCTTGTCTATTTTCCATTCAAATTCTTCCTTCCCTTCTCAGACTTTCTTACCTCCTGTTCTGTATTCAATGTACTTCAATATAATTTCTCACTGCTCTTCAGATACTATGCTACTGACTTCCTACTTCCCTAATTTCCTAATTGTAGAGAATAGGAATCTTGATCTACAACCTCAGATATACAAAAGTTACAAGTGTTGCAGTTTAATTTGATTCTTGAAGACAACTTCAATTTAGTTATAAACCTTATCTCACCCAAGTCTATCAAAGTCAGTCTCAGCCTTGCAAAATCCTTCAAGAACTGGCATCATGGAAACCATTGACTTTTCTATAGCACTGGGCCACTCATTACTGCGGACAAGGCATCTTTGTTGAAGATGAAAACCTTGGTATCCAGATGTTCACTGGGTACATAATTCAGTCATTCATTCTGAATCTCCAAAGTACACAGCACAATGCAGGGGAGGGACTCGCACACCCCTCTCCCTTCTGAATATGGTGGACACACTCTCATTCTCTTTTTCCCCCCTCAAAAGGACTTCCTTTCTTCTGCCTCATCTATGACGTCTACCATGATCTAGGCTTTCACAAAAAATTGAGAAACCTCACTGCAAGGGGCTCTTCTTTCTCTCTAGAAGTTTGTTAAGACTGGGGACAACACAGGGTGTGGGCATGTGGGGGAAAAAAAAAAAACACTATGAGAACAAAACTGATTAATCCCATAAAAAATTTATCCCACCACACAACCAATTAAGCACTTCTTTTCCAGATAACTACTAGACCTAATCTTTATGTTGGATATGGTTGATCACTCCCTCTCTATCAAAGGGATTTGGTCATTTGGCTGCAGTGAAAGGGCACATTCCACATCCCTTCACCATCCTGACTTTTCCTTCTCTTCCACATTTATAGGGAATATTTCCTTCACTCATTCCTTTACGTTTGATTTTCCCATGGTTCTGTTCACAGCTTTCCCTGGGAGCTCTCATCTATAATCATGCTTTCAACTATCATCATCTAGACCCCTATTTTATCTACATCAGTAAAATTTATCACCCAAAAGCTCAAGCTGGAAAGCTAACAAGCTTTGCCTCATTTGTCTCCTTCACGCTCACCCCCAAATGGAATTATCAGCATATGTTGCTCACTTTACAGTTGAATGTGTGCATGTCTGACTCCTCCTCACCCCTCTGTAATACACACTTTCTTTTGAGAATATCCAATTCTATTAGATAAATAAGTATCTTATGTATATGCACATTTTAAAAGGTGTCTTAAGTATAAATTAATGGCTAGTAAGCCAAAAATTTGTGAGACATGGGCAGAATTCATAGAAGGCAGTAAGTCTAAGCATACAATAGGTAATGTGTAAGGTAAGTACTTAGCAAGTAGAGCATGGATATGTTAAATATTGAAGATATGCTAAATGTACATGAATAGTTAACAGTCAAGTTTTTATTCAACCACCCATTGATGAAACCCATTCTGGTCCCACATGACATTGGACCAAAAAACATAGAAAGTCCATGAATGTTCATCACACTAACTGGCAAACTATCACAGAACACACATGTTTCCTTCAGTCTCTTTGATAAAGGAACTGTGTGCTATTGGCCCACACCTTATGTCTATAAATTCCCTGACTAGAACCTCAAGTCTGGTCCTTTCAACCAGCAAGAGAGTCTGATGTGGCAGAAAGAGAGATAGGACATAAGAACATTGCATACGCCAGAATTCAGGGTGTATGGTCCTTCCCTACTTGTTACCTATTCCAATTGTGTTAACTTCATCACCTTCCCCATGCTTTTTGCTGTGTAGTTTAAAGTTAATAGATTGCTGATTCAAGTCCTTTCACTTCCTCTGTGATTTTTTTCCTATCCCATGATCTCTGGAATAGCTCACCTGTTGTGTGCTTGGAGGTTACCGTTATTAACAGAAAATAGTCATACGTGAAACAAATGACCTGCTTATCTGAATAAATTGTCATTTTTCAAATGGCACAGATGATCAGGCTCTGTGCTGTTTTTCATTTCCAAGAGAATAAAGGTTTCGGTAAAATGCCCAAATGGTGTAAAATTCCTGGTTGGGAGTGTTTGATTCCCACCTGTCTACCCCAGAACTATGCTGGTCTCTAGCTTCTACCAAAAAAAGTACATTTCTGAAAATCCTCATTGTTATCCCCAAAATGCCTGACATTATTATAGATACGTACATTAAGCTTTGAAAGCCATCATCCTAATCCCACTTCATTTATTCTGTTCCTATATCAATTTGTTGAGTTATGTTTTCTAAATTTATTATTTTATCTAAATTTTCAGATTCATTGGCATAAAATTGTTGATATTCTGTCATTTTAATGCTTGTATGATCTTTTTCAAAGCCCCCTTTTTTAAATCTGATATTGAAAATTCATCTCTTCTATTCAGAATTGTTAGAGATCATCAATTTTATTAATCATTTCAAATAATAAAATTTGTACTTTGTTGATTTTTCTATTCTGTGTATTTCTTTTATTGAATCTTACTCCTTGTTATATCCTCACTTCTACTTTTTTTACATATTATTTGTTTCTCTAGTTTCTTGGATTATTGATTTTTAGTTTTACATTTTTAAAATATATTTAATAGTACAAAATACCTTCCTAAGCACCACCTTAGCTAAATCTCACGTTTTCATATGCTACATCTTTGTTGATAATCAGTTCAAAATCTTTTAAATTTTAATTGTGATTTCTCATTTGACCTATGGGGTATTTAAAAGTATATTGGTAATTTCCAAACATTGGCATATATTTTGATTTTTTTAATTGTGATAAATTCTTATTTATTTCTTCCTTGTTTTAACTGTGGTCGGAAAACATACTCTGAACTATTTCAGTACCTTGAAATATTGCTTATATGTTTAATGTGCATTTCAAAAGTGTGCATATTGGCACTGTTGAGTACAGTTTCTATAAAGTTCAATTTAGTCAAAATTTTAAACATGTTTCTTAGATCTCAGATCTCCTATATTCTCACTGGTGTCTTCTCTGCTTTTCCTATCAGCTAATTATGAAAATTAAACAGAAATGCTCCCAGACTTAAAATGGATCAGCTTACCATTTTCCAACTTTATGATGGCATGAAAGCAAAATGCATTCAGTGGAAATCAACGAGACTGAGTTGTGGTGTTTGGCAGGTAAGTGTTTTAAATGCATTTCTGACATTTTCAACTTAGGTTTATCAGAACGTAAGCCTATTGTAGGTTGAGGAGCATCTGTGTTTAAATAAGGATGTTGTTATACTAACAAGAGTAATTATGAAGAAGATATTTGATAGATTTGAGTTTGAATTAAAACCATATTATAGTAGTCCCCCCTTATCCGCGGTTTTGCTTTCTAATTTCATTTACCCAGTCAACCGCAGTCCAAAAATATTAAATGAAAAATTCCACAAACAAGCAATTCATAGTTTTAAATTACAAGCTGTTCTGAGTAGCATGATGAAATATTGTGCTGTACCTCTCTGTCCCATCCAGGAAGTGAATCATATCTTGGTCAGCAGTATCCATGCTGTGTACACTCACTACCCAAAGGTCACTGAGTAGCCCTCTCAGTTACCAGAGTGACTGTTGAGATAGCTCAGTACTTGTGTTCAAGTCACCCTTATTTTAATAACTTAGTAACAGCCCCAAAGCACAAGGGTGGTGATAGACAATTCAAATATGCCAAAGAGAAGTTTTGAAGTCCTTCATTTAAGTAAAAAGGTATGTGTGTATAGGGGGACAAAAACAGTATATGTAAGGTTCTGTACCATCCAGTTTCAAACATCCACTGGGGGGTCTTGAAACATATCCCTTGTGAATAAAGGGAGAACTACTGGATAAACAAACTTAAAAATAAAACAACAAACAGAAAATATTTGTAATTATGAACAAATTATTAATAGCCTTAATATATACAGAGAGAAATGAACAAATATCGATATTTTTAAATGATGAACTATAAATGGTCGATGTATCTCTGACAAAAATATTTACCTCATGAGTAATCAAGTATATGCAAATTAAATTATATTTTTTAACTGTTCACACTGATAAAAGAGTACAAAACTACAAAGATAGCAATCGATATTGGCAAAGACATGCAGAAGAATGTCTTTGTTTGATTTGGTTTGGTTTGATTTTCATTTTTTAACCCTGCTGGTGGAAATGCAAGCAGCTACAACCTTTCTGAAAGGCATTTAGTATCAAAACTTAGAAATGTGAGTACATTCTGGGAAGAAAATAGAGCTTTATGGTTAAGAGTATAAAGTCTGAAGCCAATTGCCTTAAGTTTAAATGCCACCTCTGCCCTTAAAGATTATCGAATCCTGAGCAAATCACCATACTTTATTAATTCTAAGGTACGTATTTAAATATTTATCAGAAATTAATTAGCACTATTTGTTTTCTTTTTTAATTGCATATGATAATAGTGTTTCTTACAAGTGATGCCCTTTCAGTTCAATCAAATGTGGTCTTCTTTATGTATCATTATTTTAGTAAATACCTCATAAGGTGGTTCTGAGGATTAGATGAGTAAAAATGTATCAGGAAGTATATATATAATGCAAGTATTGAGTAAATACATTTAAAGCATTTATTATTATTTCCATTCTGGAATTATACGTTCAGAAAATTTATCTTAAGAAGTAATTAAGGAAAGATGTATGCATATTTGCCACAGTGATTCGTATACTAAATTGAAAAAAAATTATAATGCACAAAGGATTGGTTAAATACATGATGGTAACAAATGTGGTTATCATATATGTTCCTAATGAATATGTTTATTTATTTACTTATTCAGATATGTTCACAGAGACGGTTATGAAAAAATAGTTACAAATTGAATATATCACCTAAAATTATTTTGTAAATAAATCGTATAGTTAATATATTCATGTACCTATACTTATAAAACCTATTGGAAGGATAGAGCGATAGATATATAGAAACAAAGACAGAAAGATAGATAGATAGATAGATAGATAGATAGATAGATTTCTTATTAGTCACGTTTTATGTGACTTTTCTTTTTTTCTTATTGTACTTTTAAATTTTTCTTTCATGAACCTATATCACTATACCTAATTTTTAAATAATACTTGGAATAAGTACCTTTTACAACTTACTTTTATGTAACTTGTAAGGAATATCTTTGACTCAATTTGGTAGAAAAATGAAGATTCAAGAATCTATTTATGGATCTTAGTGGGAGAGAACAAAAGGGCCATTATTCCTAGGTGTTCTTAGCATATCCCACATCCCCATGTCCCCACAGAGCTTGATACAGTACAAGAACCTAATTAATGTTTGTTAGAGGGTGAAAGGAGAGTCATCATAAATAAAATGTTCACTTCATCTGGGAAATTAAAACTTTAGACAAAGCATAAAAAAAGTATTTTAAAAGGAACAAACTGGGGGGAATATTTGTAATAGTGAATAAATGGTTAGTATACTGATATACAAAACAAAGACTGATCTAAAAAGAAGATTGGTAAATATAGATACTCTTGTTTTAACATCTGTGTCATGCTAACTCCTGTGCAGTCAAATATGGTTCAATATTTACTTACACATTTTGATCAGAAGCGTGAGTCTCTTCCTTTATGGCATTGTGAAAATGCTGATGTAAGAAGATTAACATGAACACAGGAAATTCTAACATCATTCCATTGCTGCCTTGCTAATGTTCACTTCACTTCATCCCTTGAACTCGCCTTAATTTTGTTAACCATTGATGTGATGATCAGGTTTTATGTAAAAGTCTTGCTCAATGCTTGGCTACCCATATTTGTCATGTGTCCCAGGTAGTCATTAACCTATTTAGTGTCAGCAAAGTTGCAAAAGATAGCAAATGTAAATAAATATGGGATGAGAAGAGATCATTAAGAAAACAATGCCATCATTAAGAAAACTTTAAAAAAGAAGTATGGTGCTAAGTATGGGAGATCGCAAAGAAGTAAAAGGATTCGGTAGATGAAATGTGTCTCTGGAGTGTTTTATCAGGATAAAAGGAAAGAGCCATTATATCTTTCCTCACAACGTTTTACGTAATTTACATTTCACGTATGTGTTAGGGGTTGGGAAGCAGCTCGATGAAATGAAGATGGGCACATAGTAGTGAATTGACAGGCTTTAAAGAGGAACTTGTTATTGTATATTTGTTTTTTTCCATTTACCAAATACTCATTTATCTTGACTGTATGCCAAGAGGCTGGATATACCAGATGGACAAGATAGACGTTGTTCCTGCCTCAGCAGAGATTATATTCCAGGGGAGCACTCAGGCAGTGAGCAAGCAAACAAATAAATAACACAACTGCAGGTTGGGTGAGTACTGTGACGCGTATGCACAGCCAGCTCTTGGAAATACCAGCAGGGGCTGGCGGTGAACTGTGAACTATAGGTAACATGGTATGCAAGGCCTTTCTGAAGAATTAACATTTAAGCTGAAACCTGAAAAATGAGGAGTCACCCACACGAATTGCCAGGGGCACAAAGTCAGGGAGAACAGAAAGTGCAAAAGACACAAGTTGTAAAGGGGCTAGCCTGTTCTTGACATTGGCAGAAAGCTAGTGTGTCAAGAGCACAGACCAAAAATGGGGTGATAAATGAAGGTTGAATGACAAATCTCAGGGCTCTTTGAAGATGCAGTATGTCTCTTTTGAATTTTAGAAGGGTTCCGTTGCAAATGTAAGCCTGTATTTCCACATTTGCACCTTTCCTTATTTAAAATATGCCCTATCCTCTCTCCAATATAAGTAATATTCCAAAAAAAAAAGCAATATGCAAGAATGCATGCTATTTTCCATTTTGATATGCATAGAATATCCTGGAATGATGTAAGAGAAACTGATAACAGTGGGTCCCCCAGACAGGGAAACTCGGGGGGACTGTAAGTGAGGATGGTAGAGCATTTATTGTTTATGCGATCATTTTGTATTGTATCAATTTTCTGTCATGTACTTGTATCACATGTAAGAAAAAAATAGTAAGTTATTTAAAATTTGAAATATTAACTACTTTTTTCATGTTGCATTGGGGAGATTCAGTCCAAACTTACTTAACTTTGTTCTGACTTCCCATTGGTCTCTTTGAAGATAAAGGGACACATTATAGAAAGGCTTTCAATGAAATACAACAGATGTAAATTCCCTTTTAACAAGACTACTCTTCTATTAGAAATCCTTTGGAATTATCAGGGTAATTTTACTGCTTTAAAAATATGTTTTGCTAATAAGCTTCCGAACATACCAGCTGTTATAGTAAATTCAGCAAAATCACAAGGTCTCCAGCTGTCTCACCTCTGAAATGAGAGAGTAAAGCCAGATGATTTACAAGTCCGTTGTGGTTCTAAATTGCTATGATTTTTGCAATGCATCCATCCACTCATTCCTCAAGGATTGAAAGATTCCTAAAATGAACCCACACTGTGGTAAGCTTTGGGAAATCATAGATGGGTTCTAGGGTAGAAAATGGCCTATATTTGACCAGTGCTTGTTGTCTACTTGTTCCATAGTTGTAGTATTTTGAGTGGACAGAAATCGATAGTCCGTCTAAGGCTCCATCTCCCAGCCTCCCAAGCAACGTTACTGGAAGTGAGGTGGATCGTCAAATTCTAGGAATTACACCTCCCCTTCCCCTGTCCCCACTCTCACTGGCTAATGCATCCATGTAATGGCAGAAGCTAGAACGACTATCTTAGATGGCAGGATGGAAGGGATATTTGGAGAAAAGAAGAGGTCAAGACAAAAGGAGCGTGGGTCCTGATTGTGGAGTTGTCATGTCAACTGTAAACTGCTTATAACCAGATGGATGAGAGAAAACCCATCTTGTTTAAGACACTTTTGTTTCTTTCATTTATTTTTTTTTATTATAGCAACTTAACTGTATCTTAGCTAATACAAGGGTCCTGCACCAAAGGAAAGAGGATTCTGTTAAAACACACACACACACACACACACACACACACACACACACAGTGCCCAAAAAATGTATACACATTTTAAGAAAGGAAAAAACTGTATTAAAATTGTAATAATATATACCAATAACAAAAGATGAATACAAGTCATGTGTATATATATTTTTTGGCACCTCCGGTATATACATATAGATATATTATAAATGTACATATATCTATATACAGACATGTATACATACAGAGCAGGGGGTGAGTTAACAAATGATTGCAGTATTAATTGGCACGTGCTTTAATAACAGTATAAACCGAGTATTCCAGGAAAGAAGGATCAACTCACTCTGCTTAAGGAAATCAAGAAAATGTTCACAGAAAAAAAGTGACATTTAGCTGGGTCTTAAAGGACAAATGGTATTTTTCTAGATATAAAAACATAAGGATATTCCTGGAAAAGAAAATCAAATGTAAAAATTCCCGAGTCGTGACAAGACCTGTCTTGCATTGAAAATATTGAAAAGCTCATTGTGACTGACAGTTGAGGTGTATAAGGGAGAAATGGGAACAGATGCTAAATTGGGTGAGATTCTAAAGGCAAGTAAGTTTGGCCTTTATCCTTTAGGTAAAGGGGAGCCAGCGAGATTCATAAACGGGAGAGTGACACCATCGTATTTGTTTCTTAGGAATGTAGCTCTGATGGCATTTTGAAAGACAGATGGATTGGAGTAGGAAGAGCTACATGGGAATAACACTAATTTTAACTTCGTGGATAGTAACTTGAATAAGAAGACATATACATTTTTCATATTGGCTGATTAATTATTAAGAATATACAAGAAAACCCATTTTAACTATCTTGCTTATTCTGTATTTATAGATTAAAAACATGAGTGGGCCCCTACAAAATTTAGTAAAATTATTATTAACAGAAGTAATAAATCATCAATATTAACAGAAGCAATTAATTTATGTATGTTTTTATACACATACATATACATGTGCAGAGACAGAGAAATAGAGAGAGAGTAATAGATAAATAGAATGTAAGCTTCATGTGCCTGCTTATATATGGATATCATTAATAACTGAATTTCCAGGAAAAATTTACATATGTTCTGATCTGTGTGTAGGTAGAAGGCAGAACCAACCTAATAATTGATCTGTCCTGTCAGATAAGCATTCCAAGAGAAGACCAATTACACTAAGACCAAATTATACTTTTCAATTACACAGGTGAATCAATCCAGCTCAACATGTCAAAGCATAAAAAAATGTTTTAGAAAAGACAGGCAACATACTAAATTTCCCTACCCATTACCTGGAAGTAAGTACTACTCGGAAGAGTAAAATGTCATTCTGTCAATATCCGTGAGCTTATGAAGGTTTCCCAACCCCATCCATCAAGATGCCTTCCACTTCACTCTCACACACTACCCAAAAATATATTACCTTGTGAATTATCTTTGAAATGCTTTTGAATTCAAGAAAGTAAGGCAATAATAAAATAACAACATCCAGAGACCCATCAGTGTTCCCAGAATACATAATTTCATCTTTCTCTTCCTGTGTTTTAAGTTTCCTTTTTAAATCTTGCCTTTCTAAATTAGGTTGTGTGACGCGTAGGATGTCATTAATGCATCAAACTGTGTAATTCCCAAGCAAGTAGGATTAAAAAAAAAAGTGTCGATATATTCATTATGGTTGTGACTCAAAATTTGAGGAAGAGTATGGAGTGAAATGAAGCAAGAATAGTGATTTGGGGCCAACCATGCAGAGTCTTTAGACCAACTTAAGATGTTAGTCTTTATGCTAATGTGAGATGCCAGTGAAGGGTTTTAAGCAGAAGAATGTTATAATCAGATTTGCATTTCTTAAAAGAGCTCTCTGTCTCCAGTTAGGAAAATGAAATGTGTGACAATAAGTGAAGGAAGGACAGATAAAAAGCTACAACCACAACTGGGGAGGGAGAAAAATATCACTTCAGCTAGGTTGTGGTGAAAGCAGAGATGTGGACACATGCTGAAGATGTCCAGGAAGTAAAATTGACAGGACTTTGTAAGGGATTAGATGGGGGGAATGGAAGAAGTTAAGGATGATAATAACATTGTACATTAGCATGTCAATTTGCTATTCATGAAACTTTTTGTATTCACTTCACTCAATTTTGACACTAATGAAGAAATGATAATTGTTATTACTCTCAGTTTTGTAGAGGAGTAAACAACACCTGAGAAAAGCTACAAGACCTAACCAGGGTCTTCTTAAGTAGTTCTTAAAATTGGGAGCTCGTACTTGAACTTAGGAATCCTCTCTTCGAGTTCAGGATACTCTCTATTGAAAACCCACCAATCTGCCCTTTTATGAGAAACTAGACCCTGACAAGGCCCTAGTCCTAATTTATCTACTCGCCTCTCACTTCTAAGCTCTCTGGTCAATGAGTCCAATTGATTTGACAGGAACTTCAAAGCAAAGAAAGACAAGGCCACAGGCCACACACCATTCAAAAATGAGAGAAAAGCAAAGCAAAGAGAGAAAGAAAAACAGAAAACCCTTCTGCCCCACAATCAACCATAGAAGGAATCATAGTTAGACGTAAATTATACCTAAATATCATATGTCACCAAAGTTGTGGAATGATTATAATGGAAGTGAATCCGTCTCTAAGGCAGTGAGTTCAAATTCCAGTTACCCAAATCGTTAGTCTCAGGCATGGGAGCCAAAGAGTTTCTTATACAGTAAATAATGCTAAACACTTTAAGCCTTTCTACTGTTAGTATAATTGTTAAGAAGTATTCTTGAGACAGTGAATGACATGGGAGCAAATTGATCGACCTGGAGCTGGCCTGATAGTATTGAGATGAAAAAGTATCTACCTTTATACCTGAGTACACAATTACAATGCCTCTGTATTGTCTTATATGGAATAATAGGAATAAATTTAAACTTATGATCAAGATGAGAAGGAAGCAATTAACTGGGATAATTTCAGTAATTCTGGAAATTTGCCCATCTAATAAACTTATGACCTAAATTAAGAAATAAAACATTACCAGTGTGGTTGAAGTTACTAGTAAATTCCTCCCTGATTTGATCCGCCTGTCACCAGAGATAACCTCTCTCTTGGATTTGTTATCATTCTCTTGCTTTTTTTATACTCATGCCACATATGTATGTATTCCTAAGCAGTGTTATTTTTATTTTTCTGCATTTTGTTTTCCAAATTCTATATAATGGACAGAGTTTTCTGTGATATTCTTTCAGAATTCAAAAATTCTAGTTCAAAAATATTTTATTTGTCTATTTTAAAATGTAAATCATTGGCAAACTTCAGCACTGGCTGACTTCATTATGGTTGCATATTACTGCAGAGAACTTCAGAACAGACCCTGACAAATCTGTGTTCTGTAACGCTGGCCTTGAGAATCCACCAACCTGAAAGAATAAGATCACCAAAAGAATGATGATGATGCTTAAGAAATATGTCTCTTCCAGCCAGAAAGAAGCCCACCTGCCTTGTCCCCCATCAGGTAGAGGCCATGGTCTGGTTGTCCCATCGTCACCTTGGCTCCTGGCAGATGAAGGACTGGATTCAGTCTTCATCAAGAAGTGTAGGAAACTGTCTTCAAAGGGTCCTACCCTCTGAAAGCCTGAGCAGTGACTGGGAGAAGCAACACAAGTGGTCCTCCTTCCCGAAGGCCCCGGGAGCTATCCTTGGTGCTGTCCAGCGTCAACCCTTCTAACACAGACTTCGGGCTGTTCAGTGCCAGTGAAACTTCACTATTGACCTGGCATAGATTAAACCTCACCTGGTCCAGCTGCTTGCTGGATTTGACCCACCTCTAGCTTCAGTTCTGCAGGTGACTGTGCTGTGGTCAGATCCCATGTCTCTCCCTTCCCCCTTATTTGTACCACGTCTCTCTGAGCACCATCCCCACAACCACCCATCAATACTACAACAAAGCTTAAAGGCTTACTGTTTCCAGGCACTAGCTAATTATTTGGATTAGCATCTTTCCCTGATCTGCTAAAAATAAATAAAAATTTAAAAATCCTGTATACTATTCGTCTTACAGATGAAGAAGCCGGCCATAGAAGAGATAAACTCAAAGTTACACATCTAATAAGAGGCAAAATTTGACAAAATGTTTGCCTGACTTCAAAGCTGTAAGCCTTTCTCTGCTTCTTTCTCTGTAAACTGCCTGACCTGCACGTCTTTCTAGAACCCCTGAACCCCTACCCATTCTTAGTACAAGGCTAATTTAGGCCTGAATTGTACTATAACACCATTTAAATATAACTTTCTTGACAAAAGACTTAACATATATTGAGTATTTTATATTTGCCAGGCACTGTTCGAGGCATTTGCATGTTATCCTCACAACGGCCTTATGAAAGGGGATTGTATACTTTGCCCAATTTTACAGATCAGAAAATTGAAGCACAGAGAGGGGCTGTCAGATGGCAGGATTTGAACCTAAGCTTTTATCTCCAGAGCCCACCTTCTTTAATAGTGTGTTACCCAGCTTTTCTTTGTCTTTCAACATTATCTTCGGTTAATGTTTCATGCCGGATTCTTCTTAAGTACTTCTAATTTTATTTTTTTTTAAATAATAGGGTCATGTTATCACTATAACATAGCTTTTTAAATTAACTTGGGAAGTAAAATAGCATGATCAATTTTCCTAATGGCTTTTTAAACTAAAAATTAATTATTAAAGTATTTTAATATTATAAATTAACATAAGGCAAGATGGTGAAACATCCAACCTCTGATGGTTAAAAGTGAATTCAAATGTTGTAAGAATCAGATATGAATACACATGGAAAAATAGGAATGACAAATAATGTCCCATTTGAAGGTGTTTTACATACTCTTTCTGATAGTTTTCCTTTCATTTAATTTTTTTATATTCTTTTTAATGACTTTGGAATGAATTAGGAAATGTCAGTCTTTTAAAAATCAATTCAAACAGAATGTCAAGCCAGTAGGCTATATTCAGGGCTGTGGGAGCCCATAAGCTTGTTTCCTCTATCTCCCTCACTTTTTAAAATCCTCAGTCACTGCCATTTCTGGTCTCAGCTTTCACAACACTACAGGCAGCTGAATGAAAGGGCAGACGCTTCCTCTGAAATTCCAGTTATTTCAGCTCCAAAATCAGCTGAAAAGGATGCTCTCCTCAGAGACAGAAATGCATTTCCTCCATGATGAACCTGAAATGCCCTCAGGTTGTAGCAAGGGAGGAGTTTAGCACTTGAACCTAGATAATGCTCTTTTTTTCTTTTTGCTTTTTTAAATCCAAGTACACCATTCACACTCCATACTGCCTGCAGCACAGTTTATTTAAAACAATGTGGTATATCAGAGAAGGTAAATAATAATAATTAATAATAATAATAATAATAGAATAACAGTATGCTCATAAATATGATGGGAAACCACTAGGAATTTCATGAAATGAGATTTCAATATACATATTTCTTGTATAGCTTTGTGCATGACTTTATTTCTGTGATTTGTACTTCACTGCTCTGTTCTGTCACTCTACCAATAAGCCTATACTTCATACAGAGCCAAATATTCTTACAATCCCTTTACTTGCCAAAAAAAAAAAAAAAAAAAAAAAAAAAAAGAGGAACAGTGTGGTTTAAAAGACTGAGTACTGATCAGAAGTCCAAAGATTAGAACTAGATTAGAACTAGACCAGTTCCACCCTTTTCTGGATTCCATGTTTTGGGTGAGTTGCACTTATGATCTAAAATTCAGTTTTCACACTGTTCGGACACTTCCATCCACATCCCTAAGACATTGTGGTAAATAATTGAGCTAATTCATGAGAAAAATTGCCGCGCATAAACGGAATTTTTTTTTACAACGGAAGGCTCAGAATTCTACAAATAAATGAATAGTTTTACTTATTTTACTTTATAAATTTACCAATTTTTACTTTTCCTTAATGTAATTCTCCATAAATTAGTTCATTGATGGCATTTCTTTATGGTTTATTGCCATTTAAAGCAATCTGAAAACCATGAAGATCCCTAGACTTTCTTTAGCCTTGTTGTATTTTAGGAGTGATAAAAGCTAAAAAGTATATGCTTAAGCTTGAATTATGCCTTACTTTTTCTTCAATGAATTGTAATTTCACTTTTAAATACTGGTATGTTTTTGTACTGAAAAAACTAGCCAAGTGAAAATGCAAAAAAGCATGTGAACTGACATTGTTTCCTCAAAAATAAGACCTAGCCGGACAATCAGCTCTAATGCGTCTCTTGGAGCAAAAATGAATATAGGACCCGGTTTTATATTATATTGTATTATATAAGACCCGGTCTTATTTTACTTATTTTACTATAATATAGGACCCGGTTTTATATTATATTGTATTATATAAGACCCGGTCTTATAGTAAAATAAGACCGGGTCTTATAGTCATTTTTGCTCCAAAAGACTCATTAGAGCTGATTGTCCAGCTAGGTCTTATTTTCGGGGAAACAGGGTTTTAATCATATTGTATCTTATCTATTCGACTGTAGATGTCAATCTAATTTAGAAAATCATTATCTGACCTGTTCTGCCTTACCAGTAATTCTGGCTTTTAAATAATTTAGACCTTGTGAATTTTCTGGTAAATTTTTAGATCCATGCCTCCACAACTGAACTGATATTATTTAAATCGTAGAATATGTTTGAATTGAGAAATTAATTTTAATTAATTTTTAAATTTATTTTAATTAAACTCTTAATGCTGTTGGGACATATTTTCCTAATATCTTTTCTATAACTAATAATACATAAAAACACATGGAACCTGTGCAGAATGTTAAGAATATAAGTAAGTTCTGAGTACACATTATCCACGTGCTGCATTAGAGTTGTAAATCAAGGTTTCGCGTGGTGCCCAAATCACGACCTTCCACATCCCAGTTTTCCTGCTGGAATGAGGCGAGAGTCAGTCAGTAAATATCTGTGGTCAACCTCAGATTTGCCTCACTGGGAGTTCACATGTATTTTTAACTGCCTTCAATTGTTAATGTATTTCTCCAATGAGATGTATCACCTTGAAGAATGACTTCTTGCCCTCTGGGAATAGGCCAAACAAGTATTTCATTCACTATGATAATCACTTCTACCTTCAGCAACATATAAACCCAAATTTAATAGGCACTGGTGATTAGGCTTTAAGTCAGAGAGTCATCACTGTCCGCTGAGAAAAATAATAAGAAAAAATACAAATGATAACGAATTTACCTTCAGGAGGGCCTTGTTAGACATAATGGGACCATAACTATCTCAGGAGATGGTGAATAAATATTTTTCCTTCTCATTATAGACATTTTTTGAGCCACCAATTTTCAGTGATAAGAAAGATTTCCTTTAACTTGTGCTAAAGATATCTTAGGTCATTTGTTTTGTCCACTTAGTGTATAATAGCCTCGAATGAAAAAAGGACCACTTACCATAAAACATTTATTTAAATCTTTTAAAATGCTTAAAACCATCTAGAGCCATTCAAAGAGATAGATAAATTTAATCTTATCCAAACCTTCCACTGTCAAAATTATGTAAGGCTTTTCCCCAACTGAAACTTTGCATTGAAATCAAAAAGAATTGTACAGGACATTATGGAAAATAACAAATCAACCCTTAAATCAGCAGCTGAGGTTGTGGACAGTAAATGATACAGTGGTTCCACTTTCTTGGAACTGAGCAGCCAAAGAAAATGAAGAAAGATGCTAGTGACAGAGCAAGGAGATGGGAGCAGGCTAGCATTATGAATGATATGTTAAGTGATTGGCTCAGATGGAATCATGGGATTCTGCTGCCTTTTGCAGAAGCTGATTTTCATTCTTATTGTTCACCTCCTAAGACTCCAACATATGGAAGAGGAAAAGGAGAGGAGAAGCAGTGTGTCCACGCAGTCCCTGCCCACATACATATTCAGAAAGATTTTGAATATTTGCTCAGAGAGTGAGAGGGATGGGAGTAAATACCTACTGCCAAAAAATATATATCTTGCCAGCATGGTTTATTAGTTTTAATATTCATGTATGCTCTCTGCATCCTTCCCTGTGAATTGAAGTGCCCTATTCCTTTTTATTTAATGAAACCAAAGACATATATATTCCTAACTCCAAAATAAGTGAAATAATAATTCAGTACTCTATAATATTATATTGAAGATAATACTGAAGATGTGTTATGGGCTGTTTTGATGTGCTTAGAGATGCATTCTATATATTTCTTTCTTCAAACCAGTGGACACTGCTTGATTCATTTGGTCTGCCTGATGTGGTGGGGTGGTGTGTGTGTGTGTGTTGGCAGGGTAAAGGTAAGGGGGAGGAGTGGTAAAGATGGACCAGCAATCAGAAAAAAATGATTGTAACATGATGCAGTAAATCTGAAATGCATGCATGAAATTACATACAATGCTTATATCAAAGGGTTCATTTACTAAGATATCCTTTAAAGTAATTTCATTGCTACAAAAGTATAATTAACTCAGAGCTTCTTTAAATGCCAATTCTTTTGTGCACTAGTGCTCAAATTTATAATTTTTGTTACAATTTTTGTTATGAATTTTCAAAAAATGATCAATATAACCAACACTTCATTTATTTTTTTAATTTTTTTTAATCCAAATAAGCAGCCTGTCTATATAAGGATGATTTTCCCCCCAGAGGGAAAATATAACAATAGGCATCACTAATCAAAAAAAAAAAAAAATGAATCAGAGCGATTCAAAGCATGATATTACAGGCTTAGCAGTTCCTGTGTATAGACTTGAATAGATAGATATGGATAGCCATGCTAATTGGAGAGAGGAAATATCTGGAAAGTATGCAATGA
This sequence comes from Rhinolophus hipposideros, assembly GCF_964194185.1. Classification (NCBI taxonomy): domain Eukaryota; kingdom Metazoa; phylum Chordata; class Mammalia; order Chiroptera; family Rhinolophidae; genus Rhinolophus; species Rhinolophus hipposideros. The sequence goes on from NC_138059.1 coordinate 68,713,109, forward strand.
TCAGTTAATTCACTTACCAAATCTTAGACAACAAGGCATCTTATTTTAAATAAACAATTCAGAAATTACCTTAGGAGTGACATGAATAGTTTTTGTAATCAACCAATAACACAAACCTGAAATCTAAATTTTACCTGAGAATGGGCAAAATTCTAGCTATAAAATTGCCTTTAAAATTTGGATAAAAAGCAAAAGGAGTGTGATTTAAGGGAGATAAGAAAAGGAGCAATCAGCAGACTGCTATAATTACTATGCCTTCTAAATTGATGGTAGAGTTATACACTTGTTAAAATTAGGGGACCCCACAGATTTCATTTTCTGAGGTATAGCCCAGCAGGCATGTTTGGTGAAAGGGGTGTCTGTGACCGCCCCCACCACCACTCAGCTCACCCCCTGAGGGGAAACACCACTTGCATTCAAATCAAATGGTTTCCTATCAAGTTCTCAACTAAAGGCTTTCCTAGGAGACCCAAGCCTGTCAGTCATCTACTCCCTATTTAGACGTGTTAAAACAGAATTTGTTGTTTATTTGTCTTTCATTGAAGTGAGTCTGTTTTCTCATATTGAATTTGTATCCAAACACCAGGTTGTCAATACTGCTTAGCGAGGGCTTCTGTTTGTTTTGTTTTACTCTGCATGTAATTCAGAAAAATGGTATCCTTCATGCCAATTTCAACCCTTGTATAACTTCACGGTCATTGTCTTAATTAATTGTTTAAAGTCACTAGTGTTAATGGCAAAAGCTAAAAACCACATTTCTTTCAACGAAAGCTCTTTTGTCAAATTCACAATTTATTAATAGACTAGAGAGCCACAACCCATTCTGAGTCCCCACATGGATAGATAGGAAATAAAAAGATATCTACCTCTAAGAATCAAAAGCGCAGGCAGCATTTTTAATTTAATTATTTTCTATGTGATTTAAAGCATATCTGGTCTCCTTAGAGGAAAATCCAGTGACGTGATGTCACATATTGGACCAGGTTGTCATCATTTTTCTTGGTAGAAGAAAAAAAAAAAAGATGTGTGTGTGTGTGTGTGTGTGTGACCGTGTGTGTATTTACTCCTGTGCTCACAACCTCTAAGTTAGTTTACTTGTGTTTAAGACTAAATGTAAGTATTAAGCATTCCATAAGACAAGAACTGTTATGTTTGATACGCACCTTTAAAGCCTAAAAGGCCAAAGAAAGCCCGTCCTTAATTATTGAAGAAGTGTCTGCAAAGGAAACATGAGCAAATAGCATTTATGCTTTCATCCCCAGTAACCTTTTATTGTCCTTCTCTTCAGATGGCCAAGTCAGTATATTTAATAAAGGCTGCAGCAACCATCAGAGAAGGCAGGGCTCTAATAAATGGTCCTGATTAAGGGCCCTGACAGGGTATGAACTTTGCATACATTTTCGTACGGTGTCAGGCTAGGATACTGATTGAAAACTCATTAACATCATCACACATTTAGAGGAAATGCTGTAATGTATCAAAAACATTTCCCTTCGTGTAATAATTTTAAGGACATTAAAATGCAAATGATAATAAGGAGCTGTGTTTAGCAATGTCCTGAAAGCCTGATTATTCAGATATTTAGTGTGAAGTATGGAGCTGCCTTCAGTGTGACATCTGCATGAATTCAAAACCTGAACCTAGATATGGCCTCGAGAGTCGCCCATGATCTTACCAACTATTTCTCCAGGTCATAGACACACGACATGAAATAAGAAAATATGGCTCCATTATGACAGAGATAGACTGAAAAATAATTGTAACCATCGCATTTCATAAAACGGAATGCAAGCTGCCAGGATCATGTTTCTCCAGTGTTTCAAAAGATGCTGAAACACATTTACCATGTTTGGTTTTAGTGTGACCGTGCTTTGAAAATACGCTGCGGTATTTCCAGGGTCCCTCTGCCTGCTTTTCTGAACATGTGTATAAAGCGGCAGAGACTGTCCTAGGTCACAGCAGTGCCTTGCAGCTCTTAATGCTAACTCTTAACAATAAGAGAAACCCTGGCCTACCCCACACACAAATAGCCATAATTATGTAAAGAATGACTGCTTCAGACTGATGATTTTCAATATGCTCAAGTCTAGCATACTGGTAGGAGAGGCCAGAAAGGTCAACAGTAATTCATAACTGCTGTAAAATTGGGTAACATCCCTGGGCCTCTGCAGGATGCTGACATTATCATGCGTCTTCTGCTGGTTTGTATATGTAAATTTGTGATAGGAAGTACACTGCTTTTACCGTATCACATGCAGACCATCAATCAGGCAGTGGAATACATCAGAGTGTTTTCATTATGCCTAGTTATTTACTGCATCCGAAGAAATTACCCTGGCAGGCCAAGCAGCCTTCTCTGGGTAGCACGATACGGCCAACCAGGTTTCAGCTCAGGAGTCTTGTAAACATTACAGGATTAATCTCGCAATCACAATCATCAATCTTTCGTAGTCCTGCCTGGGTGCAACTGTGGAGATTGGTAACCAGGCCAGGTGGATTTAAATTTAACCCTGAACATCAAACACTGGATGTCAGACCTAAGCTGCGTGTTGCGAAACACCTGTGTTTTTTCAGTGTGGGTTGAAGACAGTAGATGAAAGGGGACAATGAAGTTCTTTCCAATCGTATTTAATTCGTCACTTTCATTTTCAGTACATGCCCGGGAAATCAGAAGTTTCTTTTTTGTGAAAACACTTTTTTTGTTGTTGTTAACATCAGCGCTAAGTGGAAAATGAGAGACGGCTTTTTAACTGTATAAACAAACGTCCTGGATGGTAATATAAACACGTTAGGAGGTTCCACAGAGCTGTAAGATGGACCTTGACCTAGGATTGGAGGAGCCTGCCCAAACTCCTTTGGCACTGGGTCAGAGCAGGTTTGCGCCTGGGGAGTCATAGAGTTCCCCCCCATCCCAGAGAGCATTAACTGTGTCTTGCTGACTCATAAAATGACACTGGCATTGAAACAACGGCTGGCTTACCCGCCTGCCGTAGGAAAAAGACTGTCTCCCCCTTTCTTCCCTCCCAGCAAAAGAAGAGAGATGCACGAGACAGATGGGCAAAAGGAACATTCTATCATTTTAAGTTTCGCAACGGCTCGGAACATAGCCAATTCTATTTAGATAATGCGAAAGATAATGTGCATTCATTTTTGAAAGTCAGGTGAAAACCACGATGATAATGATCATTTTTCCATAGTCAAGAAACAATAAATATATAATGAGCAGGCCACGTACAGACTGCCTGGCAGTTTAATTTGAACTGTGACCTTTTATTATTATTTTTTGTCCAAAGCACTTTTTTGCTGAACACATAGCACAGGGTCAATTCTTGCTTCTTTCCTCTCTCAATATCTTTCTGGCTCCCATCTTTGAATACGAGATGTAGGACCCTTGAAGATAGGTCTTTCCCTCTCTTCCAATAAGATTTTTAAATTTAGCAGTTTCTATTCATCCTATATGTAAAAAGTAGATATTCTTCTATATGCTTTCATCTCTGGTTGATTTAATCAACCTTATAGGTACTTTGCAAGAATTGTATGACAACAGTAACAAAAAGAAAAGAAAAGAAAAGAAAAAAAAAGGAAATGGTGTCATACATTGAGAATTCCGTAAGAGCTATTCATCCCTTTCGAAGTCACTATTTCGTATGACTTTCTTGATCACATGAAGTTTAGCATTAAAAAATACTGAAAAGAATCATGAATAAAATTATTTTCCCCAATAACTCATATGACAACAAAAGAGAAATTCATTTCAAAGAGATTGCAATGACTGGAATGTGAAGTCTTCTTGCTTCTGTTTTCTTTCTCATTTTTTTTTTTGTTGTTGTTGTTTGTTTGTTTGATTTTTCTGGTTTTGCTCCTGTGGATGGTACTGGGACTTTTTTGTTGTCAACATTGTTGCTGATTTTTGTTGTAAGTCCTCCTGAGAGTAACTGGCCTTAAGGTAGTTAATATCGTGATGCTGTGTGTCTGTTTATCAAATTGTCACTCCACAAATCCTCTTTAAGATTTGGGTTTCTGTGTGTGGGGTTCCAGGCACACGTGCATAATGAATCTGTAGCATTTCACACTACGTGGAATGGCTCGCATGGTTCTGACTCTAACAGTTTTTATCATCAAATACCCATCCTGCTCCCTTGTTCTTTAAGAGCACTATGTGTTACATGAAAGTGATTATTTTGAAAAATCCTTATAAGACATGTGTGATCAGCAGAACTGCTCAGAACAGGGAGGCTGGAAATAAAGTTGGTGGTCTGTGCATCACCATTGCCTAAGTTTGAGCAATTTCTGGGACGACTTGCTTGAGTGTTTAGAAAGTCCTGCCAGATTTTACTCTTTGCTGATGATTTGAAACATTAAATTACTAGATATACATGGTGAAGAGGCTGGGGCCATCAAAAGGCTAGTGCAGCGATCGATGGGTGGGTAGATAAGAGACATCCAGTCCCCTGAGAAAGGCAGGGCAGTGGTGACCTTGCTCAGCGCAAGCTCCAGCAGGGAGACCTCGGACCTTAGGGTCAAGAAGTGTGGACTTGATTCTCAGCTCTGCTGCTTCCCAGGCAACAACCTCAGACAAATCACTTGACTCTATTACTCTCACTTCTCACTTTTCATTAATTTTACTCAACAAATATCCACCAGGCTCCTCGGCACTCTTCTAGGTACGAAACAATGAGCTGAGAGGACAACGTTAAATAGCCATGGTCCTCATCTTCAAGTAGTGATAGCAGCTAGCGTGTGTGTGAGTGTGTAAATGCTTTACACACTCATCACGTTTAATCCTGGAAGCATTTCTCCTGCATGTAAAGGATGGTACTCCACCTTCAAGAGGTTAACTAAACTAGCAGGAGAGGCAAGACCTGAACACAGGTGCTTCTGATGCTTGACTTCCTCCCCAGGGTTTCATAGGCAGCATTTCTGGAGGAACTTGAATGTTTTACAAAATTTTAGTGAAGATCAAATGAGAAAAGGTATGGGACAGTGTCATGAACTGTAACATACTATACAGAATACCTGTTGTCATTACCATTAACGTAAACATAACAGATTTATTTTCTCTCGTATCTCTTTCAGCCTTAATAATCCCCTTTCAAATAATTTGGACCATTCCATGTAAATGCCACCCACAGACAGAAAAGAAAATTCTATCCATATAAATGGAAACCCTCTCGATCAGTGTGTTTCTAAGCCAGTTATACATGGCTCCTTAGTGAATATTAAACAAATACAAACCCAAGTAAGACATTTTTCTACATATGAAGAATCTCTGAAAAGCACATGTCTACTGTTTACTTTAGATTTGGAACATCTGTAATAATTCCTTAGGCACTTTAGGGTTAATATAGCAGGGGCTATATTCATATATACTATATGAATATAGCAGCGTGTGCAGACCTCATAAATGTAAAATGTTCTGCATTCAACCAGAATCACTAATTTAATATTGATGCCATTTAACACAGAATTTGCCTCTTACACACAACGTTTACACTTTTATCCCCGACCTGGGCTTGAAAACCAAAATATAAAAGATGAAGGAAACAAAATGAAAATAGCTTTGCCTACTTTATATCATTCCTACCATTTACTTTCTGTGTGCCTGTAATAGAACAATGTGATTTTATGAACAAAGCAATAGAGTAAGAATAAAAAGAAATCATTACATTCATTGTTACTACAACTACAAATTTATATTTCAATTTGAAGGAAGTATTTTCAAATTTCAGTGTCTTGTTTTTCATTTCCTCACATATGATTAGTAAATGTATTTACCTAAAGTTCTTTATATAAGGAAACATGTTAAATGCAGGAATTTTTTATTTAGATGTTAATATTTACAACATAACTAGTTAAAAGAAGAAAATGAAGCATCTGATAGTTTTTTTACTTGCTATTTGAGATCCATTGTCACAAGATAAAGTTTGATTATTGGGATCTTGTTAAAGGAACTCATTAAAGATTTAAGGATGAGAAATTCCTTTCTTGGCATACCTCTTTCGAAATTAAAGGAAAATAACATTTTCATTGAGAAAAGAAAAGAAATGTTGACTCTTGAAAAAAATCGAGAGGAATTTAACAGTTGCTAAAAGCATAAAGGAATAAATACACCAGATTTTTTTAATGGCGTAATCAGGTTTACATCAAAAAAGTATCTTAAAGAAATACTTATATTCGAAAACATTCTTAAAATTAGCATCATTTAAACTTTCATTTCTTCCAAATCTTTCCAAATCATCAATATAATAAATTGTACACAAATATTGATTTAAAATCTCAACGCTTATATTCTTGCCAGTATAAACATGTGAGATTGGTCTTTGTGTGTATAGTGTTGAAAAATGTGGGATCAAAAGAGTTTCTTATAGCACAAATTGAAAATTTCCTTACTGAAGAACAGGATATTTCTAAATGTCTTCCTTGAATTAATTCAGCTTAGTAACAATATCCCTTATTTTTTAGAAGCTGTTATTGCAGATTTTTCTCTGTGCTTTTTTTAGCGCCAAATATGTTTAAATACTTACCACGTACCATTCCATTTCTTTCTCTCTTTTTTTTTTTTGCAATGCAGAGTACTTTGCAAATTAAAGATTTGGTATTTCTTATATGCTATTGTTCTTGCTTTCAAACACAACACCAGTACAGATATATTAGAAGTGAAGTAATGACCTTGCCAAGATTGCCTCATTCTAATTTAGAGACAAACACATGAGACTTTCTCTAACATACATGCACAGACATCATTTTTAGGTTTATTAAGGAATAATTGGATTATGATTTGAGCTGATAATAATTAATGACATTTATAAATGAGTCTATGGAACCTACTCAATTCATTTGGAGAGTTTCTATCAAATTAGAGATCTTCCTGTTCAGGTAACAACAGATAGAATATTATCTTACGTGAATGATACTGCCCATTCTCTAATAGAGTGATGGCCAAAGAAAAGTGGTAAATTCAGGTTCTTTGAACTTAGTTATAATCAGGTACAGCCTACAGCCATTTATGTGTAAATTTACTCAAATGATTACAACAATCAGATACCTCAAAAACAAACAACACCAATAAATTTGCAACAGCTTTGCAGGTTGTGTGGGGTTTTATTACATAGCAAATATTTAATTTCAGTATCTTTCAAATTTAAAAATACACATGCACACTTCTTTACTATTGATAATTAGCAATTCAATATGGATGTATTAGTTTAACAGTGTGTCTTTCTGAAAAATAAAAAAGGTTAAAACATGGCAAAATTCTATCAGGTAAAATTTATGAAAATTTACAGATTACCTAAAATGCTAGAAGTTAATTACAGTCTGCTTTCCCCGGCATGTCAGCTTGATTAAATTTGGAGTTTGGAGATGAATTGGCCCAAATTCATTAGTGTTCCCTGGGTGCAGATGTTTGTCAAGGTCAAGCAAAACCCATTGACTGAAATGTTAGCAGAGGGGGGAAGGGATTCCAAAGAAGGTAGACTCTTAAAAGGTCTGGGGTTGCAGCAAGAAACTTTGATACTTTTTAACTTAATAAATCTTGACAGCCTAATCATGGCTAAGCCTTTGCAGTGTTATTGGTGCAGATGGCAAAGCCAGACATATTTAAAGAGATCTCAGCAGCTAGTAGGACGAGAGCGCTGAATCCAAATGTAGTGTTGGGCTCTAGGAGAAAACGAAAGAAAGAAGGATAAAGAGCTACACAGCATTTCCATCTCCTGACATCTCCAGCAGCCTCAGATACAAAATGTGATAAGGCTCCTGCTGAGCTAATAAACCCAACAAATGTCTGTGTCCGTGAAGTAGATGAAGTGGGATCAAGTACAGGGGGTTGCTGTATGAAAATAAGCCAGCGCCAGGGGATAATGGCACTAGAGAAAGCTCCAAGGTCAGGCTGATGACAGAGACACCAGTTAAGTAGAGACCCCGTCAGTAAGAAAGGTTTCCCTCCTGGATCCCAGACAGGACCATTAAAATAAAGTGAACTATCCATTTAAACGAGGGAAGAGAAGAAGAAAAAGAGGAAAACAAAAATCCACTCTAAGGATATTCTTATTTTAGTTTATTGTTTCACACACACACATACACACATATGTCTGCTGCATTCTTTTGTTTATGCACAGACTACCTACCCAGAGCAGAAACTAGAATACTGGGCAGGGAATGGGGAATTGAGACCGCACAAGCATGGGTAGTGCTGCTAAATGTGTGGGTTCTGCTCCGTGATTTTAGTGGGTTGACAACGTACGCTGAGCGTGATTATTTTAACCCCATACTGCCTATCAAGAGGGACAGAGAAAAGACCACTGCCTCATTCTCCACAAAGTCGCCAAGGGAAAAGGATTGCTAGGTGAAAGATTCTTCCTCAGCTTCTCCATGCCTCTGTTTCCCTTTAGATAAAGCACCCATTCATTCTTATTGGAAGGTAATTTATTTTTCAGGAAAATAAAGCACTGGTTGCAGTTGAAATTATATGATTTAGAACGGGAGACCTGACACAGTTACCCTAAAAGGCAGCCCACCTGCTTGGCTTCTGGCAACAGCATACATACATACTATGTCTGTCTAGGATGATGAACCCCCTAGTTTTTCCAGAACTATGCTGGTTTGAGCCCTTGGAAAGTCCAGTGTCCCACAAACCCTCTTAGCGGTCACTGCAGTATCATAACTCAACCAGAATTTCTGAGGCAAAGCTAGAGCAAATTGTACAGTGAGTCTGGCTGGGTCTAGAAGTCAAAGTGTGTAGAGAAAGGGACTGATTAGTCATTAGACAAACCAGCCAGATGATGCAGGGCCAGCACCACTCATAGGAGACTAAATCATCCAGACTGGTTGTCACTTGGATCTGATGATCTTTGTCATTCCCGACTCTCCACATTGCGTCTTGAAGCCACTGCCTCTTACTTAAACTCACACAGAGACACATACACAACTGAAGTGTAGAACAACTAAAATGACATCTATGAACTCTATAAGCTGCAATTCTTTATTATTTTTCCTGATGGGTCACATGATCCGCATTGACCTTAAAACCAACCCTGGAATGTCCACATAGCTGCTAATTCATTCTGCTCAGCCCAACAGAAACACGCGCAGATTAGAACAATGAAAATGCTTTTTCTTCAGCTTAATGAAAATGAAAACTAGCATATTGAAATAACACTTAAGGATCTCCCTTTTCAGCTTTAGGAATGGTTTTGCATAGTCTTCAAGGCTTTTTTTTTTTTTTTCACTCGCGTAATAATTAGACTATGCTTGAAATTTCAAGAGTATGTCAAATTGCTACATTAATTCTTAACAGATCATGTCAATTTCATAATATCTGTGAAGTCTTGTTAAAAAGGTGAAAAACGTTTAAACACCGTGTGAGGTAGTTCATTAAACATGTAAGAAAGCTTTGAAATTCTGACAGCATTACCATGAAGATCAGACAGGCTACATACACCTCTAGTGTTTTGGTTTTTTTTAATTCCATACGTATGCAAATACAATCCTAGTGCTACCTCTTATAATCCTGTTTTGGGGATATAGTCCTGAAATAGCATGCCATTGGTGTTAGAAATATAAACTGTATGACTGAGATAATTCTGATGAAGGCGATGAGCCGATGATGAACTGCCAATAGTTCCTTTGAACAGTTGTGAAGATGTTTCTCCAGCTATAATTAATATCTCTTCAAACATCTTCTCTGTGGAAGATCAAAAGAGGTAACTACTCCATTCACCTTTTCACTTTAGTTTCTTCCTTTAAAAAGTTAAGCATCAATGAAAGTGATTTCCAATCCGATAAGACACATGTTCAAATAAATATTAATCTTCAAAAATGATGGCTGCCATTCAAAAGAAATGAGCTTTCACTTCCAATTGTTCTTGCTGAAGAAGAGCTTCCCATATTAGTGTAACATTGACTGGATGATCAGCTTCCTTCCAGCTATACAATACCATGACATCAGGCCATCTGTGCAGTTTGTCCATGAAAGTATGAAAGGTCTGCCCAGAAGTGTTAGGTGTAGAACCCTTAACCGTCTTCTTGACGTCCTTACACTTCCCCGAACTCATTCTGTGCAAAATAGTTTTTGGTTTAAGGAAAACCAAGTAACTTGGTTTAAGTAACTTTTACTTGGCATACAGGGAGATTAGTGCTGACATTGCCACCAGTAGTACTGAGGAAGATAAAGAGAGACTTTAATAATTCAAGTGTTTAATAAGTAGAAAGCACCATGCAGATAGTACTATTAGCTTTGTGCAAAGAGATGCTATGGGTGAAAGTGGTAAGGAAACGTAATAACATTAACATTTTGTTTGGTACACAGATCAGGGACAATATATAGTATTTAGAGTGTAGTGAAAGGACACAGACTTTTCTGATGTAATTTCCAGCTAGAAATCTGTATTCATCTTATAGCTAAAATTGATTGAAGGTCTTCTTATTTAAACACATAGTTTACAGACAACAATTATAAGTATTATTAGTTGGGGTTTTACAGGTAAAGATGAAATGAAACAATAAGTTGGCTTCATTTCAAGACAATATGGACAAGCATATAGAGCTCATTATTACTTTTATCAATTTTATTAAGTTGAAATCTATAGTCTTAGAAACTTAGGCTTCTCTTCCAGTGTATTTTGTCCATACAAAAGGTATGGGGAATATATAATTAAATTGATGTTACAAGAAATCTGGAAATTATATAGAAGGAGAGTGCTCAGGACTTACATAACACAATCATGAGCTGCTTAACAACAGGGACATGGTGTGAGAAATGCGTCGTTCGGCGATTTCATCATCATCATGCGATTATAGAGGGTGCTTACACAGAGCTACATGGGACAGCCTATACATACCCAGTCTGTGTGGTATAGCCTGTTGCTCTGTAAGGGAGGAAAAATAATTTTCCCTGTACCTTTCTGTGTTCTTGATTGGAGACATCCCTGTAATAAAAGATAGATTATTAGGAGAAAAACAAACAAAAGTTTATTAACATGGAATACCAGGAAGAGAGCAGGAAAACGCAGTAACTCTCCAAAATGGCTGAAGCCACCACGTTAAATACCATCTTCAGCTGTAGACAAAAGAAGATATGGGGGGAGTCAGTTATGGGAGGTGACCAGGAAAAGCACAGTAAGCAAGGGCAGTTTGTTATGCAGATTTAAGTCCTTGCCTTCTGCACTAATAAGAGTGTCTAGAGATAAGGTCACCCCCTGTTGCTGGTACAGCTAGAGAGACACCCTTACAAATGGACATTTCCCTTAAATATAAACATGTTTTACAAAGGGTAATTTGTACTTGGTTTTCAGTTTCTCCCTTGTGTGCTGTTTCTTAAAATTCACTAGCCTAAAATAATCCTTGTGCCCAAGAGACGCATGTTGGGTTGACAAATTCTGTTCCCTAGAGCTCATAGGCTACACACCTGTACAGCGCGTTACTGTACTGAATTCTGTAGGCAACTGGAACACAATGGTGAGGATTTGTGTAGTGTGTTGTGCAAAGATGTTAATGAGGCTCTAACTAGGTGATAGGAATTTTTCAGCTCCAGTTTAATCTCATGGGACCACCCTCTTACCGTGTTTCCCCGAAATAAGATCTAGCTGGACAATCAGCTCTAATGCATCTTTTGGAGCAAAAATTAATATAAGACCCGGTCTTATTTTACTATAAGACTGAGTGTAATATAATATAATAATATAAACTAGGTCTTACATTAATTTTTGCTCCAGAAGATGCATTAGAACTGATTGTCCGGCTGGTCTTATTTTCTGGGAAACACGGTATCGCAGTCCATTGATGGAAAGGTTTTGTGCGACACAGGACTATCTACTGAAATCCAGAAAAACAGGGTGAAATATACGTTTGGAACTTATCATTTGAGCAAGTTTAAATTCACCAGAATCTCCAGATTCCCCATACGAAAAGTGACAGTAAAAATAGTACCTATTTTAGAAGTATTGTGGAAATATAAAATATATGTTCAAAGTTAGACAAAATGTTCCTTTAAGTCAGAAGCTATTCGGTTTGTAATTTCGTGACCTTTGGTGACACTGGAAGCATAAGTATGTAATGTGAGCTCCTTGAAAAAAAATACCTTCCTGTCAAACTTAAGTTTTGCTTTTTTTAAATATTGAATGAATCGGTTTTCCAATTCCTCAAACCCGTTAGCTTTCCCAACTCTCTTATCTTTCTTAAAAGGTAGTGATAATGTCCCCCGGATAGATTGAGCCTTTTTTATTCATTCTTATTTGTCCCTAGTCCTCCATTTTCACTTCCTCTCTCCTCCTTTTCCTCTACTCCCACCATCAAAAATAAAACACACAATGTAAGGTATAGATGATGTGTTATAGAAATGTACACTCGAAACCTATGTAATTTTACTAACCAGTGTCACCCCAATACATTTACTTAAAAATGTAAAAAAAAATAATAATAAATTAAAAATAATAATAATAATAATAATAAATGCGTATTAATTGGCCCACTTAATTGTAAAGTTTAAGAATATCCCTCTTCAGTAACAGCTGGATCAAAGGAGACCAAGAATGTCATCAGGCATGTACTTTCTCCCTTTGACTTCATGTTGTCCCCTTCAGGAAGCCCTCCGTAGCTGTAGGTAAAATGGTCATCAGAGGTTCATCGCAGCCTGTCAGCCTAAGCTTCCCTTTCTGCCTTCCTCCTAGATTTCTTTAACTCCAGCCATTTCTCTCTTTAATTCGTCTTGCATATTGATGACATTTATCTTTTGTCAATATTTCTGGATTTGTGTGCAGCCATGTGACTATAAAATGACTGTTTCTTCTGTTGGGTTTAGCAAAATTACAATTTTCAACTGAGGAGGAGTGACTTTCAAGACTAAGACATAACCCAAGGACCATAACATCTTTAAAAGCACATGTGGAATTTGCTTTTGGATTTCCATGGGGGATTCTTAGCTTGATCAATAAGAAATGTAATCTTACCTTTGATCATCAAACTCATAGTTTAGTCACAACCGTATGACTCAGATGCCTTACTCACCTTTAGGAGATTTCATTCTACATTCTTTTGGCTGTTTCCAGAAATTATCGATTCTCCAAAACCTATTTTCAATGCTATTTAGTAAAATGTATTAGCAAAGGATACAAAAAAATAAATAAATAAATTTAGGGAGACTATTAGGACAGGTATAATTCTTTCCAAAATAACTATTCTCCAAAGGATAGCATGTAGTTAGATATGTCATTTTTTGGTATTTTGGGTTAAAAAATCAGTCATAACTTTTTACATATTCACATTTTCAATGTAAGTATTGTACATATGCATGGGCATGCTTATATATAGCTACACATGTCCAAGGAGGAAAACCTTCTCTCTAAGTTACAAAACATAAACTTCATTGTCATATTTTTATTTTATCAATCTGTCAACTAAAAATAGAGAGATGCCTTTAGCTAAAGATACCTATTTCTCCTATGCTTCTTGCGTATGGTCAGGCATAAGACCCAATACTTCACCTGTCACATTCATACTGTGATTCAGGAAAGGCTTGTCTTTTCCTGGTCATATATTTTCAGCCCTCAAGGGGTTCACTCATCATTTCATCATTAGCGGTACCTGAACTCCAGCACTCATTAGTGAAGTTTGGCTCCCTAATTGAATGAAGGAAGGTTATGGGAGGATTTGGGGACAGATCATGACCACAGTTTCTTACAGCCTTCCTGTTGTTGATTTCCACATTCAACCAGTTCTAACTTTTTACCTTAACTCAAATTCAGCAGCAGAAGAAGCAACATGCTTTTGAATGATAAACAAATACTAGCCATCGACTAAGACTTGAGTTTTGCAAACTTAGCAAACATGAGAAGACTCTTCCTAGGGACGTAAGAACCCCTCACTTTTTTTTGAAATCTTAATAGACGCAAAATAGGCCAGATTGTCAGAATGTGAAAACATAAAGAGCAAGGTCAATTCTGCATAGGTCCCAAAAGCCCAACATAAAATGCAGCCCATTTACAGAGTGGCCTCATTAAGCTTTTATAAGTTTTCTCAGTGTTTCATCTTGCTGGTTTATCAATGAACATAGTTAAGACATCAAGTAGCTGTAAAAGCCTGATAACAGAATGAAATCATAACTTATCCCTTTGCTCCTACTCCCAGTTCCATACCTTACTTTTTTTCTTTTTGCGTTAGCCAATTCTTGTAGTAATTATCTGTGAACTTTTAAATGCTATGCCTCGACTATGGCTTCTTGGTTTCTTCATTTTAGCCATTATTCTCTAAAATCCTATCCTCCCAATATACCTATTTTTAGTTAAATAAGTAGCCAGGGTTTGCATTACTATAATTATGTAAATATTATTCACTTCAGAACCAAGTAGTATACTATAATTAAGCCTCCTTTCTGGGATAAGGTTTGCTTTTCCTGGAATAAATGAATGCTTTGCTGTTTGCAGCCTCCGGCACACCTTGCTTCATCCTGGAGCTGTGGAAAACTCATGTGCGTGAAAATTAGTGAAGTCACATTTGATGTTGGCTGTCTTATTGCTTGTGACCTTTAGTAGGGTACGTGGGTTTCTGAGCCTCAATAATCATTTCTGGGGGGTTGGAAAACGTGCAAATCAATAATTTCCTTGAAGAGTATCTATGAGGAGTATAAAGAAATAACGTATGTGTACACATCTGCCCGTAGCTCCATCCACTAAACGTAGCCCCTACTTCCTATCCTCACATCAAAACCAGGAGGTGGGTGAGCCTGTAATTATTGCCACTGGTTGGTAGAGAACTGAGACTCTGGTGCACTAAAGGAGTGGCCCAAAGATCCCTGACAGAAAAGGACTCAAACCCAAGCTTTATTTTTTTTATTATTTTAAGTTTATTGAGGTGACAATGGTTAGTAAAGTTACATAGATTTCGGGTGTACAATTCTGTAATACATCATCTATATATCAGATCGTGTGATCACCACCCAGAGTCAGTTCTCCTTCCATCACCATATATTGGATCCCCTTTACCCTCTTCTACCACCACCCCACTTACTCTCTGGTCACCACTAAACTATTGTCTGTGTCTATGAGTTTTTGTTTCTTCATTTGTTAGTCTTGTTCCTTTGTTGTTTTCAGTTTTATATCCCACATATGAGTGAAATTATGTGGCTGTCGACTTTTTCTGTCTGGCTTATTTTACTTAGCATAGTAATCTCAAGATCCAAGCTTTCTAATGCTGAGTCAAGGGCTCTTAACTCCAAGCCATGATGAGGCTTTATTCGATATTAAACCCCTGAAACAACATCATGCAAATTATAATTTTTCTTACGTTATTGAGATTACTGGTGGAGTGAACTTAAATCCTTTCTCTGTTTTCCCAAGTCCAGTAGGGAGACTCTGACAGAGACAATGTAAAAGATGTGAAAGATTCGTGCAGGAAGTTACATATTATTGTATAGACTCTCCAGGGTGGTACAGGCTGGCTGGCTGTTAGTTTTCTACCGTCGTCTATATATTTCAAAGCTCCCTGGGGGCCTTGAGACTGAAGATATGATCATGCTATTGCCCTAGCATTGGTATTTCTCGTTTTGTAAATTGTGACAAAACCAGTCAGTACATTTTCAGGCTAGATATCTTGAGTTCAAAAATAATTCTTATACATACTAGGAATATTAAACAAACCAATTATTTATAAGTTGGATAATAGGGTATTAGTTTCGC
This sequence comes from Rhinolophus hipposideros, assembly GCF_964194185.1. Lineage (NCBI taxonomy): Eukaryota > Metazoa > Chordata > Mammalia > Chiroptera > Rhinolophidae > Rhinolophus > Rhinolophus hipposideros. The sequence continues at coordinate 68,728,777 of NC_138059.1, forward strand.
TGCAGTCCTTTTCAGTTTATTCAGTTTATCTTTATCAGAAAAACTAGGAGAGCTTTTATAAGCTTCTAGAAACTTCATTATGCCATCCTGAAAAATCTAATATGCACCAACCCCTTTTGAAGTATTCAGTAATCTGTGTAAACCTTAATAACTTTTTCTTAGCCTTCATCTCTTCTTTTTTTTTTTTTTTTTGGCCTGCTTCCCCCAAAAACATTTTCATAGCCTCCTTAACCAAGCAGTTATTCTCATGTTATATTTGTGTAAAAGTGAATTTAAGTGAAATTAAGGAGCTAATAAACAGAATAGTCAGAGTTCAAATGTGGCAATTTTAAGTCTAGGTCTGATCATTTTTAGACTCTACCACACTCACTTTGTCCCTGATAATTTGAAAGACTGAAACAAAATAAGTTAAATAGTATCAAACTAACAAATATATAGACCAGGAAGAATTCATCACCACATTTGAAAAAAAAATGTACTTTTGAATACTAGGATATCCTACAATTTGATGCCCTTATAGGCTATGGACAAATGAAGGGACATTAACCTCTGATTCTTGAAGGTCCTTGTCAATATGCCAACCAGATTGAATAACTCCAATAATGACACCTCAGTGTTTTCCAAGAAAACATACGAGGTCAGACAGTTAAGTTCACGAACTCATCCTAGAACAAGCGCTACATACCTCACTGCTGAATATCACTACAGTCACCTTCGAAGTACTCCGCTTGGGAAGCTATGCACTGACGCCAGCACCTAGTCCAGCCTTCAAAGCAATTTTGGAACTCTTTTTCTGGAATGGCCATCAGAGCTGTCGTTGTATCACCCTTGATGTCCTGACTGTCATCAAAATGTCTTCCTTTCAAAATTTCCTGTATCTTTGGATAAAGAAAGAAGTCACTGGGGGCCAGATCAGGTGTTACCAACCATCCCTACATTCTGACCTCTTAGTGCTTGACATCCGCAACCCCAGTGATAATTTCCTCCCTTCCATCTCTGTCGCTCACTGCCATGGTCACACCCTAGATGTTATCCTCACTGGAAATTGGAGCACTGAGGAAACTTCAGTAGCCAACCTTTCACGCTGTCACCACACACAATCTTACACGTTAACTTTCTCTAACGACTTTCATGTGACATTGTTTTGAACGCCAACCCATTTATTGTTCTTCTATGCTACCATCCAGAAGTCCACACTTTCCTTTACTCCCTTCATGGTCCAACAGAGATTTCAGGCTCTGTCATTTTTAATCATCCCTTCAACTCCCTTTGTTCATAATGTTCCCCTGGCAAATCCCAACACTAGATGAATCCCTCCCATTCATCTTGAGTGCGGGCAACAGAGTAACTCAAGTTCTTTCCAGTAAACCACCCAAGATGATGAGTTCACTTTAGATTCATTACCCAAAACCTCATTTGGGGACCTAGGTCTTCCACACTATCATACTGTGTTTCTCTATGAGGCTAGTTTTTAAACTCTCCACAAAGACTATTTCATACTTTATCTTCTTTTTTTTTTTTTTTTTTGTCTCAAACCTCCCATAAATTCTTCTACTCCTGCAAACTTACCTGTTGACGTCACCTCATACTTCTCTGAGAAAATGGAAGAAACTGGAAGTTCCTTACTTTTTTCCCTCAAAGCTCCAAACCAGTGTTTACCTGGAGTCCTTTCTCTTTCTGATTATCCCTCTAGCATCACGAATAATTTTGATCTTGCTGTGATCACCACTGTCTCTGCTTCTATTGGATTCACACAGGCATTACTGACATGCGTTAGGAGCTTTTCCTTAAAAGTCATCTCCTCCACGATACCACATCTCTTTCCAGCCACCACCCCAGTGTCATGGCTTCCTTTACAGAAACTTCTAAAAACATTTGACTGAACATAATGTCTCCATTTCCTTTCTTATCATTTGTGTCTCTTCTTACCTACTATGTTTGGCTAACTTATTTGCTTTATCTATAATCCTGCCTTATCTGTTTTGCCTTATCTATACCTTAATCTGTTCTTGCCTACTATCTCTAACTTATCTGTCCCTGACTTCTCTGAAACTACATTTAAGATCTTCCATTCCTTCCAAATTGTTCTATACAATAGCTTTTTGGTTCTCATTTTATTCCAGCTAACTGAATTTATGTTTCCCTCATTTAAAAAATACTTTCCTCTCTTGGGTTCCAGGACCCCCAAAACTCCTGGTTTTCACCGTCCCCACTGGTCACTCTGTTCTCCTTTACCAGCTCTTTTTCTTCCCAACCCTACATGCTAAGTTCCTACCTGCTCATTCCTGAACTCTCCGTTAGCCTTTATCTGGACTCTTTCCTGAGATGGTCTCATATATTTGCAAGGCTTCAAATGTCATCTCTGTTCTTATAACTCGCATATTGATATCTTTAGCTCTGACCTTTTCTCTCATATACTCATATGCAACTGACTATTTTATACCTCCCCTGAAATATCTCACAGCTACCTTTAAAATCACATAGCAATATGAAAATCTTGAATTTCCCTACACTTTTTTTCAGCCTAACTCATCTCTAGGAAATGGTCCAACCATTTTTGTAGTTGCTCAAACCAGAAATTTGAAACACTCTTAATTCTACCTGCTCCTTTTTCCTACTTTCCATGTCTGGTCCATTAGCAGATTTTGCCTGTTCTCCATTGATCTTTTCTTGATTTTCCCTTCTTTTTCTTCTGTTTTCAGCACTTTTGAAATCATTGATAATTTGTTTTAAAAATTGTTTTTACTTGTTCATTTTTGGTCTTGGCAACTATAATATAAGCTCCATGAGGGTAAGGAATATGTTTCTCTTTTTCATCGTTTTATCCACAGCTTTTAGCACAGTCCCTTTCATACATGCTCAACAAGTATTTGTTCAATGAATTTGATTTTCACTTAATACTTTTTAACTACCTTATTAATTATATCATTACCTTTTTCCCTTTAAATTACCGTATTCCCCATTATACACATTAGTACAATTGTGGTGTGTGTGTGTTTTTTTAATCTTTAGGAGGTAACGCATATATAAAATTACTAATAGTTATTTTGTTTATTTGGTCTATAAAAATCGTCTTGGATTTTTATATCATAAAAGGCATTTGCTGTTTGCTTTTCCATAAATGTGATCAGAATGTTGTAACTCTCCCCTTCAAAATGATTAATAAAATTGTTGAGTTGGGAAGGCCCATACAAGGGGCCTTATATGAAGCCTGCTAATTAAAACACTTGCCTTAGAGATGCCCTGTAGGGTTTGTGTCTCTCAAGCTTACACACTGGGACTCCTTTGTCGAATGTCCCAAGTTGCCCTGTATACCTGGTCCTATGGTTTCCTAATGAGCTTGACTCGTTCTTAATGAGTGTGTACTAGGTACTACGTGTTATAACTTTCTTTTTTGAGGTGATCCAATAGTTTTTTTCCCCCTAATCTTTTCAGAATACTGCCAGAAATGACCATTGAAATAGCCACTCACTGAAAATCACCTTTCTATTTCCCCAAATTCAAACATTCAGTGGAAAACTGAAGCTTGATCACAGATCAGTTCACCTTGTAGTTAATTTTTAAATTTCTAGAAAAAGAAGAGAACTTCCAAGATTATCTGTTCTGCTTCTTGCCATCCTAACACAGAGTCTTAACAATCCAAGTCGATCAACAAATGTTCTAACACATTTTTTAAAAGTTCCACAATCCCTGTTACCAATTCATTTTAATTCTTAATAAACTTCACAGTTCTATTTTGTATTACACTCAGCTTCCTTGTGCTGATACCATGTTTCCCCGAAAATAAGACCAGGTCCTATATTAATTTTTGCTCCAAAAGATGCATTAGGGCTTATGTTCAAGGTATGTCATCCTGAAAAATCATGCTAGGGCTTATTTTCTGGGAAACACGGTATGAGCTGTATGTCCAATTTTACTTGATTTTTTTCACTCTGTCGTAACTTAGTAAGCATACTGCAAAGCGGGTTTAAACAAACTGAAGTGTAGCTTAAATCTACAGCACCAGGGGGGTGGGGGGAGGGAGATGAGGGTAAGGGGGATCAAATATATGGTGATGGAAGGAGAACTGACTCTGGGTGGTGAACACACAAAGGGATTTATAGGTGATGTAATCCAGAATTGTACACCTGAAATCTATGTAATTTCACTGACAATTGTCACCCCAATAAATTAAAAAAAAAATCTACAGCACCCGAACGATTTCAAATGGATAAATACTTACAGGCTTAGCAACTGTTACTGTTTTTTATTTTTAATATTTTGTGTGTCCAGATAGTCCCATTTTATGAAACCCTTTTTGTTAGCCTTACTTTAGTTCAAATTTGAATCATGCCTTCATCACTATCATTCCATCAGGAAGCCCCATTCATAGTAAGGTGGTCCTGGGAATATGTAAATATTAGGGCTTTTAAAAAACACAATTTTACACTGCCGAGTATAAAAGGCACAAATGGTAAAGCTCTATCTGAGTTCTAGGATGACATCAGTGAAGTAGCAATTCTCTCCCCTTTGCAGCCATATGAAAAGTAGAGCTTTAGAAACTAAAATCACTGACCTGGCAGAGTTTTCTCTAACACGTAACCACCTGAACAGCTCCACCAGAGAGGAGACAGCAAACGAGCTTTGCACTCTCCCTCATTCATTTCGTTTACAGTCTAATACTTCTTTCAGAGCACCTAGATAGCTCTCTGATGGGCATCAAGGAAATACCTAGACGCGTTTGTCAGGTGTCGTGGAAACATTTGAAAAATTACCAATAACTTTAGAGTCAGTGACAGAAGAAGGAAAAGCACTGTGCTCTCTAATAATAATCTTTTTAAAAGATTGCATTACATGTATCAAAAAATGAACTCTGTCTACAAATGCACTCCAGACCTTAGGGTTTTATTGGACAAGGTATCATACAAAAGTACATAGATAGTAAGGTTTGCGGGGAATTAGTCACTTACATTCTGCGCGTTCTTATAAAATGTGCGTGGATCATGGAACAATATTTTGTGACATTATTTGATTAAGGCAATATAGCAGAAAATAAGGCAATTTTATTTTAATAACAATTTGGTGAAACCAGGACTTTTCATTTAGGACCTATTGCTCTGATGGGTAACTCAAGTAAGAAGTATTTTAAAATTCAATTTTTGGTTTATTTTGTTTTCATTGGCCATCATTAGAAAGTGTATAGTGAGAAAAATAATTGCAAACATTGTATCATTTTCCCCACATAGCTATGCAACTGCCCGACCAAGAAAATGAAATGGTTGCTCATAAGAAATCTCACTGAGATTTTTTGGTACTTAGTTGGTAAATATATACGTACGTATACGTGTGTGTAAGTACACGGTGGAAGGTTTGCGAACTTAATTGCCCGACATCATAGATGCCTAAATCAGGACTTTTGAAAGACAGAAACAGTTGGATACATTCTAGAAATAAAATGTAAGCTGCAGACTTGTTTCGAAGCTCACAACAAAATAGTTGTGCAGCTTTTAGTTAAAATTAATTTTACACGTTCCCTTTATGGTACCTATTCTTGATGTAGGGTTTGAAACAAAAACAAACTGGAACCTTTTCATGAGGACGCCTCAGTCACAGATTGCTGTCAGAAAGTATCTAGTAAACCGTAACCGATGAGATCCTTTGTCAGCAACTAATCATTTGGTTGTAATAGTTTGCTTGTTTTTAATAGTGTTTGTCGATTAACAGATGCCTGAGAGCAACTCACACCTGTGCTACTCACTCGGTAATAAAATAAAACCTCATAGGCTATCAGAGTGTCACTGTGAGCTGTCTTGGTTATTGGAGTTAAGGTGCTGTAGATGGCAATTATAATAAGCAGTGTTTATTGAGCAACTAGTGTGTGCCAGCCATTTTGCTAAGCATGCCACATGAATCACCTCTATTTAATCCCGGCAACAAACTTACAAGGTAGATACTATTCTCACACTTCACAAGATGAGGAAATTGGGCCTCTTAGGGCTTGGGTAATTTAGCTAAGTTGGCATGACAGTAACTTTCAAAGATGGGATGCAAACACAGGTCTGTCAGGTAGTAAGGCCTGTGTGCGTTGCAGTCTTCCATTAAATAAGAGTCAAGGACTCACTCTCCCCTTCACTTTTGAAGGCGAGACCCATGTGCTACACATCTTTGTATCTCTAGAGACTGGCCCAGAACAGGTGCTCGTGAGTGAATGACGACGCCAACGATATAAACAACTGAGGACGGAATTTGGTTCTCCCTCTTGGTTCAGAAGGACTTGGTGGTGTTTCAAAATAGACAAAAGGGAACGTCACTGTGCCGTTTCCTAGAGTCCCAGCACCGGTCAGGAAGTATGCGCTTCCAGTCTTTCCATATCGGGGGTCTGTTACCGGGATGATTGAGATCAGACCAGCATCATCCAGATGAGCTCCAGCCCTTTCATTCCATGGATGGGATAAAGCATTGCCAGGTATGTAAGCAGTCGTTTTATCCTGGAGACGCCCTCGGAGGTCAATTTAGTACATTGGAATACGAATGCCATCTGAACTTTCAAAATAGTTGTAAGAAACTTAATTTTATAAGGTTCAAACCCAAACCTTGAAATCTAAATGGAAAAGGGTTAGGGCAAAACAATTTCTTGTATGTAATTTTAATTTTGTTCACTATACACCCAATACCGTTATCTTGATGTGGGACCTAATTTTCTACCAGGAAGTGACGGGATAGATTGTTTTTAATGATATAATGTTTACTAAAGGACTCCTCTGTGCCAGGATATTACCAAATGATTTCTAATCCTCAACAACTCGGAAAATGAAGGTTGATAATCTTATTTTAAAGAGGAAACTTCCAGTCAGTGGCATGTGGTTTATTTTAGCGTCACAAAGTCAAAATCAGGACTTACACTCAGGTCTCTCTACAAAGCCCATGATATATTTTTTTCTTTAAGAGAAGTCTTATAAGAGAAATCTTAACCTGAGGTGCAAGGCCCCTTGGGCAAAGTTAGTAGATTCATACATGGCTTCGGGGGTAAACCTCCTAAAATTATCTGAAAAAAATATGCCTGTATATGTACTTTCTTTCTTAAGGATTCATAATAGTTTTAACTAGATTCTCCAAGGGTTTGAGACCCAAAATATTACAAAAACCATTGAGTTTTACCCGCTGTCTCCCTGCTTGCAAAACAGATACGTGACTCGCTCTACCATGCAAACACTGGAAAAGATTTTCAGAATCACTCCATCCGCCATGCCCTGCTTTTAGCTGGGGCTCAGGAAACAGCCAGTACTGACAGAGGGGAAAGCTGCACGATGAAAAGTGAGAGGATGGGGTTCATTTTTATGGTGAGAGTGGAAGAAAGAGTCCAGAGAGAGCGGAGAGGGAGATGCAAAGTTTTAAAAGCCTGTGGCAGCAGCCGCAGCAGTGAGAGACTCTGAAAAGACAACCTTTAGAACAGAAACAAAAGCATGCAGTCACACGATGTTGTGAAAGGTTACAAACCCAAGCACGTAATGAAAAAAGAGTGCTGGAGAATCAAGACTAGCCCTGGTAAGAACTTCCAGAAAGATAAGCGGAACCCAAAGAGAAATATGAGAGCACTCGCAAGTTTGCAAGTTGCTAGAAGATGTTAATGGATATACACGTGAAACACCAAGCTGGCATTTTCTGCTTAGTATGGGAGGGGGAAAAAGGACGGGACATCAAAGTTAAATTGATACTTCTACAGTTTGTGTGTATTTGCCAATCATGTATGTGCATCTTTGTTTATTAAATTCATTGACCAACGTACCTGGAGTTAGTAGAAATATTAGGGCAAGTGGTATCACTAAACTCTCATTAAAATAACGATTGATAATCTACAAAATGCTCTTTAGCATATGACATCATTGGACTACGGCCCCAAGCCCTGAATGTCAGCTTTCATCTTATTTTCCTCTCACCCCAATAAATACCATTGTCTTCCAAATCCTGTGTACCACTAATAAATCTACTTTCCCTCAAGCACAGATGTTCTGCACCAGTTTTCAGATCAATCCTGATTTGAGGTAGAATGTTCTTTTATTGTTTCAGCTTCTTTACCCACTGGCCTTACCATTATATCATAAAATCCCTAGAACAACAGTGGGGGCTTCTGCTGTACCCCCTGAGGCATTTAGCCTAAGGTGAGCCATTAGGATAAGAGGATCTTGTGCTCACGTCACTGCCAATACATTCATGTCGTGTAACATGAATCCGTGTGTAGTACAGGATCCATTCACTTATTGTCTAGGCCCTGTATGGCACTGCTTTACTCTTGTGAGCCCCTGCTTCAGCCCTGGGAACCCTGACAATACCCTAGAGCAGGGTTTGGAATCTTCCCTCACTGTGGCTTTTTCTGCAGCTCACTGCCTTCCTATCTGGCCTCCTGGGTGTGTTTCTATTGGAACCTCCTTCCACAACACTCTCCTGCTGACTGACAGATAGACCAAGCTCAGTAACTGTGGACACTTTAGGCACCCCACTTTTGCCCACCAGCCTGCACTCCCCAAAGAACTTGAACATCTGGCTCAGTTTATTCAATACTTAGGCTGTTCTGGAGCTAACAATCGAAAAAGAAGATGGGAAGGTGAATCAGCATGGTGGTGCTGGGGTTGGGGTGCTGACATGGTAGAGCGGAAGTGAAAATGAGCAGAGGCTTAAAATGAGTATTTGGCAATACGTGCTGCTCAACACAGCTCATTGATGGTATTAGTACAATGAATTTGCTTGTCGAATCCTCTTTTTAATAGATTATAATAGGAAACTTGTTCCTTTTTGCCTCCTGTGGTTTTCTTTTTTTTTAAATTAAATTATTAGGGTGACAATGGTTAGTAAAATTACATAGGTTTCAAGTGTGCATTTGTATAATACATCATCTGTATAACACATTGTGTGCTCACCACCCAGTCAGTTCTCCTTCCATCACCATATATTTGATCCTGTTTACCCTCTTCTATCACCGCCCGCCCCCCTTACGTGCTGGTAGCCACTGAACTGTTGTCTGTGTTATGAGTTTTTGTTTCTTTGTTTGTTCACCTTGTTCCTTTATTGCTTTCAGTTTTATATCCCATGTATCAGGGAAGTCAGATGGTTTTCAACTTTTTCTGTCTGACTTATTTCGCTTAGCGTGATAATTTCAATATTTACCCATGGATCGCGATCACCATCAATGTTTCAGTTAAAACAAATTGTGAAGGTTTAACCAGTCATTTTCATTATTTATTTACAGTATTTTCCTTTTATTTTTGGACAAACAGCTTTTTTGTGAAATATGCAAAAGTAACATGTTATATATTTTAAATACAAAAAAACTTCGGCACAGTTTTCTCCTTCAGCCTAATGAATAATTCCCATGACTGCCTTCTCCTTCCTCCATTCCTCTGTGTCTGTGCCAGAGCCTAGAGGTCAGCCATCTCTAAGTCAAAGGGAAAATATCTGCTATTTCCTGACAACATCTACTGTCAGAACACAGGAATTTGTAACCCCACTCATTAAGAATTTATAGAATAGTTAATAAAGAATATTATAACTTAGTGCTTCAAGTGAGACTGTAGCCAAAAGTGAGTTATTGTCTACCTAATTAGGTAGGCTTAGTCATTCTTAATACTTGAGCCAAATTATTGCACATAGTATTCAACTATTAATATGACTAAGAACTCGAGTGGTCTATAAATTCATCTCTAAAATTGTTCACTTACCTAGTGGCTTTTTCCAATGTGGACTGAGACGTTTCTGTTCAATGGCTTTGGTTTACTAGAGTCAGACGGCTAAAGCTATGTTAGGGTTTATTGTTTGTTCGCTTGTTTTTCCACTTTAAACTTGGAAAGAAAAGCATGGATTTTTTTTCTATCAATCATCAAGAATAGCAGTGTAAGTATCCAAAATTATATTTTTGGAGGCATTTTTTTTCAGTTGTACTTACAATTGAATTTATTTCCATTTACTTTCCTTACCTGAGGTGAAATGAAATTGTTATTCCCATGTGGAATATATCAAGTTTTTAATAATTCCCATGAAAATGAACTTTCTAAGATTATCTTTTTATCAATAGTTAAATTATGTTATGTTTTTAATTGGACTCTAAGTCACAGCCTCTAGCTTCCCAGAATTGTAATGGTGTTGAATTAATTTAAAGAGACTCAGAGGAACCAGATATGGAAGGCTGTCACCATGATAATTTAGTTTTATGATTAGATCATGGAAAACATTGTAGAATCCTGAGGAGATTTTTTTTTTAACCCTTCTGTTTTGAAAGAGCTTTCATTCAGTTTGTCCGTCTCAAAAGATATGCATCTTTGGAGACATTACTAATCCTGTAGAAAATTCAATAAAATAAATGTCACAATAAAAATAACAGAGACGACCACGTTAAACACACACACTTTATGAGTTACAAATTAAAGTAACCAAACACACACACACACACACACACACACACACACACACACCAGTGCAAACAACAAACAACAGTATAGCTATCAATTGTAATACAATGGCATTTAAGAACTTTTCTGTATGCTTTGTATAATAAGTAATAGATATTTTAGAAAGGGTGAAATGCTTTATTTGAATATTGTCATTATTTTACATACTTTAAAAATGGCATTTCTGGTCAACAATTCTGTTTTTATAGTAAGAGTTTTTTAATATTCTTTTTTCCAAGAATTCCCTCAGAGAACAAAGAAAGTAATATTTGTGTGCATGTGGCTGCTGAGAAGGCAAAAACTGTATTGACACTGAAGAAATTCTTTTCAGGTCTCAAACAAAAGCCAGTACACGAGCTTATCCAAGTATTATATAGGGGCACACACAAATAGAAATGACTTTGTTTCAAAATACTTGTGGAAAACTAAATACAGGGTACATGAGATTGATCTTACTATTTCTTACAAGTGTATGCGCACCTATAATTATCTCAGAACAAGAATTGTTTAAATCGTGTCATACAATGGTAATATCTTTTTTGCCATCTATATGTCAACTCCATGCATCAGCATATACTGAAGTATTAAAATATACATACTTGACAATGAAAAAGATCCAGCTTTAATTTTGTGATTATGCTGGCATTTTTGGGGTAATGACTCACAGCAAGGCAGTATTAATTTTTAATGATAGTGGGCGCGGGGGGTGGGGGTGGTTCTATATGAAGATAGAAGCCTGTTTTACTACATTTGTTAAATTAATTCATGATGCTAGATTTTACTTTTTCTTTTTTTTTGTAAACTGTAAGAAAATAGAGGGGAAAAAAGGCTTCTTTAACTACATCAGTCACAGAGCCGGGTGAAGGAGAATACAGCTCTTTTATTTGATGGGATGAGAAAGCTAATAATGTATGACAGTAAAAAGGCAGAGGCTTTTAACGCTTTTTTTAACCTTACAAAAAAGGTCAACTCTGATCTGGAAATGAGAACAGCCAACACATGGGAAAGAAGGGCAAGAAGCCAAGTGAAAAGTGAGAGGGAGCTGGTGACTAACACAGATGGCAGGTTACTGTCCCTGGCACTGTTACCCCAAGATTCTAAAGGCTTGGGCTCCTCATCTCTTGACTGACTTTGTCGGGTTTTCTCTGGTGGGGTGAGGGGACAGACACATAAAACACTGGCAAAGTTACCAAGACCAGGAAAGAGAGAATGCTTTATCTTGATTTAAACAGAGAGGAAAAAAGAAAAGTGCTAGTTTCCAACCAATGTGCTAGTTTCATTCGTAATGAAGAAAGTACGGATCTAATATTTCTGTTTCCAACTCAGTGGTCACTCTACTTCATCTGTAAAAGTACTCAACAGTGTATATTGAATGCCTGCCTACTCTGTGCGTAGCACTGATATGGGGGTACAGCCCTCATTTTATAGATGTGAATCCTGAAAGGATACACCCCTCAATGAGTGCTGAAACGGATTTGGATCGCGACCTGCTGACTCCAAAACCTTGGCCCTTTCCTCCAGAGAAACCAGCGCTGATAACTCTTGCTTTTGTTAGGGCATTGAACTAATTAACAATAATGTCAAATGCACTTAAAATGAAAAAGCAAGTTTACATTTTTTAACTTGGTTTTTAACATTTTTTAAACTTGGTTTAAAATACATTCTGTCATATGATAAGAGGCCCCAAGAAGACATGTCAATGAATCAACATATTGCATTGAAAAAAAATGTGATAGAGGCTGTGTTCTCTTCCAGTTCAGAGTAAGAGCGGGATCTTTGCCCAGCCGTTTAACAGCGGGTGAGCACTGGCAAATCACACAACCCCTCTGATTTCAGCTTCCTCGTATGATAAAAGAGGATAATATTTGTTCTTCTTTCACGATTGTTAAGATTTAATGAGATAATTAATATATGAAAGGTACTTAACACAGTGTCTAACAGGTAATGTGTTTAGTAAATGTTGCTTATTACCTATATGATTATTGATATGTTAATTATATAATATTGAACAAATAGGTATAGTCTTCACCCACTAGTTGACATTAAAATACCCCCAAATGCAGCTCTATAAATATTACTATGAGATGTGCTCGTTTTTCGTTTGTTGTTTTTTTTTAAATCAATATACTATCTAACTACAACCATGTTTCCCCGAAAATAAGACCTAGCCAAACAATCAGTTCTAATGCATCTTTTGGAGCAAAAATTAATATAAGACCGATTATATTATATTATATTATATCCGGCCTTATAGTAAAGGAAGACTGGGTCTTATATTAATTTTAACTCCAAAGACGCATTAGAGCTGATAGTCCGGCTAGGTCTTATTTTCTGGGAAACATGGAAATATCTGACCCTGTGCTATTTAGATATTTAAATTTCAAGTTGATCGAAATAATGCAGTAGCTTTTAAGGTGCGTGACTTTCCAACTACCATACTATTATTCACTCCTAGAAACTCATTTTTAATTACAAATAAGACTTCTCTTGCACACTGTAAGCCCTCTACCCCATTGTAGCCCCTTTCTCTTCCCGTATAACTCATATTTGGTTCTCCTGTATTCTCCATCCGTGAAAATGCGAGCAACATCCAGAGAACTCGAAAAACTCTAGACATCTCCTTATTCTTCCCACGGATGTCTAATATTTCCACTTGTATAGCCCTGGTCTCAGCTTATGGCTTTAGGCCCTTGTCGCTTTTCGTGCAGACAACTACTCTCCATGCCGAACACTCAGTCCTCACTCAGCCTCCTTCTCAAGCAAATTTGATCCTGCCCCACCTCCACTTAGGGCCTCAAATGCTGTATTGTTTGGAAGATAAAAAATCCAAATCACTTCATATAATACAAAAGACTCTATGGTTGTACTCTGGTTCTATGCCGGGACCTCATCTTCTGCCACACGTGATTAATAATTTTTTGCTGTCTCTACTGTCTCCTGCTCTTTCTTCAGTCAGATTTACCCACCTCAACTGTCCAACTATATAGTTAATCCTTCAAAACTCAAACCCATATATCACCTCCCTCAGCAAGGCGCTCATAGTTTCCCACATCTGGGTGAGGTGCAAATCCTCACACCCCCATATAGTCTCATGCAGCCATCTTCATGTCCCCTAATCCGATGTATGGCAGCAATTCCAAGTTATATCAGAGTGTGCCCTCGCTTGCTTCAAGCCTTCCAGTGGTTTCCTCTTCCAAACAGAATAAATGCCAGAGTCCTTCCCGTGGCCTCCACAGCCCCACACGAACTGTCCCCTCCTTGCTCTGTGACCCTCTCACACCCCTGGATTACGTCTTCAACCCTTTGGCCACAGACAATGGTACAGGCTCCAAGCCCAACGCTACTTGCCTTCCTTATATTTCCCAGCCTCACCGCCTTGAAAATTTCCCCCTGAACATTTGCATGGCTGACACCTTTTCATCACTCATGTAACTGTCACCTTCTCAGGGAGGTCTCCCCAGCCAGGTCTCTCATATTGCCATTCCCATCCACCCTCTTTTTCATGGCACTTGTCACTCTCTACACATATTGTTGATTTGTGTTTTCTTGTTTCCTGTTCTCTATGTCTTATTGTCAATCTACCCATGAGAATCTAAGCTTTAAGTCATTTTGTTTACCACTGTTTATCAATGTCCAGAAAAGTGTTAAACAAGGTAGAAGTTCATCTAATTCACTTTTTTATCCCCAAGGGAAAGTTAAATAATTGCTTGTTGAAATCAGTCGTCAGTCCTAGCTATGTCAAATCTATTCTTTACTTATTGGCGGGACATATCCCCTAGAACTAGGGAAGATTTTCAGATGATGAAAATGTGACTTATATGTAGAATGTTAAACAATTAGATTAAGTAATTTGCCAAATTAGGACCGTTACATCTTAACATCAAAGGCTGAGTGCAGGAGTAGATATTTATGGCAGAATGCGAGCTGTTCCCCCAAATCTGTTCTTCCTTTCGTAGTACGTGAACCCCTGTAGCTGCAAAGCAGCTGCCTAGCCAGGGACTATATTCTTAAACTTCCTTGCCCCCGAAGTGTGGTGAAGTGGTTTATTTCTAGTTGTGGAAGGTAAGCAAAGGGCTGCATCCTACCTCTGGGCCACAATGTATAGAGAAAGTAGCTTTGTCTCCTGTACTTTCTTCCTCCTGCCTCCAGCAGGAAGCAGATGATGGTGAGAACCCAACTGATGACATAGGCACAGCTGAAAGAGCGCTGCCCTGAATCACCCCCACGCAGGCAGAGGTCACACCTCAGTGACCACGGTGATGCGAAAGGGAAGGTTCACTCGTTGTGTTTGAGCCATTATCCACTTTGCATACATCCATTCCTACACTGCGGCCTACTTACCCTAAGAAATACAACATTCAGCATGTTAACTCACATGAGGTTTCCCAATATTTCTGGAAGAATTCTCAGTTTTCAGTTGATTAACTTCGGCTTATTACATGACTGTTTATTCTTCTTCCTATATATATGTTCATGACACAGGGCCAATTCATAAACGTTTATAAATATTTCTCTAATCTGAAAGGAGAATGTTCATACCAGGTAAAAGGAAGAAAAAAAACTATTATAAACAGCAGCAAAAAAACAGCAGCAAAAAAACTATTATAAACAGCAGCAAAAGTGCATTAGCTGAAAACAACATGAAAGAGAATATGCAGTTCGATTTTCTATGTATTCATTTGTATGTGAAACATCTCTCTTCTCTGCCTAATAACTGACCATAGCAAATATCCGTAGCAAATAAAATAAATTAATTCACAAGTCATTTGTACTTTTCCAGGGTATAAATTATGCTTTTAATATAAAACTATTTTAATGAAAACCTTTTTATGATTTTACAAGCTTTAGATTTTCCTCGTATTATCAAATTTAGCTTCATATGCTGAGAACTTTTAATTTGCTATTTTTTTGAGAATAAAGGTGTAGGAAAAGAAAAATTAAAGGACTCTGCTAGAATTTTTTTTTATTTGAAGTAAACCTAATCCACTCTTCTTAGGTAATGTGTGTGCATAATTTTAATACTTTTTTAATCTAGTTATATCAAAATCTCTGCCACAAGCAATTCAAATCCACAAATATTATCTCTGTCATATATCGACTCTCTATTAGGAAAATAAGATGCTCCAATTTTTGGTCCTGTCTATGGGATGGGGTGAGGCAAAGGAAACAGGGCTTTAGAGAAAGGTCCTGAGCTGGGCTAAGTAGTTTCCCATGGTACGTAATAGGCTGTGATCCACATTCCTCACTTCTGATGTCCATCCTATACTAACTTAACATATCCAAACAACCACCCCCTCTCCCTGTCTCATCACTCCACCAAGAAACTCTCCCAAAATTACATTCGCGAGTCAAATACACCACATTAGATAGAGATTTTGAAAAAAGAAAAGTATTGGCAACAAAAATAACAATTCATCATTTACTGTATTAAATTCTAGTTGTTTCTTCCTTTCTTTTTTTG
The DNA here is from genome assembly GCF_964194185.1 of Rhinolophus hipposideros. NCBI lineage: Eukaryota > Metazoa > Chordata > Mammalia > Chiroptera > Rhinolophidae > Rhinolophus > Rhinolophus hipposideros. The sequence goes on from NC_138059.1 coordinate 68,744,656, forward strand.
GTTTGTTTGTCGGTCTCAACTTCCTATGTCATGTCAGGGAATCAGAGATCCAAAATTGTTTTTCTATCACTGCAAACTAGATATAATTTCAAACACTGTACTCAGTATAAAAATTTTCTACAATAACAGAATGAGTCCCATGGTATTTATTATCATTTTTTTTAATGTAATAGCTTTATATCTGAATGTGTACTGCTCTGGGAAATTATAGCACTTTCATATTATAATATGCATTGATTATTAACCAATGTTAAGTATTTTAATTGATGCTCTTTCAAATTATAATTGCTACCCGAATCTATTCATGGAATTTAAATTGTTTTTAAATCTAAAATTCATCTTCATTATTATGTTCTCTAAATATTCAGGATTGTTGGAAGACATCAGCAATTGTTTTATATGCAAATAAGTTACTGGATGTATATTATAAGGACAATTATAGCAATAACAGAAATTACGTTAAGAATACCTCAAAGGAGGTTTGTTTGCCTTAGAGGATCAAAACTGTGACACATATTTATGTGGAGATATATATACACACACACATATGTATGTATACATACGCGTATGTACATACATACATACACATATATATACAAGTGAGTTGGGATGAATTACCAAGTGCCTGACAGGACTGATTCTTTTACAAATGAACGTAAATAATGCTGCTCAGGTGGTTTGATTTACTTCGTATTAATATTGTCTACGTGAAGAGGAAAATTTTTAGACGACGTCTCACAGTTGTCTGTGAGAAGGACACCCCTCGCTCTGCCCTCACGTTCTGCTCTCTGTGTTTAATACTCTTTGGAGAGTCAGGTATTATATACTAATCCCCAGATATGTATTATTTGCCCATCCCCAAATCTTGGTCATACTATGATCTCATTTTTTTCACTCCACATTCAGGCAGAAATGCATCACTGAAAAAGTGCAGACCCACGGGCAGTGGCTCTTTCCTGAGAAGTTTATAACACCTCATTGGAAGTGATCAGTTGGTGCTTTTTAGCAGAGTCCTATGGCGGAGAACAGTTTCTGTGCCTTTTCTGTTTTAAATTTCCAGCCTTGTCCTCAGCTCCCCAACCCTTTCCAATCCCCTGGTTTTCAAAAAAAGATGGAGACCACTTGGTGTGAGCACTCTGGAACAGTCCTGCCCTACCTCCCTCCCCAGCTCCTCTTTCATCTGGCTTCAGAGACAGGGGACCACACCACAATCACACCCAGCCTCTCATTCAGTCAGGCAGTCAGCCCTATGTTTACTTCCCACCAAACTCTCAGCCAAGCCCTCAACAGCATTATGGATGGTAAGACCTGGTCCCCAAAAACTCAACAGCTTTACTCTCTCTTGAGAGATACCTGCAAGTAAATAATTGTGATTGAATGTAGCGTGTCTTAAAAATGGGTATAACCATATAACAAAACGGTAAATACAAGGGAAAATTAAAACGAATTTTGTCAGGGCTGTAAGGAAACCCATGCATGAAGAATTCCTTTTTTAAAGACATGATGTTTAACTTTAAAAAGTACTTAGAATGTGGGCATGAAGCAAAAAATAGAGGTGTTGAGTGAGGAAGGGTAGAAGTTACTTGAGGTGAAGGAAGTGGGAAGACACAAAGAGCCAGCATACTCTACTTGGAAAATACAACTTGCTGGGTGGGGGCTGGGTATGTGAAAAAAAAAAATGGGGGGAAATAAAGCTGAACAGGGAAGTGCAAGTTATAGACGGATGAAAACTATATGCCATGCTGTAGAGACCACTCATCACGATACAGACGACCGGAAGTCAGCCAATGTGTTCTCGGCTTCAGAGAAAAAAACGGAGTGATGTCGTAGAGAATGGAGTGAGGGAGGGCAACTAGAAACACACCATTTAGAAGAGTGCTGACGGCATTCATTTATTCGACAAAGCAGTGTTTCCAAAGCACTTGTTAGGAACGAGGGGTAAAGCTGGGCACTGGGGGCAGAGAAATCAAAGCATGGCCCTACCCTCAAGGAGCTCACTCTTGTGGAGGGTGGGGCGGGGGGCAAGAAGGGGCAGTTTAATAAACAACCTAATTAAAATGTCACATGGCATGTGCTTTAATGTAACATTCATCAAAATAAGAAATGTAAGTGCAAATGTAAAACAGATTTAGAGAAAGGATATGTATTCAGTTTGAGATTTAGTAAAATTTAACTGCCTGTGACATAGCTGCACAGACCCTGCTCATAGTATTTGGAATACAAGTCTGGATCTTGTATTCTGGACAAGAGATAGAAATTTGGCTGTCATGAATGTGTAAAGGACTGTTGAAGACATGGATGTGGTGAGATCAGCTTAAATAGTAGATAGAATTACAAGTGAAGAAAGAATGGGAGACATCAGAATCTTTTTAGAGTATAAAGTATGTTCTAGTATTTATTCAAAATATCCACTGTCCTTTCCTAACTGCTTACATCTTTGCCACATGTACCTGGGTCTGTCCTTGAGGGAAAATTATAGTTCCTGACTCTTTAATGTAAAGCTGGGCCTTGGCATGTTCTCTGTCCAATGAAATGTGAGTAAAAGAACATTAACTGCGCCAAACTTGAGACCTAGAACCTGGTTCTGTCCTCTTACTTTTTACTATGTCCCCACATCAGGACTGAGTCCCCGAGTGGAGAGCCGAAGGTATCCCATGAGAGACACATAACTTGAGCTGACACTAAACTGAGATTTTGGAGGTTGCTAAAATAATTTTGTCTGCGCCAAATAATACGAGAGGAGTAGAAAGACATATAATGGATCAAATGGCAGTGATGCTGTAGAAATAAGATTTTGAGATATCCTGTACCTAGAACAGATAGAATTCTGGAATATTTGAAATGTAGAGTTATAAATGAGTCCAAATGACTTTGAGATTTTTAGCTTGAGTGAAAGTGGAAGGTTATATTGTTGTAGGAGATGGAATAAGGAATCCCACTACTATTGTTATATCGAACGTGGCACTCCAATTCATTTTGGAACTGGAGGAAGAACAACATTGAGATGTTGAAATTTGGATATATTTTGTTGAAGATGCCTGCTGGGCAGTGGAATGTATGGGCCTGGGGTTTGGGGTTGCTGTCTGAGCAAAGTGAGGCACCCCTGACAGGTTGTGTCCAGCACGAAGAGGGCTAAGGATAGAACTCTGGAGGAAACTGATTTTTAAAGGAAAAATAAAAGAATAAGAGGGAATAAAACAAACCTAGTAGGAGTTCTTAGACAAATAGAAATAAAACAGGAAAAAGTGATGTTTTATACACTAAAGAAAAAAGATGTTTTAAGAAGTGCAGTCAAGTGTGTAGACTGCTGCAGAGAAGTAAATAAGATGAAAACTTTGAGGAGGTTATTGATGTTTATAATTAAGAGATAATTAAAATTGCACATTGTAGGCAAGAAGTTCTAACATCTGTACCTGAGGTGATAATATCATATCCTCAAAATTATCCTAGGAAATTTCTTTAATTGCCCTCATGTCTTCAGTAGCTGGGCTCTGGATACTCAAAAGCAAAGAATCAAATTGTTTATTTTTCTTTGAATTTGGGCCTGTATCTCCTTTTCCTCTAGGATAGAAGAGGCCATCGCCTGCTTTAAAGGGGCTTTAGAGTGTAGAGATGAAGAGATTTCCTCTCTTTTTTGACCTAGGAGGTATAGTTAAATTTCAAAAAAGCAAATTCACATTTGCAGGCACTGCATTGCAATTCAAGGATTCTTAAGAGCAGGGCTTCCGTGGTGGAGTAGGTGTGGGAGCCTGATCGTAATGAGGAGAGAATTGGGGGTAATGAAGTGCAGAAAGCAAGTGCAGACAGATGAGGCCATCTTATTGGGGAGTCAAGGTTGAAAGGGAGGTCATTTTGGGAATGGAGAGGTGGGTGTGGTGAACATGCTTGTTGGCTGAAGAAAGGAAACACAGGAAAAACGGTGAGATCGAAGACCCAGAGGAGAGAGGAGATAATTGGTGGCAAAAGTTCCCGTGGGAGAGAGGAGGGGACTGCGCTAAGAATGGAATGAGATGGCAGGTCACAAAGAACAGAATAGGTCCTCCCCTTCTAGAATCTAGATGGAGGGAAGGAGGGAAATGGAAATCATTCTGTATGCCAATAAATGTAATAGTGGGCTTCAGAGAAGTCATGCAAAAGTAACTGGTAAACACCACGGCCACTGAGCAAACCTGCGTTGCTATTATTAGTTATAGCTTTGGGGAGTTATCAGGAAGGCAGACTGGTACTTGCAGGCAGGTCAGCGATAGACTATATCGTTGAGAATTAGCTGTAGAAAAGTGTAAGTTGCATGAATGAGAATTAGAAGAAATCTCCCAGGTCAGAGTATAGGGAGAGAAGCAAGGCACCATGGACACCCCATGAAGCTTATTCACTGTGGAAACTGGTCGAGGGCAGTGACGTCCTGAAGGAATCAGTGGTCCTGAGGAGTGGGTGCAATTCCACAGCTGAGAGTCACAAAGGCAGAGTGTCACTCAAAGTGAGGAAACAGTGTTACAAACCACTGAGACATCAATGACGATGACCGGGCAACATGGCATAACTCCCAGCAGGGCAGCTGGGCCCTTACAGGAAATGTTCATAGACATGTGCAGGCCACGAGTAAGAGTGTAGAATTCAGTGGATGGTGAGGTGTTTTGAGACTCCACGCATCCTGACAGCTGCCCCAGTTTGGCTCGGTTGGTCAGGCAGTGGAAAAGGAAGAAAGCGCCTAGGGAACGTGAGCAGCAGAACTTTGGTTCTGAGCCAAGGGCCCAGGCAGGTCACAGCCAGAAGAGATGAGAACCAAAGTTTTGTCACAAGAGCAGAAATCAAAGAATCCATTCAGGGAAAGACTCCCAAATGTAGGGGAACTTAAGGGTCCATGAAGGAAACTGCAGTAATTAAGGGGATGACAGCCTAGAGCTGAATAACCATTGTCCCTGTGGATTGTGCCTACCTGACCCATACACGTCCCTTCCTCCAGACCTTTCATTGTGGATATTGGCCCCTGGCTTGCAGTGTGACTTTCCTCTTGTCATCACAGGACACAAATTGATGGTCTATAACGTGCTGCTCTCAGTGTGTCCGAATTGCCACTTCTCTAATGGCTTGCATTCCACTCTTCAGCAAGTCCATCTCTAACTTTCTGTAAGATCCTTCCATCTCTGTTACCTCCTCAATACTAAGACCTTGGAGCTTCACCTCTCCAGGACTTCCTGCCCTTTACCAATTCTTCCCTGGGTCTCTTAAGCTCTTCACACACCTGCCATCCCGTCTTCCTCATAAAATAACATTTGTTGAGTGTCTACTATAGGCCAGGCCCTGGGCTAAACTCTTGACATGAATTTTCTCCGTGTTTTTTTTTTTCTTCCCTAAAACATTGTGAGGTAAGAAGTAGCAAGCTCCCTTTTTTTAGCTCAAACATTTGAAGTCATGTCCCCAAGGTCACAGGGCCTCCTGGAACCTGAAAGTAAACAAAAAAGTTGTGTAGACGTCCATTATGTTGTATGTCTTTTCTGACTACTCCTTCCACATGTGACCTGAGCCTCATGGCCCATGGTAATATAACACAGTTCACACCCACACCCTTCCTTGCTTTTTCCTTTCATACATTTGCACATACCAATCCGCTCCTTCATTCTGACGCAACCTAGTGGCCTGTTTTCATCCTGCCTCGTTCCAGGCTGCTAAGTGTTGTTGGGGAAAATTAAATAGCTGTGCTAATTGCTTTCATTCCATTGTCATAATGTCCGACCTCAGCTGGGCCCTCACAAACACTGGCAATCTCTTTGCTCCTCTCTTGACAGCGATTTCCCATATCCTACAGCATCTGTTGCAAATCTGTAGAGTTTTCCTCAAGTCTACTTTGATTAGAAACATTCTTAACATGGCTTACCAGGCTCTCCAAAATCTGGCTTCTTCCCATCTCCGTGATCTCCCCGAGGACACTTTCCCCTCTTGCTTTTCTAGGCTCTGGCCACACGAGTACTTTTAGTCCCTTGTCTTGACCCTTTGGGGTATTCTCTTCACTGTGTTTGAGAAGCCTTTCTCTTGCTTCTTTAGTGTTAACTTATCTGATGAGCCTTTCCTGACCTGCTATATTAGCTTGGAACCCACCATGATATTTTTAACATTCTGCACATTTTTAACGATTTGTCTAAAACCAGCCTTTCTCTTTAGGCGGCTCTGTGTAGATAGTAACAATCTTGTCTCATTTAACTAATGGATCACCGGCACATGGCACGATGTCTGGTCCTTGAGAAGTGCTCAATACCTGTTGTGTATTTAATTACTATTGTACCATTAATAATCAGATGGATTCATTTTTACACACAATCGGGACTTGGGATACCTTGATTACACAGAGTTCGTGAAGGTAGAAAAGGTACAGAAAATCTGAGGTTTTTCGTGTTGCCAATGGCTTGGGGCAGAAATGCTTCTCCACCTAGATGTAAGACCTGAGAAGATTCAGAGCAAATGAGATCTATGGATATGTGGTTCTCTCAGTTGTGAACCTGAAGGAACCAAGATAGTATGTAGAACGGTCTATACGATGGTGTCCTTTGTTCAAATATAGGCCAGGAAGTAGGAAATCAAAACACAGGGGGAAAAAAAGTGCCAGCCCTTGGGGTAAAGGGGTTGACAATTCAGATGTTGTGTACTCTAGAAATGAACTCGACACCTAAGAGGGAAGCCAGGACATTTTTATTCTTTCTTCATTCTCCTAGCTTATTTCCATTTTGATCCTTTCCTAGTTGACATCTCTATCCTCTGTCTGAGGGTGGAGGCTTCCCTTGTGCCACAAGTGAACACAGTATACTGGAAGCCAGAATTGTCTGAGCTTGGGTGGAGGAAAGTGAGTCAGAAGCAAAATGAGCACAGGTTTTGCCAGGTGAGGCAGCAGCTGTCCCAGGTACGGCAGGTCAGTGCCAGGTACGGGCTAAATTTAAAGAGATTCGATTCATCTATTCACTCGTTTGTTTATTTATTCAAAATGGGGAGAATAGGGAAGAGGCACAACTTTGAAAGTGCTGAGGGGAGATGATTGGGTCACTGAGCTGTGTCGCTCGAAGAATTTCCTCCTGTCGCAAGGCAGGAAAAGCATGAACAGTTTCTGGCCTCTGGGAAATAGGACTATCGGGGGCACACGTCCTCACCTTTCTCCCGTACCCCCAGCATCACTGCTCCTTGTCATCAGTGCCAATGGAAAGAGCTATATAGGTTCTCAAATTTCATAAAAGCACCGGACTTGATCCCCAGGGGTCCAGATCGTATGTTACATTGAGCCTGGCCCGGATTATGAAATGTGCTGAGTGGCTGAGTCCTGCAGCTTACGGCGGGTCAGCCTCATCTACACAGGTAGGCTGAGAATAGGGAGAGGCAGTGTCCTGAGGAGAAATGGTATCCTTTTATGAAAGAAGAAGGGAGGGGTTCGAAAGAGGCAGAAATAATAAATGGCCACAATAGAGAGGTTCTAAGGACAGGGATTTGTGATATACTGCCTGAGTCAGAGATGAAAGAGGCAGTGATGTTTCTCTATGTCAGTTAGGATGTTTTTGTTGTTGTCATTATTGTTACAAGTATCAGAAACCCCTCCTAAAGCAACGCTGACAGGAAACCCACTGGCTTGTACAACCCAACCATAAAGGAATGATGCTGGCCTCAGGGACTGGATCCAGATTTAAGAACAGTTATCAGACATTCCACTCTCCACTTCTTTCACTTACCTGGCCTGTTAATTTAATCTTCTTCTACCATTGAACCTTCTTTACCTAGCGGTAAACATGGCTCCCTGGACCCACATCCTTACACCTTCAACAAACAGAAAAGAGCATTTTATTGTCATTTCTAGCCTGGAAAGTCTGGGAGGAAGAAAACAATTTGGCCAGCTTGAAGAAGTTGTTTCTTTCTCTCTAGACGGATGAGGAACGCAGAGTCTTTATCAGAAGTCTAGCTGTTTGCTAATTAAAGGCGATGTTAGCATAAGTTCTCAACTTTCTTGTGCTGTAGACCCCATTGGCAGTCTGGTAAATTCTAAAAATCCTATCTAAGAATAATGCACTTACATCAGTACAATGCAGCATGTAGGATTGCAAAGGAAAGTCATGCTACTTAAATATAGTGATCGAAATATTTTGAAACTAATTTATGATGTAGTAACATATGTGCTTCATTATTAGTGCATTAAATAATAAGACATGGTAACAGACCTCATTCCTGCCTCATGGAACTTTGAGGTGTTGATGAGCATAAATGACATCTGCCACATGTGTAATGTGATGTGAAAATATCTGTGATTTATTTTGGTAGCATCGTAAGTACTGTTAATGTTACTGTGGTTTGTTGTCTGCATTCAAATTTGAACAAAATCATAAATTCTAGTTTGAGGTTAGTGGAAATCAAGTTGTAACTTTTTCCACCCAAGTGGTCAGCCCTTCTGAATCCTTGTCAGGATTATTTCAGGGTCCATGGAGTCCAGAGCTGCTATACTCCCGGGTCAGTGAGGTAAGAGTTTGAGAGGACCTGGATTAAAAATGGATTTTAGGAGCTACCGGATTAGGGCTGTCCATCTCCACCTAGATGATTTTATACCAGGGCTACTCCTGAGACTTGTTTTCCAAAGAACTGTAACTTCGCTAATATTAAAGTCACTGTAACTTTGGGAATTATATGGGGCCGTGATGTCTTCGTTGACCTGTTTCCTATACATCTCGCCTAAAAAGTGACATAATTTATGCTGCGGCTTTATTGAGAAGAGATTGTTTCTCAGACCAAAACCTTGATTTGAGTTGAAAACTCCTAAGTGGGTGGCAAGGCAGATGGTTAGCATGAAGCCTGAATACTAGAATGTGTCAAAAAGAACGGCTCTTCTCCAGCAACAGGAGAGGTATTCTCCTTTCGAGGGGCAACCAGGAGTGTGAAAACAATGGTCCATGGACACTGAACTTTGGGTTTAAATCTAGAACTGGAGAGACCTTGGTGAGCGCTAGCTATGAGAAAAGTCAGAAATCTCTACTTCGAGAATCCAATGATTTATTTTTTTTCCCTTACTTATCTTTTTTTCTTTCATAGTGTTTTAAAATTATTTTAAGCTTTCTTCAGCTGTACTGAAAAGTACCAAGGGACTAATCTATGATAGGGACACAATACTTGAAGAGCAGTGAGGAGTGTACCAGTGGAAACTGGCATTGGTGGTCATAGAAATATATGTGGCATGAATGGTCCAGGAAATAGATTAAGGCTCCTTGGTCAGCCGCTCCTTGATAATAGGTGATCTCTTCTTAGTGTTAAGCCTGAGCACTTTTGAGTGGGTTTCAAATAAGAAAACATGTAACAAAGCATTAGTCATGTTACTGTGATCCCAGTTGGGGACAGAGCCAAAAGATCAAATTTAGCAAAAACCGAATACCTATTGTGGTGCCAGACCTTCTGGAAGGCATCTTACATATATTATCTTACTTAATCCTTCCCAAAACCTTGTGAAACAGCCACCATTATTTCCACTTTACAAGTGAGAAAACTGAAACTCAGAGAAGGTGACTCATTTATTCAACATCACACAGCTGGTAAGCGGCAGAACGAGTTTGGGATGCTGGGATACCTGACTGCAACTTAGTACGTCTCTTTTCTACTATAGTGCTTTGCCAAAAATGCACACTTGTTCACCTAATTATTTTTAGTACCCATTGGCCAGTTTCCCTGGGCCCCAGGCAATTTGCCAAAAAAAAAAAAAAAAAAAAAGTGGCCAGTATTAGAAACCTGGAAATGGACCTTATGTGACCTCAAGGCACATGTGCTTATCTGGCTTTTTGCAAAGAAGAGTTGAAATTATTGCAAAAAAAAAGAACAAAAGCTTACCATTTTTATATGTCCTTAGTTGAGCTGTAGTCAAAAAGTTTCAAGTGATGATCCTAATTATTGGATTAGAGTGAGATCAGAAAAGAGTTATCTAGTATAACTCTAATGTCACACTGGGAACCATAATAGGAAACGTATGTAAAATATCAGTTTTCACAAAACAAATATTTATCCGTGGGGAGTGCTGGGGGAGAGAATTTAAGCTCTATGTTTGTTGAGCTTCAGACTGATAGAACTATTACATAGAAATAAACATAACGATATATCATGATTAGTTATGACATATTGGCACCACTCTCAAATTAATCCAGACATTTAGACCTTCAAAGCGGGTCACTATTTTTTTGGACTATGGCAACAATTAATAAATCAATCTTATCACACCGAGTGATTGATTAGCACTTTTTGCAAAACGTATAGCAAATGGCTCTGCTAATCAAAGGAAATAAAACTATTCATAGATCTCCTTTTAATCTGAATTTTCTCCAATTATAAACAGACTTTTTATTCCTCTGGCCATATCTAAGTTCATTTACTATTCTATGGATAGCAAAATGTTTAAGTCTGACAAAATACCCACAGTCTGTAACCTCTATTGGAAAAGGCTTTGATTACAGTAAAATTACACAAAAATGTGTCATTAAAAAGCATTGGACAGACATAAAATCTAACCTTTTGAGCTGAAGAATACTTAATATTCTCTTCATGATCACGCGAGGGGAAATTCTTCGCTATGGAATAGCTATTTTCCTGTTAAGCAGGCTATTTCATCAATGATTTATTCCTGAGCTGTAATAGGTCGTTTAAAATGGTGGTTTAAAAGTTGGGCCTTTTTGTTTAATTTTCTCACAGGCGGTTGGTAATTATCATGGTCCTGCAGTTTCTCTGGAATGCCGTGGAGGGTCAAATGCCAGTGGAACCCTGCTTTATAGGGTAATTAAGACAGTCGACATGGTTATTAAATACATCATGCTAAACTAAACTGGAATGCTGTGAAATAAAATCCAAAATCATAAATAAAACTTGGGCATTCCAGCAAAGGGGTATGTGTGAAAAGGAGGAGCTTTATGCTCTCAGAATTGCAATAAATAGCCTTTGCCCCCTCAGACTTACTAAAATCTAGCTACCGAAAGCCTCTGGATTTGTCTCCTGGCGAGGGAAGCTGACAGAAAAGCTACACCTCCACATACACTCGAAGTTCTACTGCCCACTCTTTCATATTACATAAAACAATGTACAAATATTTCTCGAGTATTTCTGCAAAGATCCAATGCTAAAAAATGTGCCGTGTTAATAAATTAAGTAACCCAATGTGAGTTTGACAAGATTGACAAATGAGGTTTAGGTCATTTAAAAAAAAAAAAAAAAAAAATCATCAGGACTCTTTCCCTTTGTAAGATATTTCCAATGACTGTTCATAGCTGTAGATTCATGCTACATTTCAGAATTTATCTGCAACCTGCATAAGACCACGATATATACTTCAAAGAAACCAGTGACCGGCTCGCTGAAGGCTTGTTGACGTTGATAATTCTAAACAGTGGTGATAGGTAAACATTGTCATCAGTAGAGATATAAGTCTTCCAAATATGTGTCTGTCTTGTGGGCCTAAGCTTTCAGACTCAAGAGCCGAAGCCTCCAGTAATTTAATTTCTTTCCAGAAAAATGTGATGAGTATACAAAAATGCTGGCAAAAGGGCCGGCCAAAATGAGAACAGAGTAAAATGCAGTCTTTCCAACCTATAATATCCTGCCTACAAGAGACTTTAAATTATTCTTCCCTTGTGTATTGCCTGGAAGATTTTTTGTTTTGTTTTGTTTTCTATATGCATGTTTACAGGCAAATTCATCGGTTTATTAGGCAAAGAAAAAGAACTAGTCTTAAAGAGGGGAAATAAATATTTCCAATTCTAGCTGTATAACTAGAAGCCAAAATGTGTAGTTGGCAGGCATGGAGCCAGCTGACTTCAGATCACTAGCCTTTCCTTAAAATCAGTCTTCCTATTTCCACATGGAACACATTTTAAGTTAACAATGTGTAGTTTGGCAAAGGAATTGTTTTTCTTTGGCATGAAACGGTTGTCTAGTGTTTTTTAAAAAAATGCATTTTCTGCCTATTCCTAGATACAAATATGTCAACATTCTTCGGAACTTTTAAAACTTGTTATATCAGGAAAGTTTTCAATGCTTACTTTTTTTTGCTAAATAGGAGAATATATATTTAACATATTCATATATTTGTGTGTATGCCCCATATTATTCTTAACATTGCTTAAATACACCTCGACATGTGTATTGAGTGGTGCTATAGCAATGTCATGCATACTTTGGGAGAACAGGCGTCTCAACGAAGTCATTTAAATGTTCTTTGATGAGTATTTTTACAGGGTTTATGGACAAGGTACGATCTGAAAATAAATCCGGCTGTTTCCTTCCCTTCTCTCTGTCAGAGTCTTAAAATTGAGTCATTGTATCTATTCACAATGTATTTATAGCATGGAAACCTAGAGTGGAATGCTACTCATTGAAAGAGTCGCAGGCTATTTCCCTCGTTCTGGCGACTGCCACAGAAAGCTCAGAAAAGCAGAAATGCAAATTTTCAGACATTGGTTCCACATGAAGTGGGACAGACCGCTGCACCAGCTACTGTGTGAGACCAGATAGGACCACTGCTGCCTACACATAAAGAAGGCCATTAAGGAGAAGTTGTTTATTTCTGCTTCTGCAGAAATCATAAACACCAACCCTGAGCCTGACAGCACAAGCTGTGCCGCAGTAAATTCTAGTACTCCGCTGGCCCTTCTAAGCTGCCCAGTAAAAGTTGCTATAGCTAAATCCCATATACATTTCATGAAATCACCCTACTCAGAAGATGGTATCATATTCGAGCACAGTGGGGTGTGCAAATGCCCATAAATCACATGTAGAATCTGAAATCTCTGTTTTATAAAATCTGTGCAAATTTAACCATGACCCTTTGCCAGACAATAGGCCTTCATATGCTTTGCAGCTTAGCAGACACCCAGGAATTTTGTTTCGAAGTGATAGCTACTGTCTGTGTCATATTTAGGACCTATTCATGCAGCATCTGGCGGAAAATAAAAGGGTTCTCTCCACTAACATATGCTAAAGAAGGCTATGGCCCTGCGCTGACTCCTCCCCTTCTGATTTTTTGCAAATAGCACAACATAAGAGACGGTTGTTTCTGGCTGCCCTGCTGCCTGTCATGGTTGTCAGGCGAAATCCCATGAATTATTGCTCTTCCAGATGTAAGAGATTTTCAGGCGGCCTTCAACTGCCTGTGGTTTGTGGTCCTGGAGAGGAGAGAAACGAGATTAAGCTTCATCTCATCAGTGCAATGGGAAAAGATCACACAGCGGGCTAATAATCAGGGCTGTTTCATTCCCGAGCCAGACTTGAGAGAGCTGTGTGTTTTTGTTTCAAGGTGATGTCACATTAAGCTTGTTGGAAGACAGTGATTAAGGTCAAACAATATTTGAGGAAGATGAAAAAAAAAAAGGGTTCTACCTTCTTCTGATGCTTCCTTACTGCATTTGCTTAAAGGGAAAGGATGGATCCTTTTCACTGATGGCAAGGAATGGGAAGTGGATTTACTCCTGTAATTCAAAGTCGTCAGCAATTCTGAACACAAGGTTAATGCGAGAAAAATTAGAAATGTCCCCATAAAATTATGGCTCTACTGCTCATTGTCATTTAGAGGATGCATTCATCACCATCAAAAAAAAATCAAGTGTCACTTTTTGTTATCTGTAAAGGTCAATTTTGAAGTCTTCACTTTTTTTTTTTTTATTCTACGAACATGTCATATCGGGTCTGGAAACGCACATTAAAAAAATCAGCAGGTGATAATAATGCTTTCTGATATGCAGAGGTTTTTTTTTAAACGTTTTAGTTCAGTTTTTCCCTCAAAAAGTGCACTCTTATAACCCCCTACAAGTGGTAAATATCAGCAGATTCAATAACCCCAGTTACCAACATCTAACTAAAGGCTTTCATAACTGTTTCCAGAATGACTCCGAAAATAAATCACACCCACTCCCATTATGTACAGCTTGAGTCCTCAGGGAGAAAACTTATAACTCATTACATTTCCATTCCCTTTGATCAAATACCATATACAGCACCTGGATATTATAATTTTAAATAATAGTTGTGACGCAAACTAGGATAATGCTTAAAAACCTAAGAATCTTAATATGGTTACTATTAGTTCTTATCATTTACGGCATGGAGAAATGGTGAGTCGTTTTGTGGCATTTTGCTCGAGCTCCATTAGCAAAATATTAATTATAGATCAAGAAAACATGTTTTTAAAGAACCACCTGGAAATAATCGACAAATATATATGTCTTAGATCAGAACATAATTGCCTCAATTCAACCTGTGTAACGGTGTGTGTTTTTTTCTTTTTCTCTCTCTTTTTTTTTTTTTTTTTTTAAAGATGAAGCCTGTTTAAGTAATGGGGTAGTACACCAGATGTAAAACCTCCCAGGCCAGCTTTTCTTTCCATTTCGGCTCAGGCACCTCACAAAGGTTCTCTAATGTGAGGGGTCCCAGTGAAACCGTGATGAAAACCACAGGTACAAGTGGCTTACATGAAAGCATTTATTGCTTTTCATGCATTGCATTATAGCATAGTGGAAAAAAAGTCCTTCGTTGAAAATGCATTAATTATTTGACACTGGTTGGCCTCAAAGTCACTTGTACCATAGGATGCGAGTGAAAGATCACAGCTGAAAAAAAGATCGTCGTACTTGACGTAGGCTCACAGAGTCTTCTTATGTTCCGTGTGAAGTTGTCTTGAACTGAAACCTATGCTCCTAAAGGATTAAGGGATGGAAAAGCAAAAGCTGAAGCTGCCCTCATTTAAACCTAGGGATTCCCTAGCACAAAGGTGCAAAATGGACGAAGCCAGTCTGACTCTAGGCTTGTTCAGTAAAGAATGGTTTTCCTTCAGAAAGTTTTAGGCTATTAGCATTCCAAAGGTGTTATCTCTAAAGCAAGTGGTCTTCTCTTGGCTTTTACTATGCATTGAGTGCCCGCAGGCACTGAGTAAGTGGACATGGTTTTAAATTACAGTTTATGGTATCTCTAAACAATCCTTTGTATATGAGAAATACGAAGAAATTTAAAGAAAAAAATGTATGGTGATCGTCAATGACTTGCATTTTCTTAGTTAATCGGTATTTTATTCCTTAAATATTTGTGTGGAGTTTGTGGTTGTACAATTGCTTTTTGTTTAGTTTCTAGAAGAAATGCTTATTTCCAAGTCAATGAGATTAAAAAGTATTATGTATCCTACAAATAGCAAAAATTGTTTCTGAGCAGTGGAAAACCACTTAATTTTAGACATCTATTTTCTGACATGTTAAGTCAAACTGACAGCTCAAGGAGTGCTTTATTCATTCAATGATTCAATCTTTCATTCAACAATTACTAAGCACCTACTATGTGTCATGTAGTTTGGCACTCCAGCGACAACAATGTAAAAATAGACATACTCTCACCTTCATGTCTAGTAAGATATACATATATTAAACTAATAACCAAGTAGCTATCTAAACTACAATTGTTATTCATGCTGTAAGGGGGATGTATAGAGAAGGGTCATGAGAACATGGAATTCACATAAAATTGATTTTTGCAGATACTTATCATTGTATAGCGGTGAGGATGCCATGCTTTACCCCAAGTAAAGTGACTGAAAGCTTATTTCTTTAGTTTCTAAAAAAACAAAAACAAACAAAAAACCTTTACAAACAAAAAATTTGAGAAGGCAGACATTTTTGTGTGCTGCTGTCAGAATTCTGGGTTTCGTAGTTAATTTCCCATGTTAGGTAGCAAAAATAGTGAGTGTCAGAAGATAACATTTCCAGACCAAGCCATTTCTAAGTGGTTCTCACTGAGTACGGACAATCTCCCTTTGAAAAGCCATACAGATCATCTTAAAATATAAAACCAAAAATCCTTAGTCACAAGACCAGAATTTTAGCTTTTCATTCTTCCTCACATCAGTTTTCTGCTCCAATCCCACTCAGATTTTCAGCCCATATTTCTAATCTCCTTTGTCAAGACAAAGTGTAGCATCATTTTCTCACCTCCAATTTGATAATGGTTTGGCTGCTTCGTATCTCGGTCTTTTCAATCTCTTAACCTCTTGATTTTACTTCTTTCCTTCAGATTGTTTTTCCTATTTAGCTAATACTTATGACATTCATATTTCATGTCTTCACTAAAGCACGATTAATAATTAATTTGTACAATGTTGGCAAAACCCAATAATATAAGGTATCCATGTCATCTGAGCACTTTCTTGTCTTTCAAACCACACAACACAATTCTCCTCAAGTATTTTCAAGTTTCTGGTCCCTTCCAGCCACTCTTGCCTCTGCTCTTAAATTTGAACCCTTCACCTTTATTGCGTTCACCTTCACTCCACTTTCAAATTAGATTATTCATGACAAAAATTTTCAAGTATTCTCCCTTTAATGTCCAAAGGACTTCGTGATTTTCAGATTTACAGAGTGAATACTATATTTAGTTTTCCAAACATGAGTGATAGCTAAAGAGAAAGTTGTGAGGTGGTAGAATTTAGAGAGCAGTATTTGTTTCGGAAGTTACTTGTGCTGGTTAAAGACAAATACCATATGATCTCACTTATATGTGGAATCTAAAGAATAGAATAAACAAACAACCCACTCAGAAACAGTCTCAGAGATACAGAGAAAAAACTGAGGGTTGCTAGATGGGAGGGGAGTAGAGATAAGAGAGAAGGTGAGAGGATTAGAAAGTATAATTGGTAACCACAAAATTACCATGGAGATATGAAAGAATTTGGGGAATATAATCAATAATGTTGTAAAGATCTTATAGGTTATTCGATGGATACCTGTCTTATTAGGGAGATCACTTGATGGGCGGTGTAGGTGCCTGACCACTGCAGTGTATACCCGAAGCTGAAACTGAATAATAATGAATGTCAACTATAATTTAATATATAACATATATGTATATATATATATTCACAGGAGGTGGAGTACAGCATAGGGAATAGAGTCAATGGAACTGTAACAGCTATAAATGGTGTCAGAGGGGTAGTAGATTGGGGGTGGGGGATTATCACTTTGTGAGGGGTGTAAATGTCTGTTACCTGCAACTAATAAAAAAATTAATACTAAATATTTTATAACACTTGCAAAAGTATAGAAAAATCAAAAGAAAATAACCTGTAATCCAACTGAATAGATTAAATCAGTGGCTTTTACAGTTTTTGTTAATTTTTAAATAGTATAATAGTGTGGAATCTAAAGAATAGAATAAATGAGTATGTAAATGAAACCTCTACTAAAATTAAATTAAACGACAATGGCCATTGTTTCTTCTCTCTAAGGGAGAAAAATAAAACTGCTTAATCACTGTATTACCTTCTATTAATCTAAAGGCTCTTCTCAAGTTAAATCTGATATCTTTCATTGTTGACATTTTAAATTTTTAAAATATTTTATAGGAATAGTTCAAACTTCTCTTCCTCATTATTTCTGCAAAACTGAAACATTTATTTTTTTTTTATTGCCAGATAGGCAACAATACCTCCTTCCATCATTGCTCATTCCTCATAAAGCATATAGTGAGCATCTCCTGTCCATTGTTGGGTTGTACATTTGAAAAACCAAAGATGTCAAAAACAACAACCGTGTCCACAAGAAACTAACGTGTTTTTTGAATTATCCCCAATGTTTATTTTAATGGCAAGTAAGTAACATTTAAATAATAAAATGAAAACTTGTCACCACTTCATCATATCACCACATACTCCAAAATACACAAATAGGGATTTGTGCATTATTTACTATTTTCGTAACTCTAGTCCACACTTTCCTGTGAACATTAAGTTGGCTCTTTCAGCATCAAATTGCATTGCCCATTGCTACTACACACAATTGCTACTACCAGCGCATTTAAGTTCTCTTTTTCCTATAAAGTAACAGAAAAAAAATATTTTGCCAATTGCCTATGAAGACATACCAAATAAAAGCTAAAGGTATGAATCTGGAAAAGTATCCCAGTTATCTCAGATTTGCATGTGACTGCGGGAAGGGGGGCTGGCTTACACACGGGTTTATGGATTTCTATCTGTGGATGCTTCCCATTTATAACTTTAAAATCCTATCTTAAAGGTCCAGACGCCCTCTCTAGGAGTAGAAGTACTTCCATTTCTATGCCCCATGTGCCTCTTGAGGCCAGATCTGCCAGTGATGCTTAATTGGGTTGGAAGATAGTGGATAATACCACTTTATTATGCGGGCAACTGACACAAAACTTGTGCACTTATCTGAGGTTAGACTGTGTCTGGGTTCAGAGATGAAAGGTCAGCTCTTTATCCACTAAGTCCCCTAGACATTCCAAAATCCCCAGTACATTACAAATTTGAACAGTTTAAGCCCTCTTAAATAAAGAATCTCTTCTTCCTGTAAAGTATACAGTGTATATAGATACAGTGGAGAAGAAACATGTGAAAGTTCACAGCCATGACCTTTTAACATCAATAGTTTTATTTATAGCTAGGCGCTTAGTCTATAGGGCTTAATATAAAAGCAAGAAGAAAGACAAAGGTATCTGGTTAGCTTATAATAGCTATCCGGTTATATAAAATGTGTCTTTTTACTAGTGAGCCCAGACTAAAACTGATGAATAATTAAAGTGACAGCTATTTTAAAGTAAAGAATAACATTTCTCTATCATTTTTAATTGAACACATTCTGTTTCTCTCTTCATATGGCCTGAAATACTCTATCGGATTTTAAAGAAATAGATTTATTTCTTCATAGGTGTAATTCATTTTTAAAAGGCAAAAGAACCGTATTTTATTTTTATTCCCACCTACCTCCTTGTCACCTATTTGGTGTCTTGCTGTATTTAAAATGGTAACGTGGGAGAGTTGTAGATTATAGTAGTCGAAACCCCGTTTCATGGAATTTTAGTAGTTTGGGAAATTTAGCAAACACAGTCATATACATTCATTTACTCTTTTCAAAATAGTTCTCCAGCACTTTTAAGGATTGCCTGGAGGTACACTGGGCGAAGTTCAGAGATTCAGAGAACTCACAATGAGAGCAAAGTCTAAGACGAAGCTGGAGTGTAGACCACGAAGGGCTCCATGTGACAAGCCGAAGAGAAGGTCTTAACCTAAGGGGAGCCTGGGAAAAATTTGATATGGAAGAAAGACTGATCTTAGATCCCAATTCTCTTCTGGGAGAAGAACAGGAAGCCACTTTGGACTATGCTTTCATTATCTCCAGAAGGCACCACCACCCTCTCCTTTCAACCCTCCTGGTTGGGAAGACAATTGGAGCCTAAGAAATTGTCTTCTCATCTCAAGAGACCAATTTACCTCTCTGAGTACCCCCAGCTGAGAGGGAACTTTTCACTGCTATGATGCCCTTTGTGCGGTTGCTTACAATTCATTAGTTTAAATCATGCTAGAGTCATAATGGAAACTAACAGATAGCCTTTTATTTTTAACTGGAACTTCGAGAGATGACATCTTTACCCAAAGAAGTGATTAAATGGGTAAGAATTTCAAGTGTTATCTGTACCTATGTATACAATTGTCCATGTTATTGTTCCACTCTCCATTTTAAGTTGACTCTAGTACTTGGGACTTTTGTCTTCTAGTTCTGTGTTCTAGCTCTGTATTCACAACCATCTTTCTGGTGGGATTTAGAAATCTCTCTATGAGTGACTGCCAACACTTTGGAGACAAAACCCCCAGGGCTGCTGTATTTTCTAGTTGACAGGATATCTGCTTCGACATTAAATTTAAAAATTAAAAAAAAAAAAAAACACCTTCAGTAAACAGTACTGAGTACCTAAATAGTAAGGAGAAGTCCAAAGTGTCTTGTAGTATGTGGAGCCCAGGTTTCGGAGTGGGACCAAATGGGACTTGACTCTCTAGTCGAAGTTCTGTTTGATGTGTGCCTGCGGTCAGAAGATGGATTGTCTAAGCCCCATTTCCTTATAATGAGGGAAAGGTATAACGTGAGGTGTGATACGTATGAGAGTATAATGGGTTTGTTTATGTAAATTATGGGGCTGGTTTATAGCAAAGATTCACTTAATCTTAATTATTATTAACATTGAATTAAATGTCATTTGTACAATGGAAGAATAAGAAAAATCAGAGTGATTGACAATATATAGGGAATTAATGGCAGCAAAGTATATAGTTGATTATTCTCCTTTTTGTATTCATGTGCTCTAACATTTATCAGTAAATAGATTGAGAGAAAATTCTAAAATGTATGGAGAATAAACAACAGTGACAGAGTTTGTACACCTTCCGCAGGAGTGAGTTCTGGCCAATTGCGAGCATGGTGCACTGAAGTTGCGTGTTATTCAGAAAGCATGGAAGTTTCATAGATAACCTAAGACTCTTCACCAGGGAAGGAAGTGGTGGAATGGGTTACCCTCGTTTAGGTGGAGAAGGTGGAAAAGGTGGCAACATCTGGGTTGTAGCCCATAACAAAATGACTTTAAAACCACTAGAAGACAAATATGCTAAGAAACGATTTGTGGCTGGAGAAGGAACAAATAGTCGGGTTAGTGCACTGAAAGGCTCCAGAGCAAAAGACTGTGAAATTCTTCTACTTGTGGGTGTTTCAGTAACTGATGAACATGGTGAAATTATAGGAAAACTCAATAAAGAGAAAGACAGAATTTTGGTAGCGGAAGGAGGTCTTGGTGGTAAATTACTTAAAAATTTCCTACCATTGAAAGGCCAGAAACGAGTAATTCACCTTGATCTCAAACTTATAGCTGATATAGGCCTAGTGGGATTCCCAAATGATGGAAAATCTCTTTGCTGAGTCAGATTTCTCATGCAAAACCTGCGATTGCAGATTATGCATTTACAACACTAAAGCCTGAACTTGGAAAGATTATGTATAATGATTTCAAATAGATATCAGTAGCTGATCTTCCTGGTTTAATAGAAGAAGCACATATGAGCAAAGGAAGTAAACAACTACTTTTTGTTGTGGATATGTCTGGATTTCAGCTTTCTTCCCAAACTCAATACAGAACTGCCTTTGAAACCATGATACTGCTTACAAAAGAGTTGGAGTTGTACAAAGAGGAAGTTCAGACAAAACCTGCACTCCTGGCAGTTCATAAAATGGACTTGCCAGATGCCCAAGATGAATTCCATGTACTGATGCACCAATTCCAGAATCCTAAATATTTCCTGCAT
Source organism: Rhinolophus hipposideros (assembly GCF_964194185.1). Classification (NCBI taxonomy): domain Eukaryota; kingdom Metazoa; phylum Chordata; class Mammalia; order Chiroptera; family Rhinolophidae; genus Rhinolophus; species Rhinolophus hipposideros. The sequence goes on from NC_138059.1 coordinate 68,765,762, forward strand.
TTATCTAAAAAAAAAAAAACATGATTCCAGAGAGGACTGTGGAGTTCTAACATATCATCCCCATCTCTGCAATAACCAAAGAAGGAATTGAAGAATTAAAGAACTGTGTAAGAAAATCTCTGGATGAACATACCAACTGGGAAACAGAGGCATATCGTACGAAACAGTTGCTTAATTTACAGATTTCCAATACAGTATCTTACAGTGAACCACCATCAAAGAATGCTCTTACTAGTTCCAGAATGCACAGAATTTAAGTTTATTAAAAGTGATATTGATATGTGTTCATTTGAAAGCTTTTTCATAGACATGTATTGTTTGGAGTGTTAGCTATTACTAACCTTATAATATACCCTGTTTTCCTGAAAATAAGACTTAGCTGGACAATCAGCTCTAATGTGTCTTTTTGGAGCAAAAATTAATATAAGACCCGATATTATATTTATTATATTATATTATATTATATTATATTATATTATATTATATTGTATTGTATTAAAGCCCGGGTCTTATATTATAGTAAAATAAGATCGGGTCTTATATTAATTTTTTCTCCAAAAGATGCATTACAGCTGATTGTCCAACTAGGTCTTATTTTCGGGGGAACATGGTATATGCCATCATTTGAGAACCGTATCTTTTTATGTTTTGTAGTTGTATCAACGATAAGAAAGTAACTGAAAACAAGAAATGACAGTTCATAGTTTTATGGCCAATCCACCTGTAATAAAATCGCTGATATGCCTGTACTTCTGATATCTCTAGTGAGGTCAATTTTTTTTAAATATAAAATATTTCTAGAATATTATAAGAATGAGCAACTAGGTTTTATTTGTTTTTGAGTCTGTCATGTACCTGTTTCTACTAAATATATAATAGTTCTCATTTTTAGAAAATCTTAAAACCCTAAATTGGAAGATGTGTTCAGTGATAAGAAAGATCATTGATAATATTTAACAGAAGCCACTGAATGTTTGTGAACTCAAAAAAAAAGGTGATAAAATATTACTAGTGAGATTCATTTCCTTCAATTGTAACCCACTCGTGGTCTCTGGAAAGTGACTACTCGAACCTCCTGAGGAGCAAAGAGGGAAAACACTTGCCCACATTTTCTACTATTGAAGATGTTGGTTGCATTGTATTAGAGAGTCACGCTGGTGTCCTAGTGGAGTCAGAAATGCTGCCATTATCCACCCTCCTCTCTCATATCCTATCACCTGATACCTGAAACCAGCCCTAGATAGTAACCATCCTCTCTGCCCTGCTCTTAGAATGAGCACTGCTCCAGGCTCAGGTGGTACTTCTGTGTACCCAAGACCAAAACATTTTTATCATCAGGAATCATTCCTGGTTCCAGGCTTTCCTTGCTCCCCATCACTTTTCATTATATTCGTCAGTTTAATAATTGAATGCCCCCCAAGTTCCAAACCCTGCACTGGGCCCTTTGGGAGAAGAGCAGCATGGGCCCTGCTCCTTGCCAGGGATGACCTCAGAGCCTAAATGAGGGAGAGAACAAAAGACCAATCAACGCTCCGTCTTCAGTAAACCATTATGCATTTACTTTGTAGGGAATCAGATGAAATCGAATGTTTAAGAATGTCCATTTCATGCTGTAGAAAGCAGACGGTGTTTACTCTCAGGGACTGCAAGGGAGCTGCCCTGGTTCTTGGTCTGGGTGTCGATTTTACAGCTGTGTTCAGTTTCTGAAAAAAATCATTGAGTTGCACACTTAATGTGCATTTTTCTCATCTATACACAATACTTCCATTAAAGTTTTAAAAAAGATATATTTTTTCCTTTGCATAGAATAGTTATTTTACATAGATCGGGTACACGCATTCCTTAGTCTCAACAAATACGTTAAAAAATGAATTATGATTTCAATTTCTAAGAAATGAAAGCCTAAAAGTCCTTGACTCCTTTTCCCAACCATGGAAACAATCCTTATTTTTGTAAATGAATCACCATGAGGAATCTTCAGTTATGCTTCTATTTGTAATAATGTCATTCAGTTTGAAGCCTCTGAAGTTATTCCCACATATTTAAGAGATATTACAACCCCATGGTCATCCTAGAGAGTACTTCCCACCAGGAAAGTCAGCACACCAGTTGCTCTGAAATTTCCATTTGGGTCTCTTATTTTTTGCACCTACCACCAGCTTATTTAATGATGCCTTGAGCAAACAAGCCATTGCATTCACTGTATCCCCCTGGTATTAAACTGTATTAACATCCTTCATTTTTTTTTCATGAAAATGTCATTTCTGTGTATGATTTACTTTTCTGAAATGCTCAATTTCCACTGCTGAATATAAAATGCATCCAACTCATGGAAAAAATATATAGCACCAAGCAAAGCAGACCCTGGAAATTGTTTTACAATTAATTCTGTAGATATCATATAATTTCCCCCAATAAATATACTGCCAAACAACACGCAGCAAATCATGCTAAATTTACTCCTCTTTGCAGAGTTTAAGCCTGTTGAATCCACAAACACCCCCCTTAAATTTTCCTTAGATTTCATGCCCCAAGATTCAGCTTATCCCTTATTCCTTCTAAGCCCACATGCTAGACTCCTCTTTCTCTACTCTTGATGACAAAGATGATTCTGTAACATGTATTGATCTCTGGGAAGCTCCTGTTCGTTCCTAAGGTTTGACTCCAGAGCTCACTGTCTCTCCTGTATACATTGTCTCTCAGGCTAAACAGATATTGTCACAGTTATAACGTGACCCTCAGCTCTAACTTCCAAACCCAAGACGCCATCAGAAAACTTAGTTTCCAACCATTTCCAACTCAACATATCCAACAACCAACTGTATGCCCTTGAAATCTGCTTCTCCCTTCCTGCACCTATCCTCACCCTGCCCCCCACCAATCCTCTGGGCTTTCTATATTGGTTGAATGACACTTCCTCTCCTGTATAACTTTCCAATGTCTTCCTCCCTCTCTGTGGCATAACTCCGCCCTCACAGCCATCTCTCACCCCATTCCTAGTGCCCTCTAACCCTGTACCCCTGTGGTCAAAGTAAGTATTATGATACGCTTGATGTTGTTCTTTTACTCCTTTGTTCATTCATTCATTTTTTTAATTGAACAAATATTTGTTGAGTAACTACCCCTGCTGGGTTTTGGATACCCAAGGATAAACAGGACACAGACTTTTCTACAACCACTGTATCAAGAGGGAGGACAAGTAAGAATGACTTTAGACCACATGTGTTCTATAGTAGAGAGTTTAAATGTCTTTGTATGTCACCGAAGTGTTCCTCACCACCTGGCCTCTGCCAACCTCTCCTGCTTCGTTTGCTGCATTTCCCGAGTGAGTGTTCCTCTCTGCAGCCCCGGGAACTACACGTCTATCTCCAGTGGGCATTGCCATTGTACCTCTGTGTATACCGTTAGCCCCTCAGCCTGAAATATCCTTCTCAACCTTGTCCTTCTAGCGAGCTGATTCTGGAACTATTTTCTGGCCTCTTCAGACAGTTGGCCTCTGTGCTCTGTACTCAATAACATCCTGTGCAAATTTAACATTTATCACACTATTTACTAATTATTGATTTTCACTTCTGCCTTTCCTACTAGATAGTCAGGGGCAAGAGAGCAGCGATTGAATATCCCGTGCCCTTCGGGTTGAATGAACAATAATCATATACTTGGGAATAAGGAAATAATTAAGAGCACAGCCCAGGGAGTCAGACATACATGGAGGTGAATACCAGCATATAAGGTATCCACTATATAAGGACTGCATAACCTTGAGAAGTTAACTCATCTTCACTGAGCCTCGGTTTCCTTATCTGTTAAAGGGAATAACAATATTTATTTTCAAGTGTTCTGTAAGGACTCAACAAGAGAATGCAAATTAATTGTTAGGTATAATGCCTGATCCATGATAAGTACTCCACAATTTTTAGCTGTAGTTATAATTATTATGTCTGTTTTGGAAATGGTAGTGACATTATGGTTGCCTTTACATTTTACAATTGTATTCAGGTAATAAGAAACAAAGGGTGCATATTTGAAAGCTACTCAGAGTAGATCTTAAAAGTGCTCATCACAAGAAAAAGAAATTCTGTAACTATGCATGGTGACGGATGTTAACTAAACTTACTGTGTGGTCCTTTCACAGTCCATACCTACGAATATCGAATCTTTATGTTGTACACCTAAAACTAATATAATGTTACATGTCAATGATACCTCAATTTTTTAAAAAAAGAAAAGAAACAAAGGATAGGAGCGGAAAGGAAATAACATTTTCAGAAATTTACTCTGAAACCATCATACTGTGGATGTGTTATCTCATTAATCCTCCCAGCTGCCTGGGTGGAATAAGGATTATTATTGCCAGTTTACAAATTAGATAACGGAGCCTCAAAGAGCTTAAATGAGTCATTCAAGGGTGTAGAGCTCCAGCTGTAAGACGCGTTGTATTAGTCAGCTCAGGCTGCCATAGCAAAATGCCACAGACTGGGTAGCTTAAGCAACATAATTTTATTTCTCACAGTTCTTGAGGCTGGAAGTCCAAGATCAAGGTGTCTGTAGATTTGGTGTGTGGTGAGGGCCCCCTTCCTGGCATGCAGATGGCTACGTTTTCTCTGTGTCCTCACTGTGTCCTCTCTCTGCCATGAGGTAAAGCGAGGGCTCTCTCTTCCTTTTTTTATAAGGCCACCAAACCTAGGGTCCCACTCTGATGATCTCATTTAACTTTAATTACCTCCTGAAAGCCTCATCTCCAAATATAGTCACATTGGAGATAGGGCTTCAACATATGGGGGGGAGGGCTGGGGGGTCACTCCTGTTCTTGGCGTTGAACTGCACGGCCATAAACACAAGAGGAACCAATGTGAACCAAGTTCACGGTTGCAATCTGAACAGGCAGAAGCTCTAGATCCAATGTATGCAAAAGCTTGAGGCTTTTTAGTCATTCTCCCTTTATTTCGCACCCTATTATTGAAGTTTCTTGATCATGCAAAATATAAAATAAGTTGATAAAGGAAGCAGTAGGTCTGTGTCATGTGCTATCCATCAAAAATGAGCTTCCCTAAGGGACACATAATTCAAGGCAGAAGACATTCCGAACCATGAGTGTGAGAGTATCCAGCTCTTCAACACAGTCACGGGGGCAGGAATGGGGGCAGGAGGGCAAGGGGCTGCAGAAACTAGAGGAACAGGCTAGAAAACCTCTGAGGGTAACTGTAGGAAAAAGTGGTGCATCACTCTGGATCTGGTTGTCTGGTGCTGATTGAGAGGAGAAAAGGTTTGGAGGAAGAGTTGAGTCAACAGAGGCAACTGAATATCACAGGAGTTATAAGGCCTGTGGCTTTGAGGAAAGACCATGAGGTGCTTCCCCAGGCCGGATACCTCGTCTCCCTCCCCACACCTCACTGCCATCTCAGCCCAGCCCGTTAGAGTACAGCTCCTGTGGCGAAGCCTCTAAACTGTATTCATAGTAAAATATACAGTGGCTACCATCGGATCACCCTTTGATATTGAGGGGAAAAGAAAAATTGCTGTATTGCCTAGGGAAGTGTCCCTACGAATAAAAGGAATAGAACTTCGCTAGTTATCAGCAAATCCCAGCTTGAGTGGGGGTCCTGGCAGATCAAGGAGAGCCCTAAATATAGATTGAAAATAAAATGATAATTGGTTGCCTTTTTTTTTTAAAGACAAAGTCTATAGTTACCTCAGTAAGTGCTTCTCTTATACCAGTAGTACAAATGTAAAAATGGTAAGACCTGAAGCCCAACACCTTGATTGCCTCTACAAGGATTCTCAACCATCTATGTTCTTTATAAGAATAAAAGATTTAAGATTGGAAGCACAATGCTTATTGAACATAGAATGAGACTGTAAATTGCGTAATATTCACATAACGGAACATTCCACATCAGTGACAATGGATAAACTAAAACTACCTTGTGAGAACATGGATTTTTTTAAGGTCTTGCACATGTAACATTAACCTTCAAAACATAATTTTTATAGTCCCACAAATATAATGTTGAGTGAAAAAAAATGAGTACATATTGTATGGTTCCATTTATATGAAGTTTAAAGCCAAGACAAGACTTATCTAGGGGATCAGAAGTCAGGAGGCTGGGCACCCTTGGGGAGGCACAGGGACTGGAAGGGGTGGGGTTTGAGGTTCTGCCTCTTCATCTGCCTTCTGATCACATGGTTGTATTGGCTTAAGGACAATTCATTAAGCTCTCCACTTGTGATCTGCATGCCATTTTATGTTATATTTCAATCAAAAGTTCTAAAATTTAAAAACCACCACTCTGGGTATATACCCCAAAGAGCTGAAAGCAGGGATTCACATAGATATTTGTAAACCCATATTCACAGCAGAATTATTTACAATAACCAAAAGATGGAAACAACCCAAATGTCCATCAACAAACAAAATATGGTGTATCCCTACAATGGAATATCATTCAGCCTTGAAGGGGAATGCCTTTCTGACACACGCTACACCATAGAAGTATCTTCACAACGTTATGCTGAGTGAAATAAGCCAGACATAAAGGACAAATATTGCATGTTACCACTTATGTCCTAATCAGTTTCAACTTCCATAACAAAATACTGTAGACTTGGTGGCCTTTAAGCAACAAGCATTTATTTCTCACAGTTGTGGAGGCTGGGAAGCCCAAGTTCGAGGCGCTCAAAGATTCAGTGTCTGATGAGAACTTGTTGCCTGATTCATGCAGGCATCTTGCTTTATCCTCAGATGGCAGAGAGAACAAGGGGGCACTCTACAATCTCTTCGATGAGAACGTTGATTCCATTTATGAGGTTTCTGACCACATGAACTAATCACGTCCCAGAGGCCCACCTCTTAATACCATCCTACCAAGGATTAGGATTTCAACATATGGATTTGGGAGCGCGGAGAAAGGAGGGAGACACAAATATTCAGTCTGTAGCATATGAGGTACCTAGAGTGGTCAAATTCACAGATAGAAAGTAGGATACTGTTTATCATGGGGCGAGGGGAGAGAGGAACATAAATTATTGTTTAATGAGTATGGAGTTTCAGTTTGGGAGGATGAAAGATTTCTGGAGATGGATAGTGGTGATGGTTGCACAACAGTGAGAATACACATAATGCCACTCAATTGTACACCTAAAAATGGTTAAAGTGGTGAATTTTATATTATGTGTATCATAGCATAATAAAAAAAAAATCAAAAAACAAAATAAGAATGAAGGCACATGTCTTTCTCATCTTCCTGGTCAGAGAGGGAGGCAGAGACCAGAGCTGATTTTGTTTCGTTCTCAGTTTAGGAAGCAAAGATAGACATTTGGAAAAGCATGAATCTGATAGCATTTTGTTAATACCACTACACTGTCTTACTATTTCGTCCCTTTGGAAATGATGAAATCTTCTAATTTAATATTGATAAGGCAACAATTCACCTCTTGAATTAACTCATGGCGAGTCACACATATATCTCTTTTTTTCTTTGTTGTTGTGGGTGACTCATCTGCTCAACTACCATCAGTTGGAGCTTTAAAAAAGAGGCATTAGTTCTAAGTTTTAGCTTTTTAGGGTCCAACTGGATGGCATGAACTTGCTTTACGTTAAGAAATAAAATGTTCCCACATAATGCGCTACATTCCAGCCAGTTGTGTAGTTTTTATATATCTTTCTCTTCAGGATTCTTTTTTCCCCCAGTGATGAAAAGCAGAATTGTCTCCCAGACAGTTTCCTCTGGGCTTTTATACTAACTTGAACTTACATAAGAGGTTGTCTAAGTATCTAACTAGAGGAAAAAGAGAGAATCTCTGAGGATCACCAAAGGGAAAAGCATAATTTTACTCCAAAATGAAGGATGGAAGTCTGGGGAATGTGTGAGCATGAAGAGGGGGAGTCCTACAGCCCAGGTTCAACACCCTAAGGGCCAAGACTCCCCACGATGACCCCATGGGCTTTCCTAGGAAGGCATGGTCTTAAACAAGGGCTCCCCACTTCCACAAGGATTTCTGTATCCTACGTGTGCAAAGAAAGCAGTACCACACCAGATTTGTAAGTGTATTCCTGGCTTAGCATGTAAGTGGCCAGTGTTGACAATGATAGACTGAAGTTTAGAACTTCCTCCCACAGAAAAGGCAGTAACCAGTGAAAGGGGAGCAGGACCCAGTGCAGCTGTAACTGAATTGCCCACAAAACAAGTAGGATACGTCTAGGATTTGATTTAACTAGGTACAAAGACAATAAATTGCTGGATACTTCTTATATATACTTCTGAGATGTCAGCTATGCTAGTCTCTAAATATTGATGTAAAGTTGGGGGGATGTGGTTCATTTTGTTAAGTTTGCTTTTAATAACAGAAATGGGGTCATATTATGTCTTTTTTTGTATATGCTGATTTTTTCAAACAATAATTAAGGAGATCTTTCCATGAGAAATTGACAGTACACAAATTGATAACTTTATTTATTTATTAGTTTCAGCTGTACAAAACAGCATGATTAGACATTTACACACCTCACACAGTGATAACCCCAACAATTCTACTGCCCACCTGACATCATACACAGCTATTACAATTCCATTGACTATATTCCCTGTGCTGTACTTGTATTTTATATCCTATGTCTACGTTGCTTTCAGTTTTATATCCCACATATGAGTGAAGTCATATGGTTCTTGACTTTTTCTGTCTGACTTATTTCACTTAGCATAATAATCTCAAGATCCATCCAGGTTATTGCAAATGGCAGTATTTCATCTTCTCTAATGATAGAGTAGTATTCCACTGTGTATCTATACCACAACTTCTTTATCCAGTCATCTATCAAGAAACACTTTGGTTGTTTCCATGTGTTGGCCACCATAAATAATGTTGCAGTGAATATTAGGGTACATATATCTTTACAGATAAATGTTTTCAGACTTTTAGGGTAGATACCCAGGAGAGGAATTGCTGGGTCATATGGTAATTCTATTCTCATTTTTTTGAGGAACCTCCACACTGCCTTCCATAGCGGCTGCACCAGTCTGCATTCCCACCAACAGTGCATGAGGGTTCCTTTTTCTCCACCGCCTCTCCAACATTTGTTATTATTTGTTTTGTAGATGACAGCCATTCTGACTGGGGTGAGGTGATATCTCATTGTGGTTTTGATTTGCATTTCCCTAATAGCTAGTGAAGTTGAGCATTTTTTTATATATCTGGTGGCCATCTGTATGTCTTCTAGAGAGACGTGTCTGTTCAGGTCCTCTGCCCATTTCTTAATTGGACTGTTTGTTTTTTGTTGTTGAGCTGAACAAATTCTTTACATATTTTGGATATTAGCCCTTAACGAAGGCATTGTTTGCAAATATCTTCTCCCATTCGGTTGGTTGCCTCTTTGTTTTGTAGTTTGATGGTTTCTTTTGTTGTGCAGAAGCTTTTTAGTTTGATACAGACCCATTCATTTATTTATTTCTAATTTACAATTTTACCAAGGGTCAGCTTTGTTATTTAGGATCACAATATCGAGTCTTGATATCATGCTATCAGGGAGAGTTATAAAATTGACAAACCGCATTTACTAATAGTTCCTCTTATCATTCTGCCAGTCAAATAAATTGCCTTTAATACAGAAACCATTGAAGTATATTTTCAAAAAATCTTAGTGACAGTTTGGAAAATGACAGGTAGAAGAACAAATATTGGTGGTAAATATCCTCGGTACACGCTCCAAGGTCTTTCAAACTGAATTTTCAGTGGACATTGAAATTTTTATTATGAGTTCAAAAAATTTGAAAAGATTTTTGAGTGAGGAAACATTTTTAGTAATGGAGGCTAACACAGACACTGACCACGTGACAAGCAGTGTGCTAAGTGTTCTATGTGCATTATGTAATTTAACCCAGACAACACCACGAGGAATGCATTGTTACTCATCACATTTTGAGACAAGAGAATTGAAAATCAGGGAAGTTAAGTAACCTGCCCAAAGTAGCACAGCCACTCAAGTTGAAGCAAGGATGGATCCAAGGTATGTTTCCCTTTAAATCATCATGCTGCCTCTTTGTAGTTAATCTTGCAGTCCAGGATTTGACAGAAACTTTCCTCAGATGTTCAGTATTTTTTAAACAATCATTTCTAACTGTATGATGTGTCAACTAATAAAATTTGAAATTGTGATAGTGACTCGGTAACACGGATACTCTTTTGAGAGATGGTGTTTTCTACCACAAGCAGGTCTGTCCTTCAACTCTACTGAACACCTGGATACATTTGGGTTTGTGATGATGGATCTGAAATATATTCGAGAGTTTGAGAGCTGGGGAAAGCTGACCTTCAAGGGTGGGAATAAACTGGAGTTGCTGAGAGCTATTCTGAGGTAGGAAATTAGGAGGAGAAATGGGATTAGGAAACAAAGAGAGAAGGGCCACTGGCTTTCATGAAGATGAGACTAACACAGATTACAGGGCCAGTGGTAGTCCCCTGTATTACAGGGGCATTTTAAAATCAGAACCACCTCGTGTCCAATGTATTACATTGGTGCAAAAATCATTGCAGTTTAAACCTTTTAAACCGGAATGACTTTTGCACCAACCTAATAGTTAAATTGCTGCAATGTAAACCCTGCCTCCTCTCTACCTACCCCCTTTTAAATTGTATTAAATTTCACTAAATTCACTAATGTTTGTGGGGGTGTTTTTTGTTTTGTTTTGTTGAGAAAACTTCGTTTGAATCCTATGCTAGCTCAAAGACCTGGAAATAAAAAGGAAAACCTCTTCTCTTGACCCACCTTCCACTCCTGTAGTTCACCTAGTAACTTGTCTCAGGGCATAGAATTGGGGGTTCAAGTCTATTTTATCCTGCTCTTGGGGAGCAGGGAGTCCTTAGCTGAGATGCAGATAAAATTTTAATTAAATCTGTTTATCACTATAAGTAGGGTGAGATAGTTGCATAATCACCGGCCCTAAACCCCCTAAAGGGTGGATGCAGACAGACAGAGCGTGAAATCCAAGTGTCAGGAGAGACCCAAAGGTTATCTAATTCAATCTCCCCTTCGATCCTTGAATTCCTCTTAAAACTTCTCTACCCTGATCCTTTGGGTTTTTTTGCTTTCTTTTGCCTTTTTTTTTTTCCCCTTGAACTCTTCCAGTCACATAGAATTCAACTCCCAAAGCAGCATATTTCACCTAAGAAACTTTCACCTTAGCTTCTACTCGTAGTTTTATTTTTTGGAGACATACTGAAGGGCTTGAAATGGCTGGTCTATAAGATGGCCAGTAACTTCCGACTCTTACCCCTCCCATTCCAAATAACACAACCCTAATTCCATCCATCATTTTTCTTAGGATGTTTTGGGAGGACTTTAGACAATCTGGTTACTTTTGCTGGAATCATTATCAGTTTTTCTCTAATCTTTAAAGGATGACACCCAGATTCAACCATCATTCTAGGAATGACCTGATAGGACAGTGTAGATCCATGCTCCATGGATGAATGCATCTGGTACGACAATCTAAGTGGTAGTTAAGTCATTCTTTGACAACCATACCAAATGGCTTAAGGATCATGGCAATTTCTATCGGTGTTGCTGCTTAACCCTCACTTTGAATCTGACTGTTACTGTTTTACACTTTACAAGAGAATCTCAGCAACATAATGGAAAGACCATAAACTTCAAAGTTAGAGAGTTATCCATGTGCATCTATTCTACACCCCAGTAGCTCTGTGACATCTAAAAAAGTTACTTAACCTCCCCGAGACTCAGTTTCAATGTTTGGATAAGACTATGATAATGTCTAGTTGTTTAGTTTTGTTGTGCAGCTTAAATGAAATAATACACGTAAAATAATTAGCCTGATGTCAAAGTGCAGCTCTCTTTTATGCAGTGTAGTATCTTGGCTCATGGTCAAGTTCATTAACATTGTTCATGAATTTCATAGTTCAGTGAATTAACTATTCTTACCAGGTTTTCAACAAATGACAGAATTGTGGTTGTGGTAGTAAATGTATCAGATAGGTGGGGGACCACATCACGCACGGTCTTCTAAGCCATGAGAAGAAGCATCGATTAACCATCAGAGGGACTTAACCAGAGGAGTGACACGATCTAGCATATTTTTTGAAAGAATCCCGCTGACTATTGTGCCCAATGTGGATTGTAGGAGCAAGGGTGGAATAAGGGAGACCAGTGAGTAGCTTCTGCAATAATGCAGACAACACTTCCTGCTATTCAGACTAGAGTGATAACTATAAAGGTGGTAAAAAGGCTCTGAGTTTTGGATATTTTGAAAGCAGTACCTCAGGATTTGCTAATGGTATTACATGTGGGGGTGTGAGAGAAAGATAATAGTCAAGAATTATTTTGTCCTGAGTAGCAGGAAGAACTGAGTTGCCCATTATTAGAGCTGACAGTTTTTTGGAAGGAATCACAGATTTTAGGAATTAAAACCAGGAGTCTGTTTTGGAAATATTAAGTTTGGGAGCTTATTACATATATGTACTGGAAACTATGAGAAGGTCTCTGCATAGGAGTCGGGAAGCCATGTCTAGAGAGGTCTGGGCTACAAGGAAAAAAATACTGAGTGTCCAGAGATTGGATGATATTTAAGGCCACGGGAGTGGATGTGGTCATGTAGTGACTGAGAGGAGATAGAAAAGAAGAAGAAAGGCTGAATCTAAAATACTCCCACACAGCCAGGAAGACAAAGGAGGGTTCATAACTGAGACTGATATGGAGTGGCCATCAAGGGGAAAGCTAGATGAATAAAGTGTCATACATGGTGAATCTGGTGGCTTGTATAACAAGCAATTTCTCAAAACCATTGACCAGAGTTCTTTGATCTCATCAGCTACTCTTCCTGGGACTCAAAGCCAGAATGCTTGAACTGGTTTAGAGAAGTTGGAAACTCTCTTACAATTACCCATCTTGGAGTCATAGAACAAGGAACATTGTCTTGAAAGTTAGACCACAATGCATGCCTCTCTGGTCGGGCTTCTTCAGCTAGAGCAACTCAGGCTGTGACCCTTCTTTCATCTCACATCCTTGTATTAGCTAAAACCAAGATCTGATTCTTCATCACTGCCACCCATTGAGCAGCACTAGACCTGTAATTCCCAGGAGACAGAAAACAAAAATATAGATTCTGGTTCATACATTTATAAAGAACCAGTTGTGTGTTAAAGGTTAAATACATTTAGACGTGTGTGATCACATTGCTTTTTGTGTGCTGATCTCATTTTATATAACCTGGACCAACAAAACCAACAAGAGGGGAAATGCACAAGTATAAGGTCAATTGAAGGGTTCAACAAAGTGCTCAAAATGATAGAATCAGCAGATAAAATGCTTCACAGGTTGCTAAGAAACCTTAATCTGGGAAAAGAATCAGAATTAAGTTTTTGTTAAGAGGTTTATCATTCCCTATCCTGATCCTTTGATAGAGATAGTCTATAGGAATCTTAGCTTGGCAATTATATGGCTGATATAATTGGGAAAAAGTCATAAAAAGGGTTTGAACAGAAAGATAATAGCTTAAGAATTTGAGAAGTCACTTGGGGAGAGTTGGGTCATCTTGAAATTGCTTTAGGCAACTTTCAGCTGTTTAGAAGATTTTTCTCTTTGTAAAGAAAATAGAAAACGAAGCAATAATATTCTTCTATGTGGTTTTGTACCTGATGGACCAGTAATGGTTGATTAGAGCAGTTAAAAAATCCATTTAATTAGGAATAAAAAGGTATTAACAAGTTTTGATTTTTTTCTGTTTTTGCATAATTTAAGCTATTTAAGGAGAGAGTCCACCATCATTCAAAGCAGCAGCCACAGAAAAATTAAAGATATGCAACCACACTGCGTACTTTGAAAATATTTTTAAGTTTTTATATTTACATAAACCTATTAAAAGTGTTGTAAAACAAAGAGCTCTCATATACCCTTTATTCAGATTTAATTATTTAGAACTTGTCCCATTTGCTAGTAATTTGTTCTCTTTTTCTACTTCTTTCACTGGACAGATGAGAAAGAGAGAGGGGAAGAGGAATGAGTGTGTTTCTTTGTGAACATGTGAGAGTGAGTTGCAGATGTGGTGATATCTTGTCTCTGATTCTTCAGTGATTATTTCCTGCACATAAGGATAATTCTCATTAATATCCACAGCACAAAATCAAACATTTCTACAATATTATTATCTAATCTACAGTCCATATTCAAAGTGTGTCGATTCTGCCAATAAAATACTATAAACACCATAAATTTTAACCAATCCAGGATTCATTTCAGGATGACACATTCACTTTAGACATGATGTCATTTTAATCTCCTTTAATCTGGAATATTCTTCAGTCTTTATTTGCCGTATATAAACTTGATGTTTTTTGAAGAACACAGGTCTAAGTTTTTAATAGTAATAGAGAAGTGTATAAATATATGAAATCCCCTGGAAGGGATTGGAAATAATGGTACCCCAATAAGAATGTGACCACTTAATATCTAGATCTTGGTTTCTAAGTCTCATTTCTTGCTAAATGGAACCATGGTTCCTTACAGAAATGGAGGAGGATGGCGCTGGCGCTTATATCCTACTGGGAGTGAGAGAAATGAGTAAGAAATAATTATATCACACAAGATAATTATAATGAAATAAGGGTGATATGATTGGAAGAGGGAGATCACCTTTTGTTATTATAGTGGATAGGGAAGGACTCCCTGAATAAGTGTCATAAGTTGAGGTCCAAAGAAGGGGAAAGATCAGCCATGTGAAGAATGTGGGGAAGAGAAGTCTAGGCGTAAGGGACAGAGAGTGAAAAGACCCTGCTGTAGAAGCGTTTGGGTTGGTCACAGTATAGAGGAAGCCATGATGGCTGGAGCAGCGTGTTGTGCAGCTCTGCGGGGTGATGGGACCACTGGGGCGAGTGTCCGTGTGACACTAAGTGACGTTGGAAATATAAGCCTGAGCTGGTAAACTAAGCAATTCAGATCTTACTCTAGGTGCAATGGGAAAGTCTCAGAAAGATTTAATGTGGGCAGTGACATGATGTGACTCATGAGTTACAAAGATCACTCTGGTTGCTTTGTGAAAATAAATTAGAAACAGTGTGAGAATGGAAGCAGACCAGATAAGAGACTATTGTGAAAACCCAGGCAAGAAATAATGGTGGCCTGAGCAAGGGTTGTGTCAGTAGAGATAAAAAGATATGGATGGATTCAGATTACATTTTGGAGTTACAAACACCAGAATTTGTGTTAGAGTAAATGTGTGAGGTAGCTGAGGAAAAAAAATGGTGAAACAGAGATGGCTAGATTTCTATTTTGTGATCAAGCTTAAAGAAGAAAATCAACAGCTCGATTTTGAGCATAATTTTGAGATATGGTTAGAAACCAAATAGAAGTATCAGATAAGCAGGAAAATTTACAAATCCTAAAGATTCTACGGGATATTCTTACCTTTTTATAAAATTAAGGTACAATATTTAAATGAGAACATCTGCATCTTTCATCAAAAATGAAAAATTAAAGGAATCTTAGTCACCTTCAGACTTCCTGCAAATTTAAATAGCACTGTGTGCTTAAGAAAGATGAAATATTGAGATTACCTACCATGATTTAAAGGGGAAATTATGAGAAAAATTAATTTTGTGAGATAGTCTGAAGAGCTGCAATTCAATAAAGGAGAATATAAGTTAAACATCAGAAATAATTTTCTGAGCAAGAGTAATTCAAATCAGGATGTCTTTTAAGAGCTTAGGAAAGCTTCTTTACCTGAGACATTAAAAATGAGACTATATAAAGCTTAATTTAAAAGGGAAGAAAGAAATATATTACAAAGCTGATAGAATAAATGTTCTAATGATGTTTTAAAAATAATTAGTAGTATTTTTGAAACCAAAGTCAAAGAGTTAAGTGTTCCACCTTTTTTCAGAGTAACAACTAGGGCCCTTTGTATAATTTCTTACAATTAGTGGAGGTGAAGTTAAATAGGCCAGTGTAATTTTTTTAAATGCCTTTTCTGGAAGTTTTCCTAATGCTGAGCAGAAAATATTAAGGTGCATCTCTCAGGTAAAATGGGGATATGTGATAAAAAGAGGTAGCAGCAAATTGGTAATGCCCTGGGAAAAATTTGGATTTGTCCCCACTTGAGTGAAGCAAAAGTAGGTTTTAGAAGAGTATAATATAACATTTAGCTGAGAAGTATGGTTGTTGTGCATACATTAATTTAATCTTAGTTATAAAGAACTGTTATACCAAAACAACTCTTGTAAACACGTCATACGTGAATATAATTTATTCTTTAAAAACTGATATATTATTTCCGTTTTTAAGGTTAGATCTTAAAATTATATGTATTGTTCTCCATGAATAATTCAACAACCGTAGAAAAGTTGTTTGAGGCAAATTATATTCCTGATACAGAGCATTGGTAATTGTACAAAGGCATCTAAGATATTCTTGTGTGAAAATTGTTTTACTATATCATTTTCACGAAGGCAGTGATTTCAATTAAAAGTGTAGTGTTATTTATGCATTGATACCCTAATCTGTTTCCAAAAGAATTTGAAGCAGAGGATAGCGTTATGAATCTGGGAAGCAAAGAACCTCTGCCATTATAGAACATTCCACCAAAGTAAAAGGAGTTATGTGAGAGCCCTTTAAATGCCATGAAGAAAACCATGAGAGGAATCCATGCTGAAATGAGTAATTGAATGATGTTCGCAGGGGCTGAGTTGGTCATCAGGAGGCCTGACACAATCGTCACAGGATTCCTAGGGTTACTCCCCCTGAGGTACACGGTATCCAGCAGCCCTGCACACTGCACTCACTACTTAGCTTTGCACAGTGTTTTAATGACCCAGAATATCATAGGCTCATAGGTAGTGGTGGAAGATGGCATATTCAAACAGTGTGATGACCCAGTGTCAATGGTGGCCTTGAAATGCTGTGAAGATAAGGTATTCTCGGAAACCTCGGAAAATTGCTATATCACTGAAAGGAAGACCACAGATCTCATAACACAGAACAAAAATAAAATAAGGTAAACCCAGCTAATAACGCTACTTGAGAGAGCTTCCCTGTCCCATGCTTGTATCAGAAAGTTCCACCTGGTGCGTGAGGTACACAGTCTCACCTCGTACGTGATCCCAGATGAGAATCCCTTTATGTCTTTATGTCTTAAATCTTATAGCATGTAAGCAAAGCAGGGACTTCCACTTCCTGCTAGAAGCTCCCTGAGACTAGACCATTGCATTTCTCCTCTCTTCCTAACCGTGTTGTTGATCCAGATGATGAAAAGCGGAGTGTTACCATATATTACCTCTGTTCGTTTCTGTTTAGTCATGTTATGTAGCTCTTCATTTTCAAATCACATCTTCATAGACTGCGTTCTGGTTTTAAAAAAAAGAAATTAAACTGTAATGGTTATGTTGAATATTTCCAGTAATGCAAAACTCATACCCTCCTTGTAAGGCAAACTATTCCACTGGTGAATAGCAATAATGACTAGGGAAAAACTGCCATGGGTGGTATCAAAGCACCCTCCACAGCTCTCACCTGCCATTCCTAATACCTCCTTGGAGTGGGAGAAGGAGTATCCCTAATTCCTTCTCTACAAAGAATTCTTCGTGTATTTGCAGAGGGTTCTTACATTGTCAGTCTTCACTTTTTCATTTAATTAATTTTACTGGGGTGACAATGGTTAGTAAAATTACATAGGTTTCAAGTGTACAATTCTATAAAGAAACAGAAACTCATAGACATGGACAACAGTTTAGTGGTTACCAGAGGGTACGAGGGGAGGGGGGATGGTAGTCTTCACCCTTTTAAACAAACTGATTCACTTTTTTATTAAACCGGTAGAATATTGATTCTAGAACCCTCACCCATGCTGGCAGCCTGCTCTAAACATGTGCTCCCAAGAACGGAATACAGGGCACTGGACATGTTTTCCCGGGGTACCATCATCTTCTCTGTTTAGGCATAATTCTCATAGTTTTATTACATTAACAACAACAATAAAAGTCAGCAAGGGAACCCTGCCATTTTATTGTCGTTTCACTGAGTTTGCTGCCAATAACAACAAAAACCCTACTTTCTTTTCCCATGATGTTTTCATATGTAAATTTCCTACAACCTTTCAACAAGGAACACTCCATTTTCAAACGTACCTTCAGGCCTTTCCATTTAACCCAGGAAGTGGTTGTGTTAGATTTTAATCTCATTTGGTCTTCCCACAATATTCACGTGCGCCCTCTCACTTTCACTATCGATCTCTGCCTCCATCTCTATCTCTGTCTCTCCCAGTCTGGGGTCATCCGTAAACAGGAAAGGCACACCTTCACCGTTTGTGTTGACAGACCAACAAGTGAGAGCTATGTAGTCTGCCACTAGCAAGGACCCAGAGGGCCTGCATAGCCCAGGGTGTTCCCATACAGTATTGTCAACCTGCCAACAGCTTCTGTTCTGCAGGAATATAAGGAAACATATCCAACAACTGCTAATAATTCAGTTACGCTTCTGTACGAGGAGCAATTGGCTTGCCGTGAGTTGGAAAGTGTATGTATTTATCTAAGACCATTGGATAAAGTCATTATTTTAATTATTTGAGAACTAATGCAAAGTATTTCAGGAACTATATGTTCAGGACTAAATTTACTGGAAATATATCATCCATCTTGTCCCTGATCTAGAACCAATGTGATGTTAGACAGACAGGCCTGAATTAAACTATTCCAGAGATATGCTTATATCAAAAAAAAAAAAAAAAGAGAAAAGAATTTCCTAAAGCATTATTATTGCATATATGTTAAACTCTGCTTTAAGAAGAATCACAGCTTGGATAGAGAGAGCTATATAAAGTGTGAGTGAAATTGTTACCATCTGATAAAAATGTTTTTCCATGTAAACTAACTTTAAGAACCTTTTCAAAGTTTGGAAGAAAGGCTGCCAAAATCAGGAGGAAAAAATCACCTTCTCTTTGGAATGGGTTTGATTTATGAATCTTATCCTGATAATTAATAATAGTTGCCTTCTAGCCTATAAGGCCTGAAAATGGAAATCTGGAAGTCACAATTCTATTATATTTCCTATTCAAATATTATTTTCTACTAGGTCCTAGCCAAAAATTAATTATAACTTAAACCTAGTTAATTTATTTCTACATACCTCAAGGTATGTTAGAGTAATTAGTAGGGGCAGAAAAAAAATTAAATAGAGGAGAAAAGTATTATTAAAATCCTATTTTAGTATTTTTATCACCATACATTCAAATCATATTTATGCATTTTTAGAAACTATGTTTATATTTCTAAATTACCCACATTTTATAGAATTTTGGAATACTATTTTTATATTCCACAATACAATTCCTACTGACAATACTAAGTAAATTCAAAATTAAGACAAGTAAAATAAGTAACATGCAATCTAAAACACTGTATCATTTGTTACTTGAGCAGTTCTAGTAAAATAACCAGAGAGGTAGTTGCAGCTATCCACCATATTTTTAAGGTGCTCAGCAACCACGAAATGAATTTCACATCAAGACCATAATGAAAAAAAAAAGAAAAGATTCCAGAATAATTTCCTGTTTTTCAAATTGGATATGAATGAACAGAGAAGGCAGATCATTTCTAAAAACACCTCATCCAATGGACTGAATCCTTATAACCTCTGTATTAGGATCCAACATTTGAAAAAAGTATGCAATCATTTTGACATGTTCAGGCAGTACTTATTTTGAATACAGTCCATTTCTTTCAGACAACAACGACAAACTCTGTGTAGTTTTGTTTTCTTTACAAGTTTGAGCAACAATGGCAAGCTTCCCAAATTCTCCTATGAAGTTGTTTCCAGAAGAAATGGTGGTATTTTTGTCTCCCTTCTCCATCTTCCAGCAGACCATGTATAATTAATTATAGCTATTAGCTCTGTAACTGCCCACCAATATTTTTTTCTTGTGACAACCTCCCCTCTGTTAAATTAAATGAAGAACTTTATTTTTGTTGTTGCTGTTGTTCATGATGTTAGTATCGGACCTAATACCATGTGTTATGTTAGTTATCAATACAGTTGTCTTTCCTGATAAACTGGAATCAAGTTGCCCACCTTCTTACTAAGGGTATGTCATTTAACCTCTCTAAGCCTCACTTTCTCATACGTACTATGGGGACAGTACCGGCGTGTGTGCACCTCCTGAGGATAAAATACTGAATCCAATAATGAATATAAAGTGCTTATAACAGTGCCGGACGTACATACAGTAAATGATCAACACACGCTTCTGAGTTTTACACGTAAAATCTTTACTGTGCTTGGCACACAGTGTATAATCAGCAAACTGGAATTCAGACCATTCTTTCTTTTCATCCCCTGACTCTGTTTCCCTTCGGAATTTGTGGATTCAGTAAGTACTCATTATATGGCACTTGTGTGTATTACTTTATGTTAGGATTCCCTAATATATTCTGGTTCTCTATGTGTTTCTCTTTATATATAGATATAGATATAGATATAGATATAGATATAGATATAGATATAGATATAGATAGATATAGATATAGATATAGATATAGATATAGATATAGATATATAGATAGATATATAGATATAGATATATAGATATATATATCTAATATATATATATATACACATATATATATATATATATATATATATATTAGAAAGATGATGTGGTAAAATAAGTTTGGGTAGTAGAGGGCAAATTTAAAGTCACTCTCACGTTCACTAATGCGATGCTGTGCGTTCTAAATCTCCACCAGCCGCTCATCACCTCTCCTAATACCTACTTGACCAGCTCCCACACCCACCACCTTTCTCTAGAACCGTTTTTCCAGGTTGTCTTACAATCTTCTCTGCTTGCTCAGTGTTTAATGCTAAGGGAAGGGACCAGCTCTCCAACTGCTTCCCTGTCTTTTCCCAGCACACTGTCTGGGTTGGTGAGGCGATGGGGGTTTTGACCTTTAGTCATCAGCCAGGCTAACATATTTACGGTGTTGTCTGACGGAGCCACCTCCTTCTCACCTGTTTCTCAAAGCCAGCGGTGTGGGGTTCTCCGAAACACAGGACCTCTGTGATGGTTCACAACCCCCTTGAATGTCGGTGTGGCTGTCTGGTAGAGAGGCTGACACCCACCTCTGTGGATAGGAAGCAGAATTCCTACCCACAAAGAAAACATTGTTGCTGCTCTCCAGACCAGAAGTGCCACACTCCCTGTCACGTTCTCCGTTGGAGGACCAACTCTTGTGTAAGGAAATCTTACCTGACAAAAACCTCATGAGATTTCCTCCAGAAATTCCTAAGTAGGTGATCCATCAAGAATGGACGTTTCTGCAAGAGTCAGCCATACGTGGGCCTCACTAGGCTTTCACGTGGTGCAACGTGAGAGTGGCACCAAAACCCCTCCGGGCTGCTGAAGAACACATTCACGAAGAACACGAGTGAAATCTCCTTGTCTACATTTTATCCACAAAATACGAGGCTTGCGTGTAGGAACAAAAGTAAATCTGTTTACAAAGGTAGTATATGGGAATATCTTTAAGGGAAATATCATTGGTTCTCTCCTTGTTATTAGAGCATTTCACAATAAAATGGGCAGTATTATTTTCATTTAGTTATATTACAAAGTATTGCAATTCACATTTATATATATATATATATATACATATATACATATATATATATATATATATATATATATGCCTTATGTTCACAAAGAGCTACTATAGAGAGAAAACCTTGAAGAAAAATTTTCTAATCTAAATTCAAAGATTTTGTTAGTAGAAGTTTTGTAAAAGGACAAAGAATGTAATAAGGGAAATAAAAATGTTCTCCTTTAACAGTCTTCTGATATTTTATTAAAAATATAAAAGCAAAAATAAATTAGTCTGGCAATCAAACTAGAGAATCCAGTCTTCAAATTAAAAATGTTACTTCTGGATAGTTCGATACTTGGTTGCCAATTAGCTTTCTACCATTCCTCTCACACACCCCTCATCGAGTCCAGGAACTATTAGGCCTAGATGGGCTATAGGCCTGGGTGCTCCGCAAAAAAGATACAGACCTTTATTGGGTAGCTACCGCATTGTAATTAAAGATGGGGTTTGAAGGGGAAGAGTGAGTTTTCCAAAGGTGTTTTTGCCTTAAGAACTGTTTTTGCACACAGTGCCACCCTAAAGTGAGTATTCTGGAGCGGATACCTCACACTAACACTGATTTCACCATTTCATTAATTTTCCATCTGAGACAAACAGTGCTTTAAACACTGTTATCTTAAAGACTCCTATACAATATATACAGAGGTACCAAAAAATGTATACACATTTTAAGGAAGGAAAACTGTATTAAAATTGTCATACTCAATATATACTGATAACAAAAGATGAATACAAGTCACGCTTCTGCAATTACAAGAGGTGCTCAAAGTGGTTACCATCAGCGTCCAGACACTTCTGATGATGGCAAACTATTGCTTGAGCAACATTGACCAAAGTGTCCACTTGCATACATTTTGCTGGCGCCTCCAGAATATAAGCGCTTTCTTTATCTGTTTAGCAGAGTGGTTGCCTCTTGGCTCACAAATAAGTGGAGATTTCATGCAGTGATCCAGTTCAGATCTTACACTGAGCAAGAAAGACAAGTTTTGCAGTTTTTCTGGATCATTCTACCTATTAAACAAATAGAACACAATTCTCCTTTTCAAAATAGAACATGAGAGACAATGGCAGCAATACTTTCAAGTCAGTTTGTACAAGGTACATCTGCTTGGAAAAGTTGTCACCACAGCACAAAGACGTTACATTTTTGTGGCCAAGCAAAGAGCATCACAGGCCACAGGCAGTGTCAGGAACACATTATGTGCCGCTTCATTGCTTCATTTATTTAAAAACTCATTTTAACAAATCAGCTTAGATTCAGCACTTTAACTGTAAATTATCATTTCTGAGTACATGAAATTAATTGAGTGGGAGGGGGCGCAAATGGGAACTGAAATGCATTCCCTAAAAAGTCCCCAAATTCTGTTTCTGATCATTTAAAAGAGAAATACAGGGTTTATATTCAGCCCTCCATAAGAAAAAAGAAAAAAATATATTAACTTCTGCCATTGGGATTGCTGTGAGAACACCTCCCGTTTTATTGCATAGAGGAGTAAATAGTCACACAAAGCATTCACTAATTGGAAGGACACAAATCATTTTCCTTTAAGCAGCCTGAACTAATGACTGGTCTTTATTTTAGAAAGTTTTAATTGAGTGATACTTCAAAAATCAGAACAAACTTAAAGATATTTCCCTTTTCACTTAATCCTTATTTGGTATTCAAACCCATCATTATGGTTGATTTAGACTAATATAACTATTAAGACTCAAAATAAGTCTTTTACACATTGAAAAATCTCCCTTTGTACTGTCTTACTGAACTGCTTTATAAGGCTTTTTTTTCCCCTTGCTCTGGAATGTATCAGAATCTTAGAGAAACGGAAACAATAAGAATACGCCTTAGTGTAAATGTATCCATCCTTGAAAAACATAAAGATATGTACAGCATATATGTATATGTATTATAAAGATAATATATAACATATATACATATATACATTGTACATACAGTGTGCTACATGAGATAAATGTAAAGTAAGGTATGCCAGTAAAATTATTATTAACCACATTAATTTTTTGTAATTCTAGTTTTTATTTTGAAATACTGTAAAACTTTACAGAAAAGTCGCAACTCTAGTACATACCTGGCTCTCATTCTCTTCAACATACGTAGGTGCTAATGAGAGGGACCCTCCCAACTCACCAGCAGTGCCAGCCAAACCCTTGGCCCCCCACTCAACTGCCCCAGCCAAACCTTTGGCCCCACCCCCTGAACCCAGCAGCTGCCCCTGCCAAACCCTTTACCCCGACGAAGGGGAAGCCAGAGCGACCACGTTAATTTTTCCAATATCATTCGAATTGTATTGAAGAGTGCCAGGAGCTTCCAGATGAATCTTCTGCTTCGAGACAGGTTGTGCAATCTCCATTTCACACATTTCCTCATTTCTTGTAAAGTTCTAAGGATGAGTCCACCTCAGAATTTCACACAGACTACCAGCTCTCCATTTGTTTTTTCCCCCAAAGAAGCACCATGAAGTTTGTGAAGTTTTAAATTTCATGACAAATTCTCTTTGTAGTCAGTAACTGGAGCAAACACTGGTAGAAAAAAAAAAAAAAAGAATGAGGAGAAAAATGGGAAAATCAATTTTATCTCCTCCAATTACAGGAAATAAACTCTATGGAATATTCTGCTTTATTGGATTGGATCTGAATCATCAAAGGAAAGGCATTTTATCCATCTGACTTATTCATAGAATGTGGTTTATTATATTATATAGTAAACTGGAAGATATTGGGTGAGTCATTTAACTAGGCACCGAGGTTCATTTAGTAAAAGACCACCTCTGCTGCTCTATTTGTTATGATAGAGACTTGGAGAATAAAAATGCATTTTATAGCCATTATCAGTGTGAGTCACAGTGCCTCCTTTGGTTGTGCTAGGAAAGGATATTTTGTAGAAAAAGAAAAGAAGCCAGTAACCTAGGAGGTAAATGATTTGCTTAATGTCTCAGAGAGGTTGAGCCATAGGGAGATCAAGGCCTCCTGACTCCCCGTCTCATGCAGAAACCAGCGAAACACATTGCTCTCCTAAATGCCTGTAATTGAGAAGACGTGCCTAGTCCCCTCGGCACACAGAAAGACATTAGTTACATGCCTTTTCTGGGCGAAAAGGGATGTACGCTGCACGGTTTTTTCCTCCCCACCATGCTAGAAAGGCACATTTGAATTACATAGCATCCAGAGAAACCTGCCGAGAATAAGTGGAAAGGGCTTCCCAGCTTAACATTTTTTTTTTCTGGGATAGGGAGGAATGAAGCGGAGAGCTTAGCTACTGCGAAACTGTATCATAAATATAAGAAGTGATATTTGTCCCCAAATCAAGGCATATGATGAACACATGTGCTTATAAATCAGCCTGCTCCAAACCACGTACTGAAGTAAAAAGAGGGTTGGCGATGTATTTTATTTGATGAGCCATGTACAAATCTTGGTATATGTTCTCAACCTCATTAAATATATGGCAGCCCCTTTGGAACACACCAAACATGGTCACAAACTTCCTGAGCCTATTTTGGGGAACAGAACTGCTGGGCAAGTTAAACTTCAGGCCGCAGACCAACCACAAGAGCCACAAGTGTGGCTGGACGGATGAATTTGGAAACCCTTCGTACAGAGCCTGTGATATTCCCTGTGGGCCTGGAAGCAGCTCAGTGAGCACTCACTCAGGGGATTCCCATATTTGTCCTCATTGGACACATTCGAGAAGTTGAAGCTATGGCATGGACACTGCTTCTTGTTCCCTACCCTAATCGCACATATGGCTGAAGACCAACAGTAAAAAATGTTGCTGGCTGGGTGGAACAAACAGATTTCAGCTCTGTGTACACACACACACACACACACACACATACACACACACACGGAACACGTACATATTTCTCAATAGGATATTCATTTTTGATGTGTATTATTGATGCCCTGGCATTTTTTCAAGTTTCAAAGCAGATTTTCAACAAGTGTCTGAGGACCGCTGTGGATGTATGGAGGTATTCTTGGAGATTCAAGTAGTCTTAGTTTTTTTGTGTTTTTTTTCCCCCCCGTTAGGTTTTCACTGCTCTGGTGCCATTTAAAAACTTAATAGAGCACATTTGGGATCATCTGGACGATCCCAAACTGCCATTTGATTTGTGCCCACAAACAAATTGATGCCACATGGTATTTCTAAAGGGAAGAAAGAAATGGCTTTAATATATAAACCATGCATTCACCCCCAAATGAAGGCCAAATGCTGTCATGATTTACTGTACAAAAGACGTTTTCACAGCAGTTCCCAAAGGGCAAATTGGGGTGAACTGAATCATCACATCGCACATGGTAAGGCAGACCTGGCAGACCCTGCCCCAGGGGAGCCTGTGAAGGCAGCTAGTTGTGCCAGGCGTCAGGGGTAGGGGAAACCCAGAGGTGGTCACCAGTAGGCGTCTTGTAGGATGCCTGTTGCAGAAGGTTTGGGGCAGAGCACATTTTCATGGAACAGGGACATAAAGACAACCTCACCTTTCAGCATAGAATTATGGAATAGCAAATTTGGGCAGAAATAACTAAACTGAAAGAAATATCCTTGACAGAGCCTTTGTCATGCAAATTAGATCTATTTAAAAATTCAACATGTAGCAATTATAAATTGAAAGACAGAACTTTCTGGAAGCCTGTGTCCCATGCTATTCTGCGCAATAAAGTTTGAGCACAAGTTGTAAAGCAGACTGTAACATCAGTGAAACATGGTCCCTACCCTTAGGGTACTTGCTATTTAAGGAAAGAGTCTCCTAAAGAAATGACTTTAGTATAATTTGGGTGCTGTGGGAGAAAGAGAAGAGCACTTTTCCAGCCCGATCCAAAGGAAGAACCAAATGGCTGTACATCAGAATGAGAAATAGAAGTGGAATCACAGAGTTCGAGTAATGAAAAGATGAGGATCAGACCCCAAATCCACAGGAGAAGCACTGTCCTAAGAGAAAGGACCGGTCCTTCTGTTAAACACCAACACATACCTTGCAGGTATGACATTTCAGGTAACTGCATATTCTTGGTACATATTTAACGCAAAGCCTGAGCTGCAGTCTTCTCAGCTCACCCTGCTGTTCTTCTTATAAAGTTACAAAGTACCAGCAGGCCAATAACATTTTTTTTTCAGTAGTGACAAATAATCTAATCATCCTAGGGTATTTCTAGTTATCTCTACGAGCATTACTAAATCTTAAACACGATTTTCATTTTTTTCAAAATTCCAAGGAAAAAAACTCCTAGTAGGGGAAACATAGTCTTAACCCAAGTTACACCTTATGGTGTCCTCAAAAGGGGAGAAAGAGCGGTGTCTTATCAAGTCAGCTCAAGAATCAGAACAACTCAGATTGGAAAGGTGCTACGCATGGAAGAGCTGTGTGTTTTGATAACCCTGTCTGCCAGGCATATCTCGCAAGGAGCCACATTTCAGTTTCCCATGCCCATGCATTATAAGAGTAGCGTCTAAGTCATGAGGGCTGGAAAATGTCTTCTGCCTCTGCCACTTTGAGGTTGGTACCACAAACCAGCCTGGAAATCCGAGGTCCAAAGAGCCAAAGATGCTTCCAGTGGTAAATCTGCAGATGAGCGAAGAAAGTTAGACACAACCCGGAAATGGCTGCACGTTTCAAAGGAAACTGGAAGTAAGAGCAGCTTGAGCTGGCGGTACTCTAGAAATCTGATGAAGAAGTTCAAGAGCCAAGTGTCTCACATAGGTTCAATAACTTGGAAGCTGTGAATTTATTTGTAACAACTATTCACCCCAGCCCCTCCCGAACTCATGAGATTCTATTGTAATTTAGACCCAGAGAATCTTGTGAATAAAAATTCAGAGGAGAAGATAGATGTATAACATAAAAAAGATCAGGCCTAATTGCAGCTTATGTTGGCGTTGGGTAAGGATTCTGGCTTCTGGAAGGTGATCCAAATCAAATTCTGGACTCTTGGACAGTGTTCTGCTTTATTTATTGTGTGCTTCTATTGCCTACCTTTTCCCAGTGTCCTTTGTGCCTAGGAAATATTTTGTGCATGTCACTTTTTTGCAGCATAGCTGCAGATTTCAGTGACAAATGGATGATGGGATATTCATGTATATAGTTTTCCTTTTCTTTTTGCATTCTTTAAAAATAAAACCTTCTAACTTCATTCCCCCAGGTGATGATAGAAGTCAGGCAAAATTATTTAAAGGAAAAAAAACGAGATTAATATTTTAGTTTGAATGTCAAAAGCAGAGGGAACTTGGGCAGTATAAAAGGGTCATGAATTCACAGGCAATGTTATCTGTAGTGTTTTATCTTCATATATAACTGGGGGGAAAAAGATTTAGAACTCACTTTTTAATACGAAATGGATATGTAACTTACTAAAACTAAATTGTTTGCAACAAAATGAAAAATTATCCATTTGATCTTTTACTTTCTTTGCCTTTTATTCATCTCACCTCTTTCTTGAAATCTCATTCCATAAGCATGTTTTATTAATGATCTATTAATAAGCATTCACTTAAAACATGACTGATTAAAAAGTAGACATGATTTTAAGTAAGTGTTCTGAAAATATTTCATTTATTGAATTCATTGAAGCTTAAGTTCTCATTTGTATAGCTAGAGGGTAAATTACAGATACTCATGCTTGTTTTATCATTATAATTAAAGCAGTACTCATATTTGCAACACTAATTAAAATTTTATTCTGACCCGTATAAATGCAGTCTCTCCCACAAATAGATTATTTTCAAATCTTTACATAAAATATACTATATATGTGTGATGAAAGTATCTATCTTTGGTGTAACATAATCAAGGTTAAGAGAAAGTAAAAATTAGGTTCAGACTTTGTAATACTGCAGGGTACATTTTTAGTACCCTACAGAGAGAATTAGTCACACGACTCCCATTAACTTTAATGGAACCTGTATGGGCAAATTGTATGCTGAAATTCTTAGGAAGTTAAACGTCAGTGGAGTTTACTAGTTTCATTTTTCCTCTTTGGAACTTTAGTTTTGACTACCTTTACTTTCTAATGGTCTAGAGGGAAGACATGTCAATAAAAATGATTAACATAAATGTTTTCCAAGTTTTATAAGCCCACATTTTCTCTACATTTGCCCAGAAGTTAGAAATCTGCAAACAATGCTTACTAGCATTTGGGATTTAATTAGCAAGTAAATTCAATGAAATCAAGGACATAGTTTTAAAATATGAATATAGTAGTGTTCTTTATATATGAATATTGGAGCATTCCTTATCCCCTAGTGCTTGTTCATTTATCACATTTCTATTTGCAGTTACAATAGCAAAATCAAAGACTTTAAAAATATTTTATTATAATATATGTTAAAATT
The DNA here is from genome assembly GCF_964194185.1 of Rhinolophus hipposideros. Lineage (NCBI taxonomy): Eukaryota > Metazoa > Chordata > Mammalia > Chiroptera > Rhinolophidae > Rhinolophus > Rhinolophus hipposideros. Next base: position 68,794,740 of record NC_138059.1, read on the forward strand.
AAATACCTTTGTAAACACATTTAGTTGCTTATATTTGAAATGAAATGTATTTGGAATTCTATATATTGATCGTATTAAAATATTATATCACACCCAGGCACTGTTCAGAAGGAAACACGTGGACAGTTAAAAATTAAAACATACTCACAAGGGACAAAAGGAACTTAAATGTTCTTCAGTACCATCAAGTACCACAGTCCATTTTCTGACTGAATTCTGTCACCTAACTGTGTGGTTCAGTCAACCAATCAATTCAAAACTGGTTTAGATAATATTGAATTTACATTCACCACACATAATGCAAAAAGAGGTAAATGAAGATTCTTCTAATGTCAATGCATCTAGATGTGCACAGCACTACTAAATTCAGAAACAACGAGGAATCCCTCAATTCTCTTTCCTCTATCAACTAGACCTATGCATATTTAGAATTTTCCAGAAATTCACCATTTTAGAAAATGAACTTAAAAAATTTAAAAAGAACCCTCAGTGTAACCTCACAAGAATCTTTCATTTCATCTTATCTGGGTCTAAATAACAACAACAAAAAATAGACTTATCAGATACAAAAAGAAAAAGCATCGTTTAATCAGGAACAAAAAGCAGACATTAAGGAGAGCACCGATAACATCATAAGTAATTTCATATGGGAGAAATGTTTCAGAAATGGAAAGATCAGTCAAATGCAATCTGTTTCATAAGCTAAGTTTCCTGTAAAAACGCTAATGGGTTATCATAATGAACCCTTGAAATAGGTATACCATCAGTGAATATTAGTGCTGAAACATTAGCCATCTAGTCTACCCCATCATTTTAAAGATATTGAACCTCCATGAGATCAGATGACTATCCTACCATCTCTCAGACAGTTAATTGCAAGGAAAACTAGAATTAAATCTCTTGACTCTTCGTTTATTGATTGGGCAGTTTTTTATTGAGCACCTACAATGGCTTTACACAATTTTAAGAAAGGGGTTGAAGTGATAAACAAGACATCCAAGATCCTTGCCACCTTGGATCTGACATTGTAAATGGGGAGATACAACAAAGAAGGAAGGAAGTAAAGAAAAAAAGACAATTTCTGGTTGTGGTGCATAATCAAAAGGATTTGGTGTGATTTTTACCAATTGAGGATGCCACTATTTGATAGTATTTCTCTTCTCATTTCCTTTTCTATCCTTGAAGTTCAAAGGAAAGAGAGGCTTATCAGTAGATGCGCTTTCATCCATCTCATTGGTCAAGGTTCCTCAAAAGGCATCCACATATTCATGAAGTACATCAATATTTGCCATACTTCATTACACTCATGTTATGTGTTTGTCAGCTGTCAAAACACCCACTTTTATGTGAGTTTTCAGTATCTGCTTTTGCTGCTTTTGGTTGTTTGGGTTTGTCCCCATGTCGTAGTTCAAAGACTGAAAATCTAAGACCATGTGGTGAAAACAGTTTTAGAAAAGGTGTATGGGCAAGGATTCCCCTCCAGAGCAAAGATGGTTGCCCCCCCCCATTCCCATTTATTATGGAAATGGGTTATTTCCCATTCCGTGTGATTTTTCTGTGTAAAGAACAAAAGAGAGTTTGAAAGATGAGGTGGGGTGTGACTCTGGCTTCTTGTCATTCTGTAAAATTATACTGACTGTCTTGTCCTCAATGTCAGACAGTAAAACTGTTTCTTTTAACAAGCAAAAAAGACATTTAGTGCTTTTGTCTTTCATTTTTTCTTAGTGCATAATTTATGGATGGCCCATTTATTAATAACCATGAAGTGCTGTACCTGGAAATCTCAAAAAAGAATGGAATATACAAAATAAAAATGAACATTTCATAAGGCAGCTTTATTTTTACATTAAAAAATACTTGCCCGAGTTAATTCTTTCTGAGAATGTTGGATAAAATCCAACAGAAATTATTCAATTATTAATGTAACCATATTTATTAAATTAAACAAGAATTTCAACTATATCCTGGTTACCAATAAATCTTAAGGGAAATACAACATTTTTTATAATGACATGTTGTACCTAAAAGAGAAACCATTTTAATAAAGCACCATTTCTGTGAGTTCCTTGAAGGCAGCAGTTTCTTGTATGTATTTTCCTTGCCTAGCATAATGACACATTATATTGTAATGATAATAAAATCTACAGTAGCTAACTAATATTTATGAAATAATTAATATTTGTAAGGCATCAGACTTATAAGTTAGGTACTATTATCGTTTCATGTGACCAACAAAGGGAGATTAAATATTTTCCCAATGTTATTCAGTTGATGAGAAGAAGAGCTGGGATTTGAACTCAATCATCTGACTCTAGAACCCACCTTCTTAATCATTAACTTTTCTACTTTCCACAACTTGTTTGGAGTAGACATTCAAACAAAAATGCATTTAAGTTACATTGAAATCTCGATATATTTTAGGCTTTGTGATCTAAGCCATTAAGGAGACTTAAACTTCTGGATACATGTCTGGGGTAAAAAAGTAAAATATTAAGTTCATTGAATAATTCTACATATTGCAAATATTCTAGGCCTTGTAGAAGTCTAGAACTGGAAAGGATTTTAACAGTCATTCTAATTCAATCCCCTCCATTTTCAGATGTGGACCCAATCTGGGTCCAGAGAGATGACTCAATTACTGAGTGTTATGCAACTTGCTAATAGCAAAGCCAAGTTTCCTAATTTCCAGACAAAACTATTTGAATTATGTATTTATTTGAAAATGAATTACTCATACCTAGATTGTTAGCGTTATGTAATATGGCAGACAGGCTCTGGAAGTGTCATCCCTACCTCCTGATGTCCATGACCTTGTGTGATCCCCTTTCCTTGAGTATGGATGAGCCCTGTGACTTGCTTTTAACCAACAGAATTGGCAAAGGGAATGGGAAGCACATAATCACATAAGATCACAGCTCCCTCTGTCATTCTTGCTGGCTTTGATGAAGCAAGTGGTGGTGTTGGAAGACCCCTGTGGTAAGGAACTGAGGGCAACCACTAGGAACTGGGGGGGAATGTCCAGCCAATAGCCTGCAAGGACCTCCAGCTGACAGCCAGGCCCTCGACACTACAACCTCAAGGAAATTAATTATGGCCGTGACCTTAGTGAATTTGTACATGGGTCTTTCCCCGGTTGAATATTCAGATAGGAACTCAACCCTGAACAACGCCTTGACTGCAGCCTTTCGGAAAACACAGATAATCTGTGCAGACTCCTGATTCACAGAAATTGTTAGATAGCAAATGTCTGTTGCTTGAAGCCACTACTTTTAGGGTAATTTCTTATAACAACAGAAAACTGATACATGTAGCTATCACATAATCACATAAATAAGATCACAGCTCCCTCTGTATGGTGAGTGAATAATAATAACATTTGAAACATGTTAGAAATTCAAAAATTAAATATTAATTATGGCTTATTGGTAACAAATGAAAGAGTTGAGAATTTATCTCTGGAGATTATGAATTATGTATCAATTTAGAAGTTCACAATCTTTCCAAATGTTCTGTGTACTACATTAGATGAAGGAGCAGGAAAACTATAACTTAAAATAAGTTTAGGAAGTCCAAAATAACAATACGCGGTCAAACTTGAATGTTTATTCACATTTAAAACTGAAAATCTGTATTTTCAGGTTGATTTTTAACCCATTCCAGAATGCAATATTGTATCTTTTCTTATTCTGCTTAGAGGCAAAAGAGTAAAAGTGAATAGAAAAAAAAGCATATGATTTTTTTTCTTCCTGTAAATTTTGGAACACAGAAGCAGCTAGGAAAGCAGAAAATATGTTATTTTTCCTACCAACAGTAGTGGAAAAGAAGAGCTACACAACCAGTTTCAGAGGTAACACTGGGGCATCAGTAAAAATAGGGACGTTTTTTAATTGGACAGCTTACTGGCTTCTACTAACTTTTACTGGTTGGAGTGTGTGAACTTTGGCACTCTTTTTAGAACTGCATGGTTTTCATATTCAGGATGCCTGCATGCATATATGTGTATGGATAATTGCTATGCCTGTACCAAGGATATGAACTGTGTAAAATTACTGTAGGAAGTTGTAAATGATGTATGAAATGAGAAATCTTTGCCCACTGGCAGTACATAGATAGAACAGAGATAGTGACGTGCAATCTCTTCTCTGTCATTTGTCATAGTACTCATCTTCTAAAAGGCAGAACATATCAATAAACCTGAGTGTCAAACATGCATACTAAACAATATATTTTACTTCTCCTTTTTAAGGTCCCAGCTCTTTCTTAAAAACCAGTTGACAAAACCTTTGTGCTGAAGATAAGTGTAAAGAACTTCTATGTTAATGATTTCAGTTACCCATCCCAAAACACTAAATGCAGAAATTCTGAATAGTGCTTTGTGGATGTGCCTTTATATTCATAGTACTTACTATGCTTGTGTAGACTTGCCATCCAAAGTAAACCTTTTTGTGAGGTTTATATAGAGGCTTTATCTACAATGCCTAACATGCAACCATTTAGAAACTTCTGAGGATAGGATTGACACTTTTATCTTGCATCCCAATGTTTGAAAGACTTCAGATTTCCTTCTTGTCATTGACTGGCAGAATCAAATGGAAGCAGCGCCTGTCTCCTAAATTTGTTTTAATACAAAACTCCAATTAAGTAATTAAATTTATACATATTCCATGTCATCTTGAGTCCCAGGAAAACAAACAAACAAAAAAAGAAACGGAAACTAAATAGGAAAAAACAAAAACCTCCGCAAGTTGTCATATATATTTAGATTACAGAATTCAAGTTTAGAAATTAAAATCAATAGAACAAAGGCTGTACCTATGTACAAAAATAAGACCACCACGGTCAACTTCAAAATAAGCGCATGAAAGTGTAAGCCAAATATCTTCAAGAAGTTACCAGCTTACCAGTGTAGAGCTCAAACTGTAAAAAGTGATGTTTTTCAGTGACACTTTATTTTTTTATGTACATAGAAGGAAATTTTCATATTTTTAATTGCACCTTTCTCAAATGTGAATGTGTTCCTTCATGTGCCAGTTATGATTATATTAACAAAAATACAAATAAAGTATCTACTCTGGCATTTGACTTTTTTTACAGCATGCTATCGATAATTCTTTCTGAAAGTGTAAGACAAATATTTCCTTACCAAATGAGTTCATCTCTTCTTGGAATCACGACTGATATTTGTTTGTTTGTTTGTTTTGCTTGATGAAGTTGAAGTGAAATGCCTGATTTTATTTCCCATCAGTAGACTACCTAGATGAATGTATTCAGTGTTGCATGTGAGTCACTTAAAAATGATAGTTTTGTCACTGTGAATAGATTCAAAAGAACATGAGACAAATCAAAATCTGCGTTTTGTTTATTTTCTAAATATAATGTCAATATTGTCTCTTTACAACAAACAGCAGAAATTCATTAAAAATCTTCAGTCTCAAAAAAACACACAACTTTGAAATGTTGACCCAATAATTGAGATTATATTTAGAATCTGGTCATTTTCACCACCACCTTTAAAGTTAATAGACAGAGACCTCTGTTGTGTTGTCCTCTTTCTCTTCCTTTCATTGCACTTGTCCCATTTTGGTTGGTGGTGCTTGTGTCACTAAGATGCTATGACCCCCTCAGCTCCCTGTCCTTTGACCCAGTTCTTATTACACTCATTTGCTTACAGAAAATTCCTCAGTTGCTCTCTTCTCCTTCTTTGTAAGTATCTGTACATGTTGAAACTGGGACCAGCATATTAGCAACTGACGGCTCTATCATTCCTCTCTCATGGTATTTTCATTTTTTCATTGTTTATGTGATCAAACACACAAAAGCTGGGAAAATTCTGAGAGTACCAGCTGGGAGGACAATTAAGGAAACACTTGCTCACATCCATACATCAGGTCATCATCCCCGCCATCCATACGGAGAGGCTGTCAGATAGTCAGCAACCACATACTTTGTTTCCCACGACCAATCAAACATCCACACTTCACCCACCCCCAACCTCCATCACAACAACACTGGGATTAATTTACATCAGGAAAATAGGGAGAAGTATGAGGCAAGGAAAACAGGGCCCACTTCTAATATTCATCAGATCCTCTGGGTTAAAACAATCAGTAAAACCATCGTAGTGTGGTCATATTTGCTCTTTGGTAGGGGTAGTCATTCAAAAAAGATTGTAGGAGTCATAGCATCAGATTATACACTTTTTATTTCTTTTCATATATATATATATATATATATATATGCATGTTAAAATCTGCATGGGACTTTGTCCCATCCATAACACATCCACATAGCTCTCTAGCTCAGAGATCTCCCCATTAGGAAATTCTCACTTGGGCTTCAGTTGATTCAATTCGGTTGAAATATTTACACCCATACAGTGAGGATGAACTTAAGTATAAGTCAAAATGCATCGTAATTTTCCTTTCACCAAAACTTCCATCCACAATAATTGTCTCAGTGAAAACTTTTCAGGTTACCTTCGGGTAATCAGAGGGACCAAAAACATCTGCCAGGTCCTTTTGTTGGTTCACAATGTAGTTCTGATCTCCCATCACCTACTTCCGGTTTTGTTCTGGTAGCTGTACTTCCTGTTAATCATTTGCCCTGATTATCCCTCTGGAAATATTTACTCAGTGGATAGCTACGTTTGACACCAAAGTTACTTTGCATCAGAAGAGCTATATTTGATAAAGGTAAAAGGTTTTAAAATGTGGTAGGTCGCATAAGACTATAAGTAGTCCTTTTAAACAACATACTTTCATGTTGAGGAAATTATATTTTCGTTAAATTTAGTTATATGTGACTTCTAAATTTGGGAAAGCAGAATCTTTACTTTTTTTTGGGGGGGGGTGCATTGATTCATGACCAGTCATTTTTTCTTTTTGTTAACACTGCCCCTTTTGGCAGAATATAATCAGAGATTCCATTACAGGTTATTTTGTGATTCACGTTTTTGCTTAACCTTTATCCTTAAAGATAATTCAACTGTATTCATGGACCACTTAATTTAACCAATTTTATTAGAAGCATGAAGCCTGTCATTTCCATCTACTGAGAATGTTGTTAACTTGGTTTTAAAAAAACATGGTCCCATCTGCCATGAAGATATTATGAACATTTTTTCCCATGCTTGATAAGTACTGGTATCATGAAACTGTGTACAGTGAAATATGAAATAACAAAATATGAAATAGGTACTTTGGCTATTGGGAAGAAAAATTTATGTCCTCTACCACCAAAAAGCAGGTAACCTAAATTTCTTTCTTTTTTTTTTTTTTTTTTTTTTTTTAAGAGGAGCAGAAGATTTTTATTAAAGCGAAAGTACAGCTCTCTTACGAAGGGGGCTACCCAAAACTGGGATGACCCTAAATTTCTTGAAATAAGAATATTCAGATCTCCTTTATGAAAGCTAACTTCTGAATTTCTCTGAACAATTTTCAACATTTTTATAATTTCTTTGCCTTTTTTTTTAATAGTGTTCAAGGGAAAGAAATGTCTTGATGCCTATTAGCAATAGTTGCATACATTCTTGTGAAATATAAGTGGCCTTCATTTCAGATCCATTCTAGAAAGCTGAGCTACTTAAGTTATATTTTACAACAACATAACCATTCCTCTTGCTTGAATACTGTACCAAGACCATGCAAAACTGAATTTATCTTTTTTTAAATTAAAGTTTAGTCGGATGACAATTGTTAGTTGAATTGATCTTTATAAATAAATTACCTTTTTGGAATTTGTATTAAAAATAATCTTTGCCTTATATGCTAAGTTGTGGAAGGCTTTTGATACCACTAAGAAGAAAACTAAAATTACCACAAAAGGGAGGAAATTAAATGAGTAACCTTAAAATTACCATTGAAACATAATTCTCAAATATGAAATAAATCCAAATTTCATTATAATTTTAATAAATACTCGACCACCTGCCTAAAATATGTTTGCTGTTTTTGAAAATATGTTGTTATATGCAGATTTGGTATCCATGAAGTCTTGTGTAGTTAGTGATTCATTTCTATGTAAAATTGAGTAGTAATGAAATTAGTTAATTGTATATAAAGCATTTAGGTATTTAATACCTGGTGCGCAGTAAGCACTCAGTAAATATTCAGCGAATATTATTATAAATCTAAATTATGTAGAAAGCCTTTCCTGCTCCCCCAGTTCTATCAAAGTCTTATCCTTTGTCAGAAGCCAACTCAAATGCCACAACCTTCAGGCAACTCCCCTCAGAAGTGATATAGAAAAAATAAATAAATAAATAAATAAAAATAAATTACCAATATTTGAACCCTTTTAACCTATAAAAATTGCAATGTTACATGGTTAAACCTAATGATAATGGCTTAAAAAAACAAACAAACAAACAAAAAAAAAGAAGTGATGACTAATCTTTTTTTTTTTTTTTTTTTTTTTTTTGTGATGACTAATCTTTGATAGAACTTTTCTTAAATATCTCATGGGCTTACTTCCCAGTCTGCCTTTGCATTTGCATAATAGATTAAATGCATTTTCTCCCTCCTTCCACTCTTAGTGTACTCAACTGACAAAAGGGCAGGACCTCCTACATTTTATCTTGGTATAGTACACAGTGAGGAGCACAGGGCCTGGCATACCACCAGGGCTTTGTGAAAAGGACCAGTTAGACTTTAATATTTATTTAATCAAATACACAGGCAGAAAACAGGTGAGTTAAATGGACTTTAATCTCTCTTTTATAAATAGATACAAAACAATTTACTTAGCAGCACCTTTACTTCACTGGTTAAGAAAACTCTTTATTTTGGAACCATCTAGAAAGCTGAATTATCTCCCCTTCTGTTTTGCAGCAATACAGTACCTGGCTCATGTGAATGCTGCACCAAGCACATTTGCACCAAAACTGAATTTAGGTTCTAAATCCTCACCCAAAATTTTGCTCTACTTTTGAAGACTCTATAGATATAAAATATAGACTATGCTTTCCAGCCAAGAATGCAAGAAACAGCATTCTAATTTGAATTATTTTAAACTTTAAAGTTAAATCATCATCCCCTAGTCACAATAATAGGATTACTGGTATAGTATAGTAAAGGTTGATATATTCATTTTTAAGGTCCACACTCATTTATTTTTCTTTTTCTTATAGTAAGACACTTGCCTTTACTCAAAGTCCTTTCTTTTTGCCTTTTTTCTTTTCAAAAATTTGTTTTCTCCTTGCTTTTGAATGTATCCATTCTTTTCAAATCCTTAACAAAGGAGTGTGGTTCCCTATTGACCTTCTCCCATCATTTTTTTTTCTCCATTTTATCATCACATTCTCAATATGTGACATGCTGTTTTGTCTTTGAAATAACTGAGGGATTCAAATTCAACCATGTTTTTTTTTTTTTTAAACAAATATTTCTTGAGCATTCTGTCAGTCCTTTTGCCTCTCCAGATCCAATTTCCATTCTTTTCTACTTTCTCATTGCCTTAGAAAGCTGGTCTTTATGATCTGGATCAATTGGTCTCCAATCCCTCTGTCTTATGATCGGGTTTATGTCATAGTACTGGCATGAAGTGAGAGTTTGCATTGCTGCTTAGCCTACCTAAGCAATATCCTATAAGGCAGCCTTTTCCTACAGGCAGAATTATTTTTCCATGGTCAAGTAACTCCTGGCTCCCCTTGCTCCTTCTGACCTAACTCCTTGTTGATTTCTCTTAACTCTGTCCATACTTTGTAAATAAATTCTTCCATAAATGTCATTAATTGTCCCATCTATTTCCTGATAGGTCAAATTTCCTACTCTGAGCTTAACTTGATGCAGTGTCTTCTGTATATTGTTTTGTTAAGTCTTGTGAGTAAGTTGATAATATAATCCATATTTTATATGTAAAGATACAAAGGCTCAGAAGGTTTAATGAACTTTCCAAGACATTCAGCTTACAGACATTGGCTATACATAGTATAGCCAAAAATTGAATCATGATCTCCTAGTCAAACTCTAGCACTCTTTATCCTTTCTGTTCTGTTTTCCCTTCCCCACTCCTAAATGGCTTTCCTTGGCAACATCTATCGCTGATTATTTATTGACAACCTACAGCACATTGTAATGTTGTGAGACTGTACACAGCTAAATTTACAGGTTTACAGAAAACAACAGATGTACGTCTGACTAGGAATTCTTTGGGCCAAGACTTGCTAACGATGAGCAGTAGTAAGAAGCCACGTTTTCCATGTTCATATCAACACAGAATTTAAGTACTGTCTCCTTATAGGTCTTTGAAAGCATTAGAATTAGAATTCCTTTTGCTATCCTTGACCACATACATATTAAGTGGAGGGATGGGCAATGGGTAGACAGACAAGATAAGGCAAGACAAGACGTGACAGCAGACTATTAACAGATCTGAGCGGAGGTAAGACACAACTAAGCTAGCGCCAGATGCTGGTCATGGAGAGAACACCAGTTCACCCAAAGCTCATTGAGTCAGTCGGTTGGCGTTAGCAGCGGGGGAACTCTCATGAAGGGATGTAGGATCTGGGGTTCAGTGGAGTTGTAGAGATCACCTCGAAAGCTGTCCATGTACATGCATGTCCTGAAGGATGTGGCCAACTATAATACTAGTAAACATTCGGTGGGAAGCTAGACTAATATGTGCTCTTCAGATCTGTTCTCGGGGACAAAATAAATTAAAATATGTAAAATTTGCAACCCAATGCTAGGCAGAGTGTTTATGTGTGGTGTGACAAAGGGATATAGAGAAAGCTGCTGCTACTCAGGTTTCTCCTATGATGGACTCAAGATGTGGGTTAGGTCTAAGATACAGGGCAGTAGACATCAGAGATCTTAACTGGGATAAAAAAGAAAATTGGGAATCAAGGCATGAACTGATATCATGGCTCACATATCAGCACCTACCCTACAAACACTTGGGCCCCACACAAAATAGCAACAGAAAAAGAAATGCCTGCTAAGAACTCTCCCACAGGCCTCTCTCTACAGATACCCTGGTTCCCTCTGACTATTCAAAGTTCTAAATTTATGATACAGATAAGATCTATTTTTCCCACAACTCACCTGTGACCCAGAATTAATTGTTCCTTTCTAATCAACACCCTTATTTCAAAATCTCAGCTTTTAGGAAATCTGATGTCATAATTGCTCATAAGAAGGACTTTTCGGTTTAATGCTTTCTCCTCAGCATGTTTTGTTAACCTAAATAATCTTTAATTGGTTAAATATTTTAATGTACTGGGGAACTACTCCCATGAGTTGGGGAATATTCATTCGTACCCATTAGCAACACAGAAAACAAGTTTTGGTGTGTTCCTGAAGGGCTGTTGTTTCCTAGAGCCTTATGAGAGAAAAGGCAAAGATACAGGATTTTTGGAAATTATGTTTCCATCCATGCCTCTTCAGGGTTTATCGATCTTTCTTGGTAGACAGACTCAGAAAATACAGTTAAATTCAAATAAATTATTACTTTTTTTCATAATTATTTAAGTTACTCAATTTTTCTAAATTAATGTATACATGTAATATAATTCTCAATTTTAAATAATCCCAAATGGATTTTTTTTTTCTTGGAGCATGACAGAAATTGCTAGTAAAATTAACCTAGAAAAGTAAAGAGGCAAGAATATTTTAAAATGTATGAAAGGGGGAGTATTGAGTGTGTAGCAACATATAAACTATTACAATTCACTAAGATTAAAGCTAATTAAAATAGTATGTATTTTAGACAGATGTACAAACTTCTAAGCAGATGTACAAGTTAAAGAATTAAATAATAAATTCAAGAATAACACTGTACACACATATTTACACACAAATATTCTATATGTCTATATATGCTTATATGTCTGTGAATATATATACATATATAATTAAAATAAGCATCATAAAAATGTAAATAAATAGTGTTGGGACCATTTATTAGCATTTCAAAAAAACATTGGCCAATACAACAAACATTACTCTACAAATGTCAATTTAAAATGTTTAAATGAAAACCACAGGAAATGAGCCAATGAATTACAAAATTGAAAAATTAATATTTATAGAACTCTAGAGGGCTAAAAACTTTTTTGAAATGATAAATAAAGTCACAAAGGAAAATATGAACAAATTTGGTCTTTTAAAACTGCTGAAGAGGGGCAGCCGGTTAGCTCAATTGGTTAGAGCGCGGTGCTCTTAACAACAAGGTTGCTGGTTCAATCCCCACATGGGGCACTGTGAGCTGCGCCCTCCACAACTAGATTGAAACAACTACTTGACTTGGAGCTGATGGGTCCTGGAAAAATACACTTTAATAATTAAATAGAATGTTAAAAAAGAAGAAAAAAACTGCTGAAGAGTAAATAACATAAAATAAAAAGAATGTAGCAAAAGGACAATATTTGCCATAAATGTTAATATTATATAAAGAATTCTTATAAAGAGAAGAAAATATAGACAAAGGATGTGTGTGTGTGTGTGTGTGTGTGTGTGTGTGTGTGTGTAATTAAGACAAAAGGAAATACGTTTTAGAAATTAGAAATCAGGCAAGGAAAAACAATCATGTTATCTTCTAGTCAAAGAAGTGCAAATTAAAATAACACTAAGGTATTCTTACTTATTAAATAAGGCAAATATTATTTTCCCTTCTTTCGACACAGTGCTAGATTACTGATATTCTTGGCGCCTGTTTAAATTGATACAAATCATCCAGAGGAAGAAAACAATAAATAGCTTTTAAAACTATAAAAACAATTTTATTTTTTGATCCCAAAATCAAATTTCTTGAAACTTTAGGCATATAGATATTCTCTGATTCTAAACTGAGACAGACTTTTTAGAGAAAAACATTAAAAAGCAAAGAATAAGAAGAAAAACATTAGGAATCTTCTATAACCCCACATATAAATTAGCCACAGATAAAATTTCCGTGATATTTTTATATATATACAAAATGTTATGTTGTTGAGCTCATGATATATAAATGTGTGAGTCTTATACAGTTTTTGCTTTACTTTGGGCAAGAATCGTTTTAATGATATATAATCCTCTATAGTGTATCCATGCCATGATTTATTTCGCCATTGTGTTTATTATTGGGCGTTGAGGCGATCTTCAAATTTCTACTGTTAAATAATAATGCTGTCTATAATAGCAAAAGTTCAGAAACAATCTAAAAGTTTGATAGTATGAATGGTTAAAATAGAATACATCTAGCTATAAAATTTAATAACAGCCCTGCAGTATGATGGAAATATGCTTATGATACAACATCTATCCATCAAATTGCAATTCAGAGTTGAGCTCTTCTAAGAAACTTCGCCCGGCACATGACATGGTACCAGTATTAAATGCTCACCCCACTCCCATTTCAGGGGTAGGAATTCCAGGTTTACCCCTCCTCTTTACCCCCAGCTCGGCAGTGCCTCTTTTTCAGGCATTCTGTGGGCACCCAGAAAATGTTAATTATATGACTGACTAAATCAATCTGCCAATGGGAAGGCACAATAACATGAACAAAGCTTCACTCATCTTTTTTTGCGTCCAGTTAGTGGTTTTCGTTCCACAGACATACGTTTATCTTGGGCTTTGGGGTTAGGAACACATGATTTTCAAATGATTTGGGAAATGTACCCCCTTAATTCTAGCAAGAGGTTACATTTAGAGAGCAAAAGTTCAGTGCGAGGAAGTCAGTGCTATAGATGTTTCCGGTTCCTGTTCGCCTGGGCCTACAGACTATCAGAGTTCAGCTCAGAGCCAGCATTTCCATCAGACGACAGCTGTGATCGCAGATGGCAGTCAGACATGCTTAGGACATTACTACCAAAGTAAAATAGAAAATAATACCTAATTCTTTTCTTGAAAACAAAGAGAGTTTACTACATACAGCTTACAGGCTATGAAAATTGGGTTTAATTTGAACAATAGTAATCCTCTTGGAGAAACTCTGTTTTGTCTCCCGCACTTAGAAAGCCCCAAGAAATGCTGTACAAGGTGACGCTAGATGGGACGTCTGCATTCATTTTTCATCTCATGCGTTTCATTGGTGAAAGAAATAGGGTAGGAGATGTAGGAATGATCGTTCTCTCTCCTGCAGGCTGTTTCATGCAAGTGCAGCAGGATGGCTGTACTGTACCTTATAAAGCTGCACGTTTGCTGCCCACACCCTCCTGGGTTATCTGGACTGTGCTACTGTCTGTCAAAGCGTCTATACTTTGCTTGTCATGGTCAACAGAAAGGGCGCCTGGTGGTCACACACGAGGGCACAAGTCACCCAAGTCAATGGATGAGGAAGGGATGGAATATTTGTTATTCCTGTCGGTGTTGCAGGGAAAGATTTGGGACTTTCCTTTGCTAAATTGTGGATGGCACTGCCCAGCAGACTTTGAAAGAAAGCAGAAAACTTCAAAAGGAACGTGCATGAAAAACATCCTAAATGTTACTTCTTCTGTTGGAGAGATTTTGCTGTTTATAAACAATTCACTGTTTACATGACTGCATTAGATAAGTCTTGCATGTCAGCGTATGCATGCACGTAATTGTCCCTTTACAGAAATAGTATCCTTACTCGAGGGTCAGAGGGAAAACATTATTCCTCTTCCTACAAACAAAGCGATGAGAACTGGCATAAAAAATGACTTTTTTGTTTTCTCTATTTATGATCACACACACATGCACACACACATACACACTCACATGCGTACACACACACACATGCACATACAATAGTGACAGACACAGAGCTTTACAAGATTTGAAACAACCATGACGTTCTCAATAGTGCACAGTACGAATTAAATGCTTGGCTTTACACTCTCTACTTAGTTTTATGGAATTAATATTTTCCCTGCATTACATTTATCATAATTTTGGTCACTAAGTAGCCATTGGATTGTAAGTTGCTTAAATAAAGAGACAGTATCTCGTTCACCATTGTAGCCACAGCATAGTTCAAAAATGTGACACTCATGCCAGCTATGAAAAGAGCATTCTACTTAATTTTAAACTTTTTTTAGAGATTTTTTTCTACTACATAGAAAACCAGATTATTAAAGTTTAATATTTGTGTCCGCAACACGTTTATATCACCATAATGTTCTGAATTACATCTCTGTTTTTAAAGATTTCCCTCTCAGATCTGAGTCTTCGTTGAGTCTTAAGAGAATCCTCAAAATCAAATAGCTCTTGATTTGAAATCACTTTCATTAGTATAACACGTCAAAAACAGAACTCTTCAAGTAGCAAACTGACACTTAGACCCACCAAAAGAGCCAATGAATTAGTGATGGTGCTAGGTAATGTTTACTGAGTACTTACACGGCACTGGACCACTGGACCCTGTGCTATTGCACAGGATATTTAAAAACCATCGCTTGATGTATCTCCCCCATTACTATTATAATGTCCACTTTATAGAAAAGGAAAGTGGGTCTGAAGAGTTTAATAACAAACCCAGTGTCACGCCACCATATTCACTGGGGCAGGGATTCTGACCCCTTTTCCCTGATCCTGACTGACGCTTCCACTCTTAGATACTTGTCTCTACTGTTGGCTTAATAACAATTGTTCGCCTCTCGGACATTCCCCGTTTCCACCATATAGGTTCCAGCAAAGTGTGTTTGTCTATGTCTGGGTCTTCAGAGCAGTCTAGAGTAGGGAAAGAGCAGTTAATTTTAACTTAACAAATCTGAATGACTCGTGATGGCCTCAGAGACCTATGGCCCCTTGAAATCAGATCTTAAAGCAAATTTTTATTTATTTGGTTAACACTTATTGAGCACCTACTATGTGTAAAGCATTCTCTACACAGAAGCAAATTCTATAACTTTTTGAAGAAGCAAACTATTTATATTATCTCAACAGAATGTGTTCATGGATGGAACCAGTTTTCAAATAATCTGCAATTCTTACGGGTAAATGAAAACAAGCCATTTTTAGTGCAAGTCTTTTTAAATAAAAGGGAATGCCACAGAAATAATAAAAGCAATCGCTGATGAGAATATGGAAAGTTAGGCCCTAAATCCTATCGAGGGAGTGAAACGAAATAAGCCCCCACACACTCACACACAAAATACTATAACTTTATGCCTGACCTCCTACAATGCTGTGAAAATGCACCAACCAGTGCTGAAGAATACAATCCTGGAAAGGAGCATACCACCAATTAATATTACAGCTAACTCAGAACAGGTACATTCACGTGCATTACTTGGATTTTATGAAATTGGCACATCTTTTATGACCCAACCTATCAGTAAATTTTTGCCACTGAAAGTGGTAGGGTCTACACACCCTATCACCAAAAAAGAACCTCAACGATTACACCTGCCACATGCAGAATTCTGATCTCTGTACCTGGGCTGTATATCCTCCTCTGATCCACTTATCCATCTTCAGAACAAAATAGGCAAACAAAGTCAGCGGACCCAGGCCAAGGGGACTTTCTCCTTATTTCTTAGCCAGAAGAAGCGAACAAAAGACTTTCTCCTCCATAGATACAGACTATATTTTTACTCCTTTGGATTCAAAGAAAAAAAAAACAAACGTTTTTTTCCTAAGTGACTGTTAGGAAAGAAGCACGATGGTGCTCCATGACTGGTTAAATCCCATCTGTAGTACCCGTCTCCTCTGTAAACGTGGGCGAGTTAGTGAACCTCTCTGTGCCTCAGTTTCCTTCATCTGTAAAGTAGGAATACTAACAGTGCCTACCTCAGTGGGGAGCTGCCTGGATGGAAGTGACCATGTCACTGAAGCCCTTATCACCAGGCCCGGCAGCTGGCAGCACCCAATTAATATTAACTTTTCTTCCAACCGCGATGATAAAAATCATGACTAGAAGCCTCCCTCTCCCTGCTTCCTGTAAGAATTAACCAGCCTTTATGTTCTAACCCCTCCCACCCCCATAACCTCCTAGTAAATGGACTATTTTATTTCATATCAACATTCTTTTGCTGTGATCCTCCAAGAAGGGGAGGATAATAATTAGACATAGAAAGGTAGCCTGAGGACATGATGCTAAGTGAAATAGAGCAGCCCCAGAAGGACAGATCCTGCATGATTCCACGTTTAGGGATACCTAAATGGTTGCCAGGGGTCACCGAGAGGGGGACGTGGGGAGTTGCTCTTCAATGGGTATAAGGTTTCAGTTATGTAAAATGAAAAAGTTCTAGATCTGGTGTACGATATCGTGCCTGTAGTTTAGAGTACGGTACCATGCACTTAACAATGTGTGAAGGGGGTGAATCTCATGTTTCGTGTTTTTACTACTATTAAAAAAGCAGCATCCTGAGCTGTGAAGAAGATGTTAGGCCAGTAGTGGAAATGTGTGCTTCCTATCCATTCCAGTTGGTTTTAGCAAATCCCTAGGAAAAGAGACCCAGAAGATACTTATATTAGAGTTGAAAGTTACCTGACACTTGGAGCGAGATTCTCCCAATCTGTTGGCGGCTGTCTGTTAGAGAAATGTTATGCCCCGAAGCACTTGGTGCACACAATCATTCATAAGTGTGACTTCCACAAACACCCACTTTACACAAGACCAGCATTAAGCATCCAAATTCCTAAGCTGCAACACACAAGGCCAATCATACCAATAGACAGAGGATTTTCCAGGGGCTGTGATTCCAGAAATCTCAAAGCTATGTCATTTAATTGTGTAACACTCTCATCTTTTCCCAAACATTTATTTCTCAGATTCAGTAGCAGCATATCAATGGGCATTGCAGGGTTTGGGAAAACAATTTGTGTGTCTCCTAAATATAAATGCTGACACGATAGGCTATTATAAAAATGTAAAGGGGGTGGCGAGGAATAATAGTGGCAGAAACTGGAAATGTATAGGAGGCTGATTGCAAGTTTGTATCATGTGTTCTGTCATTTCTGATCATACATACACAGATAAAACTTCCCATAGGAGAAAAAAGAGTCTGTAAACATATTTGCTCACAATTTCAGTCCTGAATTCAGTCAGGTATTTTCACTGGCCTTACAAAATAACAGAGAACCAGCCACATCCTTCAAAAGGAGCGATTAAATACGTAAAACAGGAAGGAGTCAGGGAGTCACATCTTTTAAATTGACCAACTTAGCTACAGTCTTTTGAGGTTATTTCTTTATCTTTGAATTAAAACATAAATGTCAAAAACAAAAACCTTAAAGACTGAACCTCTTACTATTTCTCAACATCACAGGATTTTTCTTGGCTATTAGCATTCAAGGTCTTTAGGCAACAGAAATATATAAGTAAAAGTGTTTTTAACCTAAAGATGTGAAAGAGAATCCTTGAAAATATACTACTACTATCAGCATTCTTGATACGTCTTAAAATAGATATGTACATTTGGGTACCTATCAAACACTTAATAAAAGATGACTCCTCCAGGCAATTTGCAAACTATGGTTTCATGTAGATATATGTCAGGGTAAATCAGGAACCTTCAGTTCACCGTTTGTCTAAACAAGTATGCCATAATCTTTGCCAGCTCCGTTTCCATGAGGCCATCATAAATCTCCCACACCGCACTGTCTCCTCAAACACAGTCACAGATTCAAATACTTGAAAGTACAGAGAACTAGACATACAGCAAATGTTATCAGAGTTAGGAATCTCCTTCACCTGGGGGGCATATTTCCTTTTAACAAAATCTTAATAGTAATGCACCCATCCTGCTGAAAAGCTACCTTGTTATTGTCACACTTTATTGAAAACCACCCTTTCTATTAGCCTAGAAACATGAACTAGGAATGGACACTCTTTTTCATGTGTGTACACATGCGGTTTGTATACGATGTTCACTGAATTAGCCAAGGTGGACTTTGGTGAATCAAATGCAAACACAGATTTAAATGGCAGAATTTTTTTTTTCAATTTGCCACTGCTGATATTTAATTTGCTTTGATCCAAAGAGCAACTAAAATTCATTATTTCAGACTTACTCCTAATACTGATGGTGTCTGCTAAAAAAAATAAATAAATAAAAGAGAGAAAGAAAGAAAAAAAAGAGATATAAAATGTATAAAATTATTTAATTTTCAGTCTTCAACTTCAAAGGGTATATTAAAATCAGGGAAAACATTTAAACCTTTCCCTTTTCTGGAATTATACTTTACAGTTTTGTATTTATTGAATGCATTCATGGGCTCCCTTAGGATGTGAAATGTATGGAAATATATGTGCATTACTAAAGAAAGAAGTAAATTTATTCTTTCCCCACATCATGCTCTTCTTTGCAGTAGAGGTTTTTAATTCAATACAGAGCTAGAATGAGATGGAGCCAATTTCCTGGTCTATATGTGTGACAAATGCTGAAAGTGGCACAAGATTAACAAATTAGTTGAAGTATAGATCTTAAAAGATTTTTTTTTCTATGTCTCTAAATCAAAATTCATACTTTATTTGAAATGAAGCCTTCTTTCGAATTCAATAATGACTAAGGGTCTTTTATTTCTCTGCATTTAAGATGAAAAGATGGCATGTATGACAACATACTAGCAATTCTTTAAAAGCCTATTTTGTTATTCGTAGGGAAACTTCCAAAGATCAGATATTTGGAATATGAAATTATTGTAATTGTAATCTAGTGTCTTGGGTTAATACTGCAATGTGTGATTTGGTAAAGATGAAAAATGCTTTCAAAATAATTTATTCCCAAAATAAAAGCATACAATGAAAGCAGGGGTAAGATTTATTTACCTCTGCTTTTTTATGAGTCAAAATGATGTTTAATATGCTAGGTCCTAGATAAACATAATTGCTTTCCTAATAACATTTCTTTAGCTTGGTTTGAAGTAAAAACTATCAGGCTGGGCGGTTTTACCTAACCTCAGAATCATGTGCTTGATATAATCCAGATATCTAACACCAAACAATAAAAACATCTGGGACAATAAAAGCATGTTACAGTGGAGGAATTGTTTAATTTGGGAGAAAATGGCTATGTTTGATAATCACATATGCAGGAATTGATTTCTCCTCTTTGTCAGGAAACTTTCATATTTTGCAAAGGGTGAGGTTTTTGTTTTGTTTTGTTCTGTTTTGTTTTTTTTTAGGAATCCATTTGCGATGTGAAAGAGCTTTTGAAAAGATATTCAGCAATAAGGTGTTTTGGTTTGGGCTCATTCATTCGGGTTTAGAGCTTTGTCATACACAGTCTGCCTGGTTTGCGTAGGCTTGCTTAAATGATCTAAAAGTACAGCTTTTGAAAACAAGCACAATCTTCCTTCTTGTACCCAAACATGGGAACATGCTTAAAATTCGAGAAGAGTTCGATGCAGGTTGTACGTCTCAGTCATCCAATCTCCTTTCACATATCTGTTCATGTTGACAGACTATGTCATAATACATCAACAGAAAGATCAGCACTGAAGAACAAAATTTCATCGCCTGACAGCAAGAGGAAAACTGATTTTCAGTATTAAATTAGTAAAAATATACCATTACCTCACTTCCAATAGGGCCACTCCCTTTAGAAAATAAGGTAGTCACATGTATATGCAAAGGCTATTAGGCTTGTTTATATCTTTGACTGACAGCCTATTTTCATTTTATTTTACGCATGTTTTTTTAATACATCTTGGAAGCAACTTAGAATTTTTTTAAATTTCTTAATGAGGCATATAGTGTGACAGATACAAAAATATATGTCTGTCGAATGTTTTGGGACAAGCTTTCCTATATTAATCATCAGGAGAAACCTATTGACCATGGAAATGGAAATGGTCTTAAAGCTTCTGCGAAAAGTTCGGTACCTTTTTCCATATAACTTCTTGCTCGCTTTGGATTGCAGTCGAACTTGAACAGTACCTGTAATAAATAATGTCTTTTGCAGCCTAGGGCGTCATCTGCCACTTAGACTTTAATTTTGCCCCTGTTTGAACACCCCGCAACATATGCACTTCTCTTTTGTCTATTATCTTCGAGTTGTGCTATTCCCAAATATTGACATCATCTACTTTTATCAGCTTTAACTGCTCTGAAGCTTCCCAGGCCTGTGCTCAGCTCTATTTCTTTCTATTGATTATCTTCCTCACTCCAGCAGGTAGCTAGCCAGCGAGGCTATCCTGAGAAATAGCTTCCAGTGACTTTATACGCACAATTTACACGGAATTGTTTAAAGAAGATATTAGCCTCAATACAAGTCAGTGAACCTCATTTAGTCAATACTGCACAATCCCGCTGCTGGCACCCTGTCACATGTTAGCCTTTAAAGTCAGCTGCTGTCCCCGATCTGCACATTAGCCATAGTATTTAGTTTCATATTAAAATGAAGCCGGGTTGTTTGTTGTTATTGTTGTTGTTGTTGTTGTTTCGCTTTTGCTTTTCTTTTTGAAATCTTTTCAGTCGACTTTTTACATCACCTCACTGAGCCATGTGATAGTAATATATTTTGAAATATAAAAACCTGAGATTAAATGTTTGATTTTTGACAGTGTTCTTAAATATAATAAATTCAAAAGGAAATACTGTTAAGTTAAAATGGAGTGTTTTTCATTAAGTCCAATCAAATGGTAGACAACAAAGGATCTTTTATTTGAGAATATGAAGTGAAAATGAAAACCAGAAAACCTTGACTAAGAAAAGGTCCAGCTAAATTATGTTGGAAGGAGGTATCCAGATTGAGACTCGGTGTTTCTTTTACTAAAAGGGAATTAAACTAAAATATATTGTAAAGAAATATTTTACAAAGAAGCAAAACTTAATGCTTTTGGAAATGAGAATAAGGTCTAAGGACAGTTGGCTTTGAAAATAACTCTAAAGAAAGATCACATATGAAAAAAATTGCTACAGTATCTGATCTTTTCTTATAATCATAACAGGGAAATGTTTGGGGGGAAAGTAACGCTAGTTCCCATTTTCTCTTCCATGGCAATGCTGTAAAATTCTAGAAGGAGTGTTTACATTTCAGAATTACCCCACCTTAAACTACTGGTTTATGATAGTTAATGAAATGATATCCAAATGTTGAAAACAGGAAAATTCTAATGAAAATCTAAATGTGAAATATAATATAATGAAATAACTAAGCAACATAATACTACTCTGAATGTTTGTGCAAATATTGCAAAATGAACTGCAATACATTAAAATTCTTCAGTGGTTGTGTAATACGTAAGTGAAGGTTTACGTATAAAAGCTTCAGCTATCAAAAAAGGGATCTTTATATCATATGATCCTAAATTTTTTACTTGAAAACATCACTGATATCTCGGAGTGCATTCTGAAAAGTTGTTGTTAAATCTATTTGCATATTTCTTTGTAAGCTGAAATAGGTAAGAATAAAACATACTGATCAAAATAGTCTATTTGTTATAAAATGCATCTCCTAACTTTAGTAGCTGAGTGACAAAGATGTGGGGAATAGTTTGGGAGATTTTTAAGGATTGCATATCTTTTTCATAAAAAAAAGTAAGAGTTGAACAAAATGACCATTTTAAATTAGTGATAGTAAATAATAGCAGCATTTTGAAAAACAATATATAGGAAAGCAATTAAAATCATGTAACAAAATTATTGTAAATATTTCAATATTTTCTCTTGTTTACTATGTAATATTAAAGGTGATTTCTGTATGACCTTTGTTCTCATTTATTCTCTTTTTAAATATAACTAGTTGGGAGCTGGAGCTCTGAATCCAAGAAAAGACATATTAAAAGATGGCCAGTCTATCCAGACCGTACATCTTCTCACACATTTATTGCAAACTGACACTCATATAATGCTTTTTTTTTTTTTATCACAAAGATTCAACAAAGAACAGTTCTGATACCAAGGGAAAATCAGATCCCAGAAGACAGAGAAATGCCATAAATGCATATTTAGGCTGCATAAATGCAGGTACGGCAAAGATAATTGTTATATCTGTGCATGTAAAAGCATTTTACCATTTGAAGAAGTCAATAATCTAAACATGACAGTATTTGGGTCTAATTGTGTACTCATATGCATGTATGCATATATTATCTGGAATACACAAATATAAATTCCAGCCCAAACTGAAATGCACTGATGTTATTTGTCTTTTTGAGTTTAAAATATTCTTTGATGAGTACATATTCATATATTAAGTATATCTCTACCAACTACATTATAAGAGTTTCATGCTAGTCCATTTACCATATGATATTCTTATATGAAATAAAATTATGTGCCCTATACATTCACTTAGACATAAGAATATTCTCGGTGAAGTAAATGTAAGCACCGACAATGCATACTGATTCAGATAAGTTTGTAAAACTAACAGCAACATAATAGTCTGATAAACATTTCAGGTAAATGCAAATGCTGATTTTGTTTTTCCCCAAGAAACTTTCTAAATTGGCTTTAAATGTAAGGGAATATTATTATTTTCAAATTATGTCAAAACATAAAATTCTCAAACAATGATGTTACATAGCATAATAACTTTAAAAAAGCTAATTTGTTAAAAGTACTTTTAAATTTTTTAGATATAAAGGGTATTATTTTTGTTTTTTCAGCTTATTAAGACCCACCTACAGAGGAAAACATAATTCTAGATCTATAATTTTTATAAACCTATGAACATTCATATATATGATACATATCAAAGATTAATAGTTAATATCCATAATGACTGCTTGCACAGATCACCAAGATGATGCCAAAAATTATACACATCATTTCATTGAATTAGTTGTAGTAGCAAAAAGTGCTGCACTGAGTGCAGACATTTCAAATGAATCTTTTTTCCATAAATATTCTGATTAGTCAGAAGGAATACTTAACACCAGAAATTAACGTAAAAAGTAATAATATTGAAATCTATGGTATATTCTTCTTTCTGAGAGTATAAGCTTGTCCAAACTTAGCACACACACACACACACACACACACACACACACACACATTTTTGTCACGATAAATTGTTTTTATTGTGCAACTAAACTGAAAATGAACCCATTGAGATGATTATTACATTTTCATCTATGTAATTATGTAGCTTTTTAAATACGTAAACATTTCGTGTAATCCCAATTTTACATATTTAACAATATATTACTAGTATTGTCATTATTAACATTTTTGGAAACAATTTAAAATATCAACTAACATATACATCTATCCAAATTCTAAGAAAACTTCATTAAATTGAAAAGAATCAAACAAGATAGCTAATTATTTCATAATCTCTTTATTTTAAATCCACATATTTATAGAAATATATGTATGTAAGTGGAGTACAATATTTAAGGAAATTAGTATTCGTCTTCTTATACACAGAGAGTGAATTTGTGCATCTATTACCATCTGTGGAAAATACAGATATTATATATATACATATAATATGTATATATATATAATATTTCTGTATAAATACAGATATACCATTTTATATATATGTTGTCTATGCATTTTGTGCAGTGAAGAAAAGCATACTCATAATCTAGAATAGAGAAATAAAGGTATGTGTGTGTGTAGAGATGGAAGAAAAGAATTGGCACCTTTACAAAGAGGTATTAAAGGTAGACTATTAATATGTTTAAAAATGAATATGAAGGTATTATGTTATATAGAGAAATATCATTGATGATTTTTCTGTCTCCTCTGTCCTTCACGTGTGTGTGAGTGTGTGTGTGTGTGTGTGTGTGTGTTCGGCTGCTAACAAATGAACATTTGGGATGAAAGGAAAAGATAACTGTATAAAAATTTTAAATAGGGCACTTTGGTTAAAATTACCAAATTAATTTTAAATCCAACTGGGTTTTCTTTTCTGAAGTACAAAATAAGGTGCCTATAAAATGGGCGTGAAAATCACCACATATTTTGAAATTTTTGTATTCCAATTTTTTCCATTTAAATATTTATGACATTAATACCCTATAGTATTAGAATACATTCTAAGGCATGTATGAAAATATGAAATAAACCTGAAGGGGTCATCTTTGTAGCATAAGCATCAAGACTAAGTAAAGACAAAATTCCTCAACAATCAATTCTGACATAACTGTTTCAAACCACCTCTTTTAATATTTATGCATATCTACTTGTTGGTTTTTCAGCTTTGCCAATTTTTTTAACATTCTAGGGCTGAAAAAAAATAATGTAGGGTTGCACATCAAGAATTTCCATAGCTACCACCTAATCATTAATATCCTGACCACCTTTAAGATCATGCATTTAAATAGTTCTAACCTCAGTGATTCCAGTGCTGTAGCTTTCAGGTGATACAAGTAAATGACTTTCATAGAGAAGAGCCTCTAACAGTGGGTACCATTTACTAATATCCGTCTACCTAGATTTCTGAAGACTTTAGTCTAAAAACATATTTCTATAGGGAAAGCACCCTGTTTATTTATAAGAGTAGTGATGCTGTTTGTCATGAAGTTGACCAAAACCAGTAAGCAAAAAGTTATCTGTAACTCTCAGGAGCACGTATGTATTCCCTAATTCCTCGATAATTAACAAGGATAAAACTGTACCTTGCACTGCCTCCCTTCAAGATGGTAAACTACTAATACAATAGAATCAACGCAGGTTATGGGGGGAGGGAATAGAGGTGATGGAGAGAGGAATACCTTTTTCTTGGCTCCACAAAGGGTTGAGGGCCTAATTATTTTTAAGTATAATCCACCCAACCTCTTCTCATGCTTAGCTGCACTGAGTGACACTATTTGTGATGCCCAGTGTGCTGAAACTGAGCAGGTTGCTGTCAGTTTAAAAATGACTATAATAAAAGTGACCATGAAGATGGATCTTGTGATTTTGCGTTTCTAATCAGTCATCTGTGAAGAACACTTTTGCTTTGATTCAGCAGACTGGTGACAGCCATGATTGATAGTGCACAAGGATGAAAAAAGGTTATTAACTGTCTTCCTATTAAGCTCAATGTATTACCCCTCTAGGTGCATCTCATACTTTAAGTTAAAGTACTTACTCAGGTAAGGTCAAGAATGAGCTCTATGGAGATGGTATCCATTCTGCTGAAAACGAGCTAGGCATCCTTGCATTGATTTTTTTTTTTCTAATTTAACATTTAAACTATATTTAATTCCACTGTTTTATTCATTAGCTTAACAAGAAATATTTCCTCTTGACAGCATCCATACTGAAAATACTAAAGGTGTAGGGAATCACTTTAAATGTAAAGATTTGAATGTAGAGCTAACTAGCAACATGTGTGTGGCATGGACACAAATCCACATGTAAACAGAAGGTCATCTATTGTATAATTTGTGGGTACTTCTAAGGGTCTACACTACCATTGATTTAGGATAAAAAAGTAAGTCTCTCTATAGCATATGAAAAAATTGTTTTGATTTTCAATCATCCATACATGGCAAGCTTTTGATAAAGAAAAAGCAGCCGTTTCTAGTAAGAAACTCAAGGGATCTACTAACTATCTAGGTATTTGTTTTTGTTTAAATGTAATGCATAATTTATTAACTCCATCTCATTTTAATTTTTAAAAATTAGAACTATCACATATAGATGAACATTTAAATGACAGTTTCTGTTGGTGTCTTTGACTAGCATACATATACATACCCAGTCACAAACAGTGGACTAAGATCCTAAGATATTTAAAGGTTTGCAGTAACTGAGGACATACCATTCAATGAAATGCTAAAATTTTAAATGTTATCACGTTTCTTGTGTTCATTTACTCTTACTGAAGCCAAAATGTACTAAAAGATTTTTGTACACTTCATTTAACTTCTCCTTTAAAACATCTCACATTTACAAGTTTGGTTCTAGCAGATAGATTATGCATTTTAATTTAAAATTACAGTATTATGTTTCTTCTTACAGTTCCCACTGTAACCACTCAGTACATGTCAAATGTAATGTGGATTAGCCAAAACTATTTAAGGATATCAATAACTTGGCATTGACGTAACCATTTAAACTATAACCAAATTTCAGCTCTGTGTGCTTGGCGGTGCATCATTGAACGACTCTGCAGAGTGGCACAGAATAAGAAAACGTTACCACAATGTTATTAGAGTTTCAGTGCGTGTGAAATCATAGTATGTCCAAAAGTTTTCTCTAGTATATTGTGACCTGTTCTCCAGTGTCAGTTATTACACCCGTTTTTGGCCTGTAGTAAATTCTATTTTGAAAATGTACTATTTTAACATTAGGATCCATCAGCAATGAAATACAAAGAAAGTAAGGAAATGAATTTCAAGATTTCATTGAATTTGTCTTTAGAGGCACAAAAATTGGCTCTCTGTCCTACTCTGCTTAATCTTGCCAGTGTTAAGAAACCTTTCCAGTCCTCTAGTATTTTATGCATGCCAAGTATAATTTAAATACTTGCACACTGAAAGCCTCTTCATAAAAAAAATGTAAGAGTAATATGAAAATTGTTGATTTAGTGAATTGTGTTTATGTGGAGTGGACTTAAGGGTAGATTTTAGAATTCATACAGGGTTTCCTCTGCGTGATGCCTTGACTTCATCATTAAATGCATTTCTTTTTCTGTCTTGTACAACTCCAAGAGACCAACTTGCATTCTGAACTTTAAAAATCAGCAGTGAGATACGTGGTAAAGGGCCATATATGGTCAGTGACAGCATTCCATCTTCTTATACAAATATGTGTCAAAGGTTTCACCATGAAATTATAAGCCGATAATAACACATTGTGTTTCCCAAAAACAGCGTTTGCTTTTAAAATTAAAAAAAAAAGGAAAGCGCAGTTTCAGTCTATCCCATGGTGATGAATAAGCTGTTCTGAACTATTAGTGAAGGTCTTGTCTTCTTCCTTCTGCCTCCTTGGGAATTTCTCCAGGAAAATGAGGAAATACAAAGGCCGAGTAGGCCCGGAAGGGACACACCGATTTCTTGGGTTGCCCATGTCCTAGTCTCCTCTGTTGATTCTCTTCAGAGAGTCAAAATCTAGGACACACGTTACACACAGCACACATCTGATGAAAGAACAAGGCACAGGCAGTTTCAGGTAAAGTTTAGGTCAGTTCCAAGGCAGTCAGTGAGCATGGCTGAAATTGATGTTGAGCCACATTTTTGGCAGAAGCTGACAGTGTCAGACCAAGTTAACCATGCGTCGTTTTCCTTTAACCCTTCGGAACTCCAGAAGGGAACCTTGCATTAATTTTGTTCAAGCAAGTGACGAACCTGGTGAAGAAAAACCCCACACCCTTTTGCAAAGCCCTGAAATTTGGTTGTCAGGCTGCTGTTGACTGGGTTTCAAGGCATCTTTCCCATATGTAGGACTTCGGTGACTTTTAGCTTGAAACTCTCTCGTGCAGCTCTCCCAAGCCTATATGCATCTCTCCTCCTTCCTCCTCCTCCCCTCCCTTCCTCCTCCAGACCTACTGGGGGACTTAGGGTAGGGGTGTGACGGGTGGTGCACATGTGTGTGGCCAGACCGCGGAGGCTAACAGCTGCTGGCCACTGGCAGACTGTACCTGAGCCTAGTGGCCACTCTGCTCTGCTGCCCAGCCCACTCCTGCCTGCAGTGTTGCTGCTGTCACGCCCGCCGGTGATTTGATAGGCTTGTCGGGTTGCCATGGTGTTGACTTCTTGCCTCCGAGGAGCGGCCCAATGACTGGAGGTCTGGGATTAAAGCGGGAAGAGGCAGCGGCCACAGCGAATTTCCGCGGCAGCTGCAGCAGCGACAAACAAGAGGCCAGAGGACGAGGTCTTTGGCCCGCGCTCCCGTCCCGCAGCCCGGGCGGCAGTGAGGGCAGGAGAGGAAGGGGAAAGTGGCAGTGGCGCCCGCTGGAAGCCCGTGGGGGCGCGACACCCGCTGCGGAGTCACTCCTAAGCGCGCCGCTTCCCGAATCCGTTCTGACTCACACAGGACGTGGCCGGGGCGGGGGGTGGGACGGCGCGTCCAGGGGGTTCCAAGGGACTCGAGTGGGTGATACACTTTCCCCCCACGCCCCACCCTTCCTTGGGCCGACGGAAAATCGTTGGGCCGCTCCAGAGGCGCGACACGGAGCTCTTACTTGGAAGCCTGGAAAGGAACTTAGTCCGAGAAGAGAAAGTGCCATTAGACGGCCACCGAGTAAATGGCAATCGGTGCGTGGGAGGCGGCGGGGCGGCGGGGGGCGGGGGGGGGCAGGGTGCGCGCGCCGCCCGGCCCCAGGAACCGCTTCTGTTACAAATTAGCGGGAAGGTGAAGGTTACGCAAAGAAGAAAAGGGAAAGTGAAGATGTTAAGAGAGGAGAATAAAACCCCTGGGAGTTCGACTCCCAGTCCACCCCCCTCCCCGCCCCCACTTCCCAAGCCTAGGGAAGCAGGGGGAGGCAGGAAGAGCGCCTTTTGGGGGGGGGGGATGAGAAGTCGCTGGAATGTCTGGAGGAGACGCCTGGAGTGCGACGGGCCGAGGACCCGGGCGCTAAAGCGGGGGGGGGGGGGAGGGGGGAGCCGTGGGGGAGGGGCCGCCAGGCAAGGGTCGGCGAGTCCCCGAGGAGACTGAGAGATTCCGATGGCAGGCCGAGAAGTAAGGAAGTTGAGCCCTGTAGCGGGAAGGAAGGAGGAAAGGACGAGAGTCAGTGAGAAAGGAGGAGGCACAAGGTGTGTGCGGCCGAGGGAGGGCGTGGGAAGCAAGCACAGGCCCCGGCAGGAGCCCCCGCTGGGACCGTGGACCGCGGGGGCCGCGACTGCGGCGACTGCGGCGGGGGACGCGGGCGCCGCGGGCAGCACCCCGAGCCGGGCGCCAGGTGCCGCGCGGCTCGGGCGACGCCGGCACTTTTCCTGGCAAGAAGAGGGGCCGCTCGTTGCGCCTGCCGGATCCGCCGCGAGTCTCAAACACGCGCGTCACTAACTTACTTTACAGCCACTTCCACTGATTTTCCTGAACAAATAAACATAATGCCCATGGCAGCAACACGTCCTCTGGCTGCTGCCAGAATGCCGTGAGCTCAGATGGCTGCATTTCTCCGGACAGTAGTTTTTTCCCCCAGTTCCCAATAAACGGTTTTCCTTCACTTAGAGGCTTAAACGTGTGATCACATTCAGGTTGGGGGACTCTAGTCCTCGACACCCACTAACCCTCACCTCCGCAAATTTGGGAATCAGCTTTTAGAGTAAGTAGAAGACAGGTCCAGACACAAGTCTGTAAAGCTGGTAGCTCCTCCTGACATTTACATACTAATTTTTGCTGATAAGAAGTAACTCCATTTGGAAGGAGGACGCCCGGCAAAGAAATCGACTCGTTTGCGACAGCAGGGAAATTAACACGCGTCCGACGGCCACACCTAAACCAATCCCCTTGAGTGGTCTCTAAGAAATATTTCCTTTAAAAATAGAGAAAGTATTTATTTTAAAGTAGCCCCCCTTCAAGAGCACTTTCTGCTCGAGGTTCTTCCATACATGTCAAAGGGTTGTTGAATTATTCATTATTGTAATTACCATCATCATTGTCATTATCCCTTTCCATGTGGAAATAATTTTATTATCGTAATTTGATATCTGAAGAATTTCCTGTTAGTCGTTTGATAATCATTTTTTTCTGTTGAAAAGAAAAAGTTTTGTTTATAAATGAGATAGAGAAAATGTTTTAAATGGCTTTGATGTTTGCTATAGATTTCCGTTTATCTAATCGATCGGAATGCCAATAAAATCGATTAAAGGTTTAGTGTTTTACAAACAACCATTCTGTGCCTTTTGATTTTACGTTCAGCGTGATTTTAATAAAGCTAATGCTTTCCTTGAACATTCTCCCCTTTAAAAAAAAAAACCAAAACCTTTATCGTTTTTCCTTTTATTATTAGAAATTGCCACTTTAAGTTCTTCTAATAGGAAAATATAAAATAGAAGCAATGGCTGCAATGGTTTAAATTTCATTCTCTTGTTGCTCGAGGTATTTAAATAAAGCCCTTTAAAATCTTGGTGAATTATATGTGATCATGCAGTGATTGTGGAATATTAAATTAAACTTAGATAAGTCCGCATTGAAGGAGGCAGCACCCAATCCTGAATTTATTTCCCATTTTCTCTAACAGCATCACTGCGCTCTTCTCTTTGCAATGACAATGTGCCAAATCTGGGCATTTTGAAAACATTTTCCATATGCTTTAACAGGGGACTGATAGACAAAGAAGAAAAGAAGATGATCTTTTTGCTCTGAGGTATATTTTCTTTCACCTTTTTCTCTTAGACTTTCATTGAAAATCATTTTAAAGCAAAAGTTTGAAAATCATTTAATTCCTTTTTTTTTTTTTTCATTTTTTTGCTTTCACCTTTTTTTCCTCTCTCTCTATCTTGTGATTTATTCCTGGGATGGAATTTTGGTTACGACGTAATGTAAAGGTATCATTTCTGTACCCTTGACAAACAACATTTGTTTCAAAATCTTTGATTCATTTAGTTTCTGCTAAACTGCCTTTTGTAATTAAAGATGGATTTAATTATACATTTTGTAACTTAGATCAAATGGGCTGTTTGTTTGCTGTGGGATTTAATGGTGCTTTTGTGTCTTATATTTAGACACATTACATGCAGAGGTGATGATGTTTCTTCATTTACAAAGATCTGCAATTTTGTTTTGGAAACGTGACTGTTTGGATGAATTTGTCCTGTTTTAAAATAATTCTGTTCGGTGGCTGGAGTTTATTATATCGACTACATACAATTTCATTGACTAGAGATAGATGTTTTAGGTTTGAAAAGATTGCAACTTTATCTCTTATTCAATGAAATCCCAGTTATTGTTTTTTTTTCTTTTTTTCCTCCACTTATCTATCTTTTCCCATCTTCATCGTTGTCTCTTAGAGCTCTTCCCCAGATGGAATGCAAAATTTTCATTGGATACTCTTGCTGGAAATAACTCCTTGTATTTTGACAAGTGTGTGCTTGTGATCCTGGGTTTGGATGGTGTGAACGTGTATTTGGGGGGGGGGCGGGGGGTTGCAATGGTGATAAGGAGTCCTCATTAATTTGCATTTGAGCTGGGGAAGTGCTTGTGAAGTTAGCAAAGTACTATTGTTTGGGGAGAGTCCTGCCTGACTTTGTTTATAAACACTGGGCTGCTTGCCTACAGGGAAAGGAGGTCACAGCACAGTCTGAGCCCTGACCTCTGAAAGGCCAGAGGGCGTCTGACTGTTCTCTTTCCCTCTACCCCCTTTCCCTTCTACCCTCCCCTAACTCTTCCCTCCTCAGACCCTCTAGAACTCCTCCCTCTCCCCTACCTGTGTCTAACTTTACATAATGACTCGACACACACACACACACACACACACACACACACACACACACACACAAACAGGTCAAACCTCCAGGAAAAAAAAGGTAAAACAGATTTACTGTAAAGTTAAAGCAAACAAATGTACTTTAGGAAGAGAGAAATTTACAGGGATGTGGAAATACAGAGAGAGAGACCCAGAGAGCAGAAGGGGGTATTTTATAATATATACATATATATACATATACATATACATATACATACATACATACATACATATACATATATATGTATGTATGTATGTGACCACAAAGGAGACAGAGCTAGGTTGGGGGAAGGGAGGGAGTCAGCTAACCGCGGGTTTGACTGTCCACAAATACTACACAGATACCTAGTCATTCAAAAATGTCTCTCCTTTTTGAGTTTCATTTCATCTAGTTCTCTCTCGCCGTCAAAGAGAGTGTCCATTCTGGATGTTAAGGCATATTTTAAATTCCCCCAATTTCTTAGTTTCGGGAAAGTAGACCCTTTTTCATAGTAATAAGATCTGGCGCTCTCCCACACTATTTCTTGAATTATTTCATTGTAAATATAATGTGTGTGTGACACCTCCCCAAATAAGCCCTGCACTTGCCGATTCCCCGTCAGCCTCACGTCTCCCCCTTACACACATACATCCCCCCCCCCCTTCTCACCTTCCCACTCACACAAAATGACAGGCATCGGTATCAGGTTTAAGTGTGTTTTGGAAAGGAGTTGCTGAGTTAAACAAAAATGTTAGTTAACAGACTGCCTTTGTTAAATAGCCCCCGGGTGGAGAAGACCCAACATAAAGAGGGAAGGAGGGGGGGGGGCTAAGGGTCTGAAAGTGTCTGTGGTGGGAGGAAGAGTTCCTAACGCTGAAATCGTGTAATACCATGTTTCAAACTGAGCTCATCTGTAGACCCCGGAAGCGCGGTCAAAAGACTGGGAACCTTTTCCCCTTCGGCTGGGTTGGTCTTCAGCTGGAGGGACGTCGGGGGGGGTAGGGAGCTGGGGTATTTATTAGTGAATTGGGGCGGGGAGGGCGGGGGAAGGGGGAACAGACTGCTGAAGGCTCATCCAACCGGTGGGAAAGCCCCGAGTGTCCGCGGCATGGATTTGGGAAATAAAACGCGCCGAGGAAAAGTCTGGACGTGGAAATTGCCTTTTGTCTCAATGTTAATTACTCCGTGCTTCCAACACTCAACACCTAGCCACCTGGTATCCCTTCTGGGTCCTCGCCTCCCTCGGCCCGCGGGGCAGGGGCCGAGAGCCCCGGAGTGGGCTCGGCTGGGCTGGGGCAGACCCGAAGAGGGTCTGGGGAAAGTTCTCGGGGCTGCGAGGAAGCCTCTGCTCGTGTCACTGGGGAAGAAGAAGTCGCCGCCAGTCGTTCCGGGAGGGCGGCGGCGGGTTCGCGCAGAGTTTAGGGACCGCGGAATGGGGAGGGGGACAGGGTCAAAGGTTGACGGCAAGGGGTCCACAGAGACCCAGGAGGAGCAGCTGGGTTTCCCCGAGCGAGGGGCAGAGGAGGAGGGAGCGAGGGGCCGCGGCGCAGCCGGGTCGGGCCGGGCGGATCGCGCCGCGCCCTGGAGCCGCCCGCGGGCCTGGCTCGAGCTCGCCCGCCTCGCCGCGCCCCTGCCCGCGGCGCCGCCGAGCGACTCCCGCTCCGCTCCCAGCGCGGGCGCGCTCCCAGGCCGAGCCCCGGAGGAAACTCTTGACTCGGGGCTGGTCCCTCTCTGCCCCTTCCGCTCAGCCCATTAACCCCCGACCCTCACCCCAGCTTCACTTCTTAGGAAAGAGGGGAAAGAGGACGAGAAAGAGGTGATTAAAAAGAAAACAAGCGCACACTAGGAGGGGAGTACTCGCCAGCAGAAGGGATTGCAAAAGTGGGCGCCCCTCTTACAAATCCTCCTTCCTTTTGTTTTCTTACTTAGAATTCAATAACCGCTACCCCCCCCCGCGCGCACACACACACACACACACACACACACACACACACACACACAGACGGCTGTATTTTCCAAGTAAAGGGGTGGGGGTGGGGGCGTGGAGGAGAAATAGCCACCAAATTTTTAAAACGGTTTTCCTGATTTGACGTTTGGTGTTTGATATTAATGACATTAATGTTATTGATGATGTTTCAGGGAGAAAAAGGCAAAAGAAATAAAGGAGAACTTGAAAACGAAATGATCATCATTTCCCTCTTCTTCCCTGCCAGAAATAGACCCCTTTCTTCACCTGAGCCTGAAACAGACTTATTGTTCTCAGGTGTTTCCTTCATCACACGCATTTACCCGTCTAAAATCTCAGGAAATGGTTTTTCCATCAGGGAGCTTGTACGTGGAGCCCTCTCCCACAAAAGGGCTTGATCTTTTCTGATTTGAACCTGAAAGTTTCTCTGCCTTCATTTCCCCTCAGTCTCTTTAAAAGCCCCCACCCTCTTCCCTGCACGCACACCTCAAATAGTTTTTTGAAAGCCAGAATTTTTGCTCTCTGGGGTGTTTTTCGGTAAACAGTAACGCTACATAAACACCTTCTTCACTTGCGAGTTACAGAGAATTTAAATTTTACCCTCGTGGGCATGTACGTTTCTGAAGGCACATGGATAAAGCCCACTGAGATGCAATCAGACACCACAACACACATTGATACAGTTGCCGTGTAAAAGTGGGGCTGTAAACAAAGTAACTTAAAAATCTTAGAAAGCTGTCCAGTCTGAGCAGATTTCTTCCGAAACAAGTTTGAAATGGAATGGAGTCTTCAGAGAGGAAGATAATTTCCTTTCTGCTAACGTTTAGTAGCCCTGGTTTCTAATGTAGTCGGACATGCACCGACTCCGGTCCGAAGGTGCTGAACTGCTTTTTTCCCTCTTAATAAAGACCAGATCTAGGTTTTATTCTCCACTCCTAGCCTCTGGACTTTCATTGGAACCTCAGCCAGGTGCTCCTGGGCAACCAGCTTTCCTGACCTGGGCCTGGGACTGCTCTTTCCAGGACTCAGCTTTTATCCTCTCAGGTGTTTTCTTGGGTTTTCAGTCCCGTTTGCGTCAGTCCTAGGATTCTCCAAATGTTCCCTGATAAGGCAAGGTTTCAGGCCAGAAAGATGCACATTTGCAAGCCTCTTTTGTTCCCACTGCCTGCGAGAACCACCCTTCTGGTGGTATTTGGTAGGTTTGGTGTGGAAGGCCTAAGACAAGGTTTTGAGGCAGATCCTGGCAAATCAGAACTTCAAAGGCCTGTCAACTCAAAAGCAGCTGACACCTCACCTGTCCAGGAAGCTGGACATTGCAAGTATTTCCTGTTTTTCGCTTGTTTGATTTGTTACCCTCACCTTCTCTGTAGAATTCCTATTTTTGAAATATTGCATAGGTGGTGTCTTCTTGTGATGTGTAGTGTAGCAGTGTTTCAAGATGCTGTCTGAGTAGCAATGTGCATATATATAGATATATATGTATATATATATCTATATATATCTTCCATATTCAGTAGGGGGTATTTAAAAGTATGTCTATTCCTAGTTTTAGTTAATTATCTTTTAATGAAAGTGTCACTCATATTCACATCTGTAATATTGGAAAGAGATAATTAGATTTTCAAATGAGAATCAGCCACCTTAAATTTTGCACCAGAAAATACCAAGTATATTTCATTCTAATGAGATCTGTAGTGGGGTTTTAAAATTCATCATAATGTGCTTCAAGAAAGATAATTCAACAGACTGGCAAGATGAAAGGTTTTTTTTTTTCCCCCTAAGTCTTCTTAAAGCTATTACATTGAACTTATGCAACGCTGATAAAATATTCAAAAATATTACGTAAAGTCTAGAACCCTATCTCCACTACCACCCTTGCACCCATCACTTCTTCTCATTAGAAAGTTTACTTTGACTAAACTATCCGCTTCTTCCATCTTCCCTGCCCTGGGTTTTCTCTCTTGCGTGTACAAGCGAAAGATACGTGTTTCAATAGAGTCCTACAGTTGCAGAGTGCAATTCCTCCTGCGAAATAGGCTGGGCAGAGCGGTCTTTGCACTCAGCCAGGCACCCTTTATTTACATGCATCTGCATATTTGCTCAGGCCCCCGCATTTCGCCATGAAAGTGCGTTCCCGTCTGTAGAAGAATCCGCTAGGCAGAGCAAACCTCTCCATCGCCCCAACTCCCATCTCTGCTTCAAGCTCCCTAGTAAACAAATCTCTGGTCCGATAATAATGACTTTGCCTCGTTAAAATAAAATAAAAAATCGAAAGGGCACACTGCTTGGACGGTATTTAGGTTTGATCCTCCCTCCCCCCCACCTTGGTGTGGTGTGTGTGTGTGTGTGTGTGTGTGTGTGTGTGTGATGAAGTTTGGGAGTCCGGCGCGCAGGGGCGCGTGGGGTGCGAGCCCTGAGGTCCCCACGCCCGCCCTCTCCGCGGTCGCCGCGTCCCGGGCTCCCGCCGCCGCGCTGCGAGCCCTGGAAGCTGCGAGGCTCCGGGCTGCTCCCTGTCCGGGCTGAGCGTCATTTGCAGTCTGGGGAATGTTGATCACCTCACTAATTACACCTCTCTCTCCCCCCTCTCCCTCTCCCTCTCCCTCGCTCTCCTCTCTCATTCCCAGAGTGCATATCGGGAATAGACACACAAAGACATGCGCACTCAACTTAATCAGCCATTTTTTTAAACAGGGCTAAAACGATAATAATTAGCAGAATAAAGACATATCGGATTTTCATTTCCTTTCCTCCTTTTCCCAACCCCTTCACCACCAAACAGCGAGACCGCGGTCGGCACATGCTTTCACTGCTCCCGGACCCCAGAGGACCGCTCCATGCCCCCCACTTTCTGCTCCAGCGTTTTTATTTTCACCCAATAAAGTTCGAGGATTATTTTTTTTTTATTTTTTTTATTATTATTTTTTTTTAATGCACCCTCTCGTTTTACTTGGATGTGATCAGCTGTAAGTAAAATAAAAGCAAAACAAAAAAAAGAAGCGAAGATCGAGTAGGAACTGCAGGGGAAATGGAAAGTAAGTTTTTTCTTTAACTTTTATTGAGTAGTTTGTGTTAAATTTAGGTCGAGTATCGATTATCTTTCCAGCCTGATCTTGCACAATCTTTGATATTTCGCTCCCTCTCCGCCTCTCTCCCCCGCTGCCCCCGGCTCGCTCGCTCCCGCTCGCTCTCGCACACGTCCCCTCATCCGGACCATCTCTTCCGCTCTGCCCCCCTTTCTATCTCTTTCCCCCTTTTTTTGGCTCGAGGGTTTGCTGCACGGAGGGAGGGAGGGGGCGCGGAGGGGCCTGATTTCCCACTTTGTCTGGGGGGCTGCGTTCCCCGGGATGTAACTTTTGGATGCAGTGGCGGGTCCCCCACGTTGGGCCGAGCCGCTCGCTCTGCTTTTTCCTGTCTTTTCGGGTTCTGTCTGCACCGCGAGCCCGAGCTTTCTGGCGGCGCGCGGAGGCTGTCAGCTCTCGGCGGCGCGGGCACTGCCCGGGGTCCCCGCTGGCCCCGCGCCCCACTCGGGGGTCGAGATGCCCCTTCCGGCGCAGCCGTCCTCCGAAACTTCGGACTTTGGCCATTTGGGGTCGGAGCCCCCCGCGCCCAGCTTTACGCCCTCCCCCCTTTTCAGTCCGGATTTCTTCCTCCTCTTACCACCCCCCATCCCTTCCTCCAGTGCCCCGAAGGGCGCCTAGAGCCGGCACCCGCGGAGGCCTGGGGTCCGCGCGCCTGGGGCGGGGGCTCGGGGAGGCCGGGGCCGCGGGCTGGGGCTGGGGCTGGGGCTGCAGGTAGACGCCCGCGCGCCGAGCGGCGGCGGCGGGCACGGCCCAGGGCTGCTCCGCCAGGGCGGGCGGGCTCGGGCGCCGGCGCGGCCAAGGCAGGTCCGTTAGGAGGCGGGATGGCCGGGCCTCGGGGCCAGGGACCCACCCGGGAGGCGGCCGCCGTTCTCGGGCGCTTGGGCTGCGGGCTGCAGCCTTCCACCAGAGCATAGGTGCCGGCGGCTCGGGATCCGGAATCCTTTCCTTTCTTTTTGGCCAAGGGCAAGGTGTGTGTGTGTGTGTGTGTGTGTGTGTGTGTGAGTGTGTGTGTATGGGGGGTGCTGGGGCCGGCCGTGAGAATGGATTTATTCCCGGCCCCCCCAAAGGGGTGCCAGGTTCACACACGAACTTCACCTCGTTCGCCTCTCCGGCATCAAGTGCGCCTTCCGGCCGGGAGCCGCTCGGGGCAGAGGGGCTGGAACGCGTCGGGTCTCGCCTTCCTTCTACTTCTAGCTCACTCCCCTCCCCCATTCTTTCTGCTCTCTTCTATCGGAAAAAATAATAATAATGATAATAAAATTTCTCATGGATTGTATAAAGTTTCTGCCCCGATGCCCAAGTGACAGAGGGCCCCCCCATCCTGTACCCTTCCCCCAGAAGACGGTGCACTGGTTTGCATTTCTTTGTTACCTGCGATCCGGGCGGGGGGCTCAGGTCGGCGCTCGGGCTTGGGGTCCGGCTCGGAGACCAGGCTCCGGCGGGTTCCTTTGGCCGCGACTCCGCACTTCCGCGCGGTTCTGGTGAGGTCTTAGCTACCGTTCGGTGAGACACCCTCCTTGTAGGTACCAAAGGTTCAGATCGCAAACACGGACCCCCCCCACGCCGACCCCTGCACACACACACATACACACACTCACACTCAACACACACTCACAGACTCACACACACATTCTCCCGGCTCCCCCCACCGCCAGCCCCCACCTTGGCTTTCCCCTCCCCCATTCCCCCAAAAAAAGCACACACACAACAACAACAACCCCCCAAACCAAACAAAAACCCAAAGACAAGTTCACTGGCGGAAGATGGTGGATTGACACTGATTCAGACAGAGGCAGGTTTACCAGGAAATCTGGCGGTCCCGATTTCTGACAGTTGCATTTCCTCTCCTTGAGTCCTTACCCCCCCCCTTTTTTATTAACTCTGTTCCATGTTTAATCAAGGATCATGTAGATGGCAAAAGGAGAGACAGAGAGAGAGGAGAGAGGAGAGAGGAAGAGAGAGGGAGGAGAGAGAGACAAGAGACAGAAGGAGGGTTTTTTTTTTTTTTATTGTGTTCTCCTGGATTTTCAGTGGCTTGATCCCTATAAACGTGGAGTGCTTAAAGCTCATATGTAGTATTATATTTTTAGTTGGGTGGATGGATGGAAGAGTCAGGGAGAGGCTGCGGCTGCCGCTGCCTTTTCGGGTGTTGCTTAGATTAAGGCTGAGACTTGGCTGCGATTGGGACGCGACAGTGACACGGGCATCGATCGCTTCCATTGAGAGCAATGCAAAAACACAGCCCGGGTATGTAACACTCTCAGTGCCATCAACACTTGTTTTACTTTATATTTACTGGCAAAACTGACAGAGCGAGCTCAGACTTTCTTTCTTTCTTTCTTTTTTCCCCTCTTTTCTCTTTTCTAACTGAAGAATAAAAACAATTGTGCATAGAAGTTGTTGGAATGATGCTTGGAATACAACAGACAAGAGATATTTGCGATGATTTCACTACCTCTGTGACTGATTGTGTTTTAGAGGTTTTTTTTTGTTTGTTTTCTTTTTGTTTTTGTTTTTTATTTTTTTACCTCCACAGAGGAGCATATTCAAGAAGATGAAGGTTTTCCTTTTTCCTTCCTCTTCTTAGAAACATCCTTAAGGGAGTATTTGATAGTTTTCAACGTTTGCGGTTTCAGTCAGCAGGAAGACACACAAAAGTAAAAGATGGCTAGCCAGCTGTTTTAACCTCTGGCACCTGGCTTCAGTGGGGGGAATCATAAGGTTTATACAGTTATTTAAAGAAGAAACGGTTTTAATATTTATGGCATAAACTGGGGAGAGAGCATCACTGTGTACTTACTCAGTAGCTGGTTGCTTTTAGATTGAAAAGTAAGCTGATATTGAAGTGTTTTCATTTTTATGGCAATGAAGAGACAGTCAATGAAATATGGGAGAAATACCATAAATCTGAAAAAGTGAAATGTACCTAAGGAACAAAGAAAGGTCACGTAAACCAGCTGTGTAAGTCAAAGCCATAGCACCAACTGTGGGGTTAGACAGGGAGAGTGGGTTGTGGGTCTAGGAAGTGAAAGTTGCTACTTAAAGTTAAAAATGAAGGAAACCTGTTCAGCTCTATTGTCATCTTTTGCTGTTTTTAGTAGATGACCCCAATCTGTTCATTCATTTTGAGCTAGTTGGATTATTTGAAAAGGTGCTGCACCAGCAAGGAAAACAGAAAAGAGGCTGAGAAAATCGCTGTTTAATATTGCAGAATTTACTGCTTCCATTCTGACCATGAGCCTAAATTTACACAATGAAATTTGATTATCTTTAATAACAATATTAGATCCTGCACTGGATGGATGGGAATTGAGGTGGTTTTGTTGATTGCAAGGGTTTAATGTTGCATTTCAGAATCTGATGTGGTTTGGCCTCCCTTCCATTAACTGGAAAACCCCTGAGGTTTTACAATTATTTCTTAAAGATAATACATTTAAGATTGCATTGGTAGGCTGAAGAAAAGTCATAAAGGCAAGAAGAGAGCCCTTAATAACTCTTGAGATTCAGACATGTTCAGCAGTTAGATTGGCTCTGACTTACCAAGGGTCGACAATGTGTCATCTCCACGAAGCCAAATTGCCCTCTGCCTATATGATATTAATGTGCAAATCAATATTTCAGGGATTAAATTTCCCTTCTTCATTTTTTATGGTTTCTACCTCAATAAGTCTCAAGTCTATTAGAAGAGGCTGGATGATTTAAAATCTTTCACTGCAGAATGGCTTGTCGTAGTCTTGTTTCCCAGACAATTTTAGGATTTTCGTTATAAAGACTAAGGGCACCCTAAACAAGTTGTGAGGCAACATAGAGGCAGGCTCAGTAGCAGAAAGCCCTTGTTCGATTAAAAGCTCAGAGGTATTGGAAATATAATATATATGCTTCTGTTACACACACACACACACACACACACATGCTGCTGCTTTAAAAATATTATGTTAATCACCTATTGAGTTATTTCAAAATCAATTGAAGTGCCTTTCTTATTAGTGATTTGTTCAGCATTCTTGAGGACTGTGTTAATTTTCTTAAAGACTAGGCATGAATTAGCTTGGTGTGAAAATATTTGGGAGGGGCTTTCATTTAGTAGTATTTTCCTAAGAAATATTTCTAGACACCATTGTTTGTAAGAGTCCTAATCAAGTGTTGTCATCTGCATACATTGTTGTCATAGCTATCATTGCATTTTGTGGCTGAATGATTTAGCTGATATCTGTAGAAGGAGGCCTTCTCCAACTCCTTTTACATTTATTTCTAGCACTCAGTAGGCACAATATTTCTTTTAACCCTCTTGAAGAAACACGACTGCAAAAGAAAATATGTGACTTGTTTGGAAATGAAACAAAGCAGAAATTTGGGAGGTCAAAATAAAAGATTGTGACTTTATCATATAATCTTGGGAAGGCCTACTGTCTATCATTT
Organism: Rhinolophus hipposideros; assembly: GCF_964194185.1. Lineage (NCBI taxonomy): Eukaryota > Metazoa > Chordata > Mammalia > Chiroptera > Rhinolophidae > Rhinolophus > Rhinolophus hipposideros. The sequence continues at coordinate 68,836,304 of NC_138059.1, forward strand.
GGTGGTGTTTTATAGTCTAAAACCATCTGGACCAAGTTCCGCACAGCTGCACGAATTTCATATGTGATAGAACATTTTTTCCATTCAGTGTGAAATGTTCCTTCCTAAAAAACGTACACCAGACTCGCTTAATTTAGTCTGTTAAAAGAAATGCACATGAAAAAGGACAAAAGGCTCTTTAATCTCTGCAAGCTGTTTGTTTTTCTTCAAGATTCCTGTCTGTTTGGGTTTGAAAAGTCATGTTTATTGAGGAGATGATTCTGAGGTGTGACATTAAAATAATATATGATTTTTGGACTGGTGGTCCTGCTCCTGCTTAATTTGCACAACTACTTTTTATGCCTGTCAAAACACAGAGTTAATCTATCCTTATTTACAATTAATCTCAATAAAATTAATCTTAACTATGCTTTATTCAGTGGCTTAAAATATCTAATTATATTCAATTAACTGCTGTCATAGTAATTAACATTGCTTAATTGCCTCTGCATATATTTATGTAAAGCTCATTAGGTGCTGCTGGCTCCTTTTTCCTTTCCTACTTGCTATTTTTGTTGTTGTCAAACCATTTTCATCTCCCAAGGTTCGACAATGTCAGTGAGAGCAAATTTTTTCTTAACATTTTCTTGAAATGAATGTCATTGCTTGACTCTGAGAAGACACTGGTTATGAGTCTTTAAAGACTAATCCATCCTCCCCCCACCCCCATCCCTGCCTTTTCCCTTATCCCTGGTCCCTAGCACACTCACCAAATATTTTCTGTCGTTGTTGCTGGAAATAGGAGAATCCAGGTTAAGCTTTGTGCTTATAAATGAGGAGCCTCTCTGGGTCGCCTTGGGGCTGTACCCACAGGCTGAGGTTTTTTTTTCTTGTTTTCTTTTTCCCCCTTTTTCCTCTAAGACCATTCTAAGGGTTAAAGACTTGGCCAAGGTTCAAACTGAAAAGCGCCCAAGGAAAGTGCCTGTGAATATGTACAAGTTTCATGTAATTAGTGCTTAATTATATTAACATATGCAAATTGTCAACTTAGGAGCTTGTTGAGCTGGCAAAGATCAGCTAGGCACAATTGCTGTATTGTTCTGAAACAATAATGGATTTTAAGTTGGATTGTGGAAACACGTAACTAGCTATCTAATTTAACTCATACCATGGTGAAATTTCATTAGTCTCCATGGCGACTGGTTTAATTGTGCTGACTAATGTTCTGGGCTGCAGAATGTCCTAAAAAGAAAGCGTTGTTTGCCTAATCCACCTTACAATGACACTTGTTTGTACATGTCTCCCTTGTGTGAAAATTTGCATATGCAAATAAATAGTTTCTCTGGCCCATTTGTCATGGCTGTTCATTACCCATGAAGAGGACATTGTTACTAGGCTGTTCCTGAGTCTCCCAAGACGGGATCCTGTCAACCAGTCCAGCGACATTCTTTCATAATTTGTTTCTGATTAATAGGCCAGAGTGACTCTCACTCTCTTTGGGCATCTGCAAAGGGAAGGTTAGTCCTGTCACAGAAAAGAGTTTCTGCAGTAACGGAAGGACTCTCTCCTCTTCTGATCATCCTCCTTTTTCCACCTATTGGTCAACAGAATCATATTTAAAATAATGTATTCTTTCCTAACAATGCCTCTACTAATAATCTCCCATTCCCGTTTCCTAAAGCCAAAAGATAGGGAAAGAAAGGACATTCTGTTATTGGAATATTAATCCTGTTTTTGACAGAAAGGTAAACTGATATAATTGCTTTTCAGTTGAAGGAATGGGGGTTTGTACAAGTGTGAAAGCATCGGAAAAGGATTAGCATTTTTTTGCATAATGAAAAGCTCTGTTGAATAGGGTCCTGAATGGCTGAGTGAATGACTAAGATGAAAGGAAGCTGAAAATGCAGGCTCCTCTTTCTTTAGGCCTATGCTCTACTCCCTCTAAAGTTATGTTTGTCCAAGACTTGAGAAAACAAGCAGGGGGTCAGATTTCAGCAACTTTATAAGATGCCCCGAGTTTCCATCATCACTGGGAAGTAATATGTATGACAACAGTGCAGCTAGAGGGTGATAAACAGAGGTTTGTATGTTGAAGAGTTTTCAGAAACATGCTAGGCTGGCCAAATATTGGCTGTTGGGTATGTAACACAGTTCATGTTACTTTGCTGGCAAAAACGGTGATTTCGGAAAAGGTCAATAGTATGGTGTGGATATTTAATTTAGTTGATGATGGAATACATGGTGGTTTTTCATTCCCCGCCATCGTGGGCTGTGAACAGCTGTCTCAGTTGGTGGAACACTTCACTCAGGAAAGAATTGTGTATTCTGACTCTGGGCAATGTTCACTGCTGTAAGCTGCCTAGCAGCTTTTGTGGCTGGGAGGAGAGAGCAGAAGAGGACACAGGGGTATTTTCCCTTGGATTTCATTCATCTCATGTCGCTCTGTAGGTGTACTGTGTATTTCATTTAGAGATAAGTCTTTTAAAAGGTGGCATGTACCGTATGTTCACTCTTGGAAACATTTGCAGTAGGGTTCTCTCTGTAACTGGTTATCAGTCAACAACACGATGGGGTTCTCAGGGATATTCCTTCAGCCGTAATTTGGGGCCATTAAAACACTGTAAGTGTTAAGACACTTTCCAAGGTGGGCACTGGTTCTTTTCCCCACATGTACATCAAAATGCAGTGCGGGTAATTATTTATATGCATACATTTTAAACAAGCTCTTTCCAATTTCGAGTCACCACAAATGAGCCGTTTAAAAGGCTGCCCCAGATCTGGATGGAATGATTCCTCCAGATAGGAACCTAACTTGTTTTGTTGGTAGGTGGTAGGACTTCGATTTGCCTCATCACTTTAGCTCCTCAGTGGCCGTGGTACTGTTAAGATGGTTACCTGGAAACTTGGGAAATCAGAAGTGTTTTCATGGAAATTAAAGTATAAGGGTTGCCTCTTGCGGACAAAATATTGTAAAGGAAAAGCGTTTGATCTTTGTCATATAAAGTCACCAAAATTCTTTACTAGAGTCCTTTTAAAAATTTGTCAAGAAATTCTGGATTGTTTCAGAAACTTTTATGGTTAACTTTATGATATGCTTGCAAAAAGTCTTAAAAGAACAAAAAAATCCACATGGAGGCTTTTTTTTTTTTTTTTTACACGCAGAAGGGCTTATTAAGGTATTTCCATAAGAAAAATGTGTTAATTTAAAAAATAAATTCATTTATATTTTAAGACATTGTTAAGCAAGTACCATGTGTTGTGCTTGGCAGCTTTCCAGCCACCATGGAAGTGGATCACACATGGGTTAATAGTAGCTTATGTGATGTCTGCATTCTTAGGAAATGGGCAAAAGCCCAGGGTATTCTGATATCAAGATTTTAGGAATCAGACAGAAAGCAGAATATATGTTTATATGTGAACAGATGGACACATGTGAGAAGTAAGTGCACAATTTCTCTTGGCACTTGTTTTAGTTATCCCTGATGATATAACCAAGATCTTAGTGTGCGCACAGCCTTTGATGGCTAAGGACAAAATGGTCTTTTAATGAGGGCTCAATGGCATTATTTTCTTGCATAAGGATTGTACCCCTTGTGATCTTGCTGGATTTGATGTTCTGTTAATTCCCTAGTGTCAGGGGTTCACAAGTTGCCTTGAAAGTTTGATACGGTTTCACATTTGACGTACAATCCTGTATCCGGGAATGGCTGCTCTCCACTTCTCTTTTCTTTGAAAGGTTTTGTGAGGAAAATACAATTTTGCCATTTCCAGGCACTTTTGAATGTATGCAAAAACAGTGATTGCAGAAAAAAAGAACGTCAAAATCACTGGGACCCCAAAGCCGTCTGTTGTAAGCAGCTCGTCTCTGGCGCAATTAGCCATTTGAACATCCTAGAGATTAAAAAATAAATAAATAACATTTAAGAATTTGGGCAGCTTGATTTGGATGGTACGTCATCTTGGCCTGATGGTCCAAGACAAGTGTCCTGAGTAGGTGTTTCGTCATCCAGGTCAGGGGTTCAGGTACTAGCTTCCTATGTGTAGATGATGGATCATTTCTTATGTTTGCTCATCCTGTGGACAGGACAGGGGCCAGTTGGTAATTTCCGAACGGCACCCATTAGTGCACCTCTAAAGACAAAGTTTATAGGTTCCATTGTGTTCTAGCTGTAAAAACAGAAAGTGTTCTGCAAGTATTTACTCAGATCTATATCGTTTTAACCGGGGGAAATTGACTTTTGGGTTAAAATATGCATTTTATAACTGTCCATAAAATTCTTTTCCTTCACTGTAAAGAAGAAAGGAAATCCATAGCTCAAACAATGTTAAAATACAGAAACGTTATGTGCTAGTGTATGCCACCTGGTCGTACAGCGAACAACAAAACAAAACTCCGTAACAGGGAAGTTTATAGAGAATCTTAAAAGGTGCCTGCTCTTCAGAAACTGAAGAAGCCCATTCGTTTCCCAAAGTACCTTCACGAAACCTGAAAGGCTCTTCATGTGGATTCTGTAAAATACAGTTCTTTTAGGCCTTTTCCCCATGTATTTAAGAATGAGGCAATTAATACTTAAAATTTTCTGAGCCCACTAATTAATTGAGAACGAGTCAAAGCTTTTGGTTCAGTAGATGCAAAGCATGAGTGTGTACACACACACAGAGACACACACACACTTCTACCCTCTCTCCATGTTAGTGTCTCACTTTTCAGATGTAGTCATAGGAGTAGCTTGTGACATTTTCCCCTGTAGACTAAATTTCTTTCATTTTTCTAAGGACTGGCTAACAAGAACTTCACAGAAGAGTGGGTCGGATGGTAAGGCAACTGGAAACTCGCAAAATGCTAAAGCTCAAAGCTGTCTTAGAGTTGTTCAGTTCAACGAGCTCATTTTCAAATATGGTCTCCGGAATTCAGATGCAATCCTTGCGTCACCCAGCAAGGTAGGGAAACATCAGGACAAAACTCACATATCCCAACTGTAGGACCAATGGTCCCACAGCTATTAGGGCTGCTTGGAAAAGGGTTTGACTGAATGTGAAGGTGGAGGAAACAGGGACGAGAGGAAACGGAAGAAGCTCCGTGGGGATCCAGCAGTGACACTGTGGTGCTCTGTGACTATAAGGAGACACGTAGCATCTGGATGGCTTCTTATCACTGTGCCTGTAAACATAGTTTTGCTTAAGTAGGAAGTTAGACTAGGGGCTCTGAGTGGTCAAGAAGAGTCTGTGATTCATGAGTACTGATGATCTCAGTGACTTAAAATGTATCCTTAATAATCACCAACATGGTGTTAAGAGAAACAGTTTCTATTCTGCATAAAGCAAGTAAACAAAGAGAATGGTGTGATGTCTCAGAGGCAGCAGAGTGTATAGAAAGGATGACACTTAGTTAAAAACCAGACATTCTTTTCATTCTGTTTACTTTGGATTCCTTTTTCCATTAGTTTCTTTTAACGTAAATTGTAGATATCTGAAAATCTACTCCGTTTGTTGACAACTCAATGACCAACAGAAATTGTGGTAGTTCTCTGAGACACCTGGGTTGACTTCCTGTTATGGATGACCTTATCCAAGTTATTTCTTCTTTCTGAGCCTCAGTTTCCTCAGTTCCTCAACTTTTCCTCAGAGCTGTTGTAGAACTTACATAAGAGTAAAGGGTTGTGAAGATTAAAATAAGTGAATGTGACAGGGCCTGAGACCCTATGTTCCCTTTCTGTTTATTTTCAATAGCTGGTTTTAATGTAATGCTCAAGGAAAGAGCATTTGATAAAGCACACTTTCATGAATCTTTTGAGTAGAGGTGCCCCTCTCTCCAATGCCCCAGGGAAGGAACTAGGAATTAGGCAATGGGTATGTCTGAGAGTTGGGGGGATAGATGGTACCCTTCTTCCCATATTTTCTCATGACTGACACCTAGATGTTATGTGGGTGGACAGCCCTTCACCCCATTCTCTGACATTCCATCATTACACGCTCTTTGGTTCTGAGGGGCTTCTAGACATTTAATGCATTTCTGGGTCCTTTTCTAAGAAGAAAATTAGAACTGAAACAGTTTTTAAATAATTCAGACCTCAGTATATCCACATGAACTCAAGATTCCAGGCTGTCCATTATATACAGTAATAGAAGAGACCACAAAGCTTATTTCAGTCTTGACGTTGACCCAGCCTGCTTAAAAGCCTTTGAATTAGAGGATTTCCCCAGACTGGATTAGAGGCCATAGAAATACCTTTCTATATACTTGGTGTTATGATATTTTGATATGCCACGAAAGGAATACAGATACTCTTACATTGTACCCTGTACATCAAAATGTATACCAACCTAGAGAAGAGATTCAATTATTAATAATCCAGCAATATTATAAAACCCTTCAATTTTCTTGGGGGATTTTATAGCCAAGTTAATAGTCTCTTCCTGGCTTCTGTGTTGGAGGAGATCATGGTCCTTTATCTTTTTAGGTTGGTACAAAAGTAATGGCGGTTTAAAAGGTTAAAAATAATTGCAAAAGCCGCAGTTACTTTTGCACCAATGGTCCATTTATGGACTATTCAATGGAGAACGACCCATGTTAAAAGATGATAATTCACTATGAGCGTTGATATATTTGTATCAACATTATATTTATATCAAGCATTGATATATTTATAAATAAAAATTTGGGACCATCTAAACTAAAATTGATTTCTGTTATTTCTAAAATGTATTCTATTATTTCTAATATTTCTAAATTTTATTTCTAAAATTCTTTTTGAATTTGAATTCATAATAATTTCCCACTGTGAAGCACATCTAAGCTATTGTTTATATTTTTATAGGAAATATAAGTGTATTTCGATTGTAATTTACCAGCTTGGAGTTTGATTTTTGCTGTGTTTTTCTATATGTTTACATATCTTCGTTAAAGTTTTTCTTAAAAACAAAACTGTGTGCCTTGCTTATGTTCTGGTCATTGATAAGTGGCCCTGAACTTGACAATTTATTTGAAGCACATTTAAGGCTAAGTGTTTATTGAATATAATAGGGTAAGGATATAAGAAACCAAGTAGCATCTCAGCATTTTTCATGAAGCTTGTTTAAATGTTTCCTCAAAAAATTCCAGCCTCCATGAGGGCAACCCTCAGATATGTTTAATCACTGTACTCAGTGACAGACATTGGTGGCCAATCCTTGGTAAGATTCTTCAATTATTAGCCTCAATAAGTATCTGTTGGGTAAGTGGAAAAAATGAATGATAGTTAATTAGAAATATAAATAGAAAACTTCAGTTTACTGTGCTCCTGGAATCTGCCTCTCCTTTTGAAATCTAGGTACCGATAAGAAGTATGCAACCTTAAAAACATCCAGGTCTGTCTTGGGAAATTCCATAGGGGAAACTATCTTCCAGCACAATCTAGGTGGGTTTTTATACTGGAACCATAGACTGTTGCAGTGGGAAGGGATATAGAACAATTCCCTTGTTTAACCTATAAGGAGACTGAAACGCAGAGAAATCCTGGGAAATAATATCACGTAATCACATAGCACAGCTGATGAGATTGAATGTGTGTGTGTGTGTGTGTGTGTGTGTGTGTGTGTGTCCCCTTCAGCAAATCATTTCATGGTTTTCCACGTTAGTTGACTTAGCTCCTCCCATATCCAAAGAGTCTATAATATTAAGATAAGAATAATTGGTGTTATGCTGGAGATATTTTTTTATTTGTGGAATTTTTCCCAGCCAAAGAAGATTTTTCTTGGGTACAGCTTTTATAATGACCCTCAGATGGGCTGGCTGCTCTGGGACTGAACAGCTAAGGGGCGAGAGATAGAACCGGAATTGCCTGAAAGGTGACAACGTGCAGGAAAAATGGAGTGGGTCATTTAGTTCTTGCAATGAAGCAGGGTGCAGATTAGAAATCGCGGTTTGCCAGAAGTTGCTGGTCATCGAGGGCTGTTTAAGTGATCACTGTCAACAAGGAAATTGTGGGTAGCCCTTAGAGTGGTTCACCTCGGATTTATTCATAACCCTCACGCGAGCACTTGGCTTTGTTCTTGCTCTAGTAAGGGGGACGGATGCCAATAAGAACAGGAATAAAGAGCTCCTTGCATGGTCCAAGAGTGAATAGCACTTTACTCAAAGCCTGACCTCCTTTCCAGAGGTCTGTTATAGTACAGTTGACGCTGATTGGCTGTGTGTTTGGATGAATTGAGAGGAGAGCTTATAACGACTACCTACTCTGTCAACTCCATACTGTACATAACCAGGTCTACGGGACTGGAACTTGGGTTCTCACTTAACCTAAAGCTGGTGGTATTCATGCTAAATGGAAAGGCTTCCCTCTCCCTTGTCTTTGAAGCTTGAGGAATTTCACATCTTATAATAGTTGGGAAAAGGTTGCTTCATTCTAATGGAAACGTACAATGATCTCGGAGTGAAACAGGTTTTGACAGTCTACCCCTCCCACACGCACACACTAAAATGAATTTAGAGACATTTAATAACGTAAGAAATTAAGGGATGCAGAAATATGGACTACTACCCAGGGGTAGAAACAGCCATGGGCCGGCCGATTGATTAGCCCTGTTTATCTGAGAGGCTTTATTTGTGCCACTTCACAAATTCTGTTCTGCTCCAGCCGCTCATGCTGAGGGGAAGGGACCTTTAAGAGACAGTCAGCTGGCCAGTTTGCACTGGGGCAGAGGTTGAATAGAATTACTTAAATCCCCAGAGCAACATTTAGTTAATGCTAGTCTTTTTTTCCCCCCCTGATCCTGTCCACTCTGGCTTCCCTTTTCTCCTTCTGATGAAGTTGGTGTCTTACTACTTAAAGTGCATATATTTACACAAAAATTTCCTCAAATTTTCACAACACATTAACCCAGAAGAGCCATATTAGAAGATGGTGATGAGAGTTAATGATACATCTTTAGATAAAGCCGTCCTCCTGTGCAATCACGTCAGAGTCATCAGCTCATTTGTCATGGCTGAAGTGAAAATGTCAGGACCGATGAGTGTATGAGTGCTGAAGGGGGCGAAAGGGCTTTTGGAGAGAGACATTTTTGTGCTGGGAGTCGGCCATGGCTTAGATTTAGCTCTAGGGAAATACTGGGATTAGCCAACACTGTGGACAAATCCTTAGCATAACAGAATTAGTTGGGAAAATGGAGAGGTGGGGGGCAGGAGGACAGGCGCATTTCTGGAGACCTGCTCTAGGCAGCAGGCCACAACCTGTGGAAAAGAATGAGGCGAAGGACTAAAAATATTTTGAGGGATGTGTTGTATTGATTTCAGGTCCATTGATTTCAGCAACACTGAAGTCAAAGATTTGCATGGCATCACCAGAAGACCTGGATATGTATATATGGCGTTTGTTGTAAATTTAGCTCTACTAAAAGAATTTCCATCTCAACAGCTAAAAACTTTTCAGGGAGATAATATTTGAGTACACAGAGGTAACATTCAGGCACAGAGGACTTCTGACAGTATCTTAGAGCGAAAGTTAATACTTAATTTAAATAACAATAATTGTGGTGGAATACTTGTTGTACTGTTGAATTTGCACAAAACCAAGAAGCTAAACTTTCTTTAAACAGACTTCTTTCTGAAACTTTAATTGAAAAGTAACTTATTTTCTTTAGCTACAGGAGTCCTTATCTTTGATAGACCAGTACTAGTAGATTTATTTCATTTTGGATCCAGTGAATTGTTCTCTCTCAGATAATGTGCCCATACAACCTTTTCTTGTTTAATTCTATTGATTTACAGTGTTAAAGTGAAATAATCTGATACCTGTTTCCTGCCCTTTGAGTATTTCTCGTCAAAGAGGCTGATTAGTTTTTTCCCCCCAGGTCTTTAGCTGTTTTAAATGTATAATTATCATTGCATGTCATTTGATAGCTGTACTAATTGCTGGCAACTATTGTCTGTTTGCACTTAATGCTGAAATCTGATCAACATCCTGCTTTGGTTGATGTTTGGTGGTAAACTTTAATTAACTCTTATTGCATTGAAGAAGAGTTCAGGCTTGGTGCTAACTAATCATTTACCTTCATTATGTCCTGACAGCTCCACTTGCTCATGGTCCTAATAGATACACCAGTCAGTAAATAAACCTGCAAACCTTATGCCTGCTGGTGGCTCCACACTGATGCGTTGCTACTTAAAGTATAAGATAATTGGGCCCAGATAATTATTTAGTTAGTTTAGTATCTCTAGTTTTGCAGACACTAATCTTAATTGCCTCTTTGATGCAGGACAATTTTATTTTAATAGAAACTGTAGATTGGAGATAACATTGTTCCTTCGGCCAGGTTCCTATGAACATGCGTCTTTTCAATCAATACAATTAAGCTTGTCTCCTGTTGGAATTCTTGTCATTATTTTTCCTGAAATACTTTTCCTGTAATGATATTGAAGTTAAAGTAATCAAGTTACCAGCAGATCATGTAAAATTCAACTCAAAATTGCTGGCTGCTTGATTTTAATTTGTCTGACATCAAGTTTGTTTGAAAAGGGATAATATGTGGGTAAACCAAGGAGCTTATAATTATGGTTGACGTTTGTTTGTTTATAATGAAATCTAATTAAAGTTCATACATTTGAAACACAAAAGTTAATTACTGAATTGCTCACTTCACTTATGGACAGCAGTCAAATTAACTTTCCAGCCAACCCTCACCTCCCCACCCAACGCACGCGCGCGCACACACACACACACACAAACAGAAGACTCTCCATAATAGAAATAAAATAACCAACTAATCTTAATGATGAACCATAAGTTTGCCAATGTTTCATCCAGAAGAAAACTTGGCATTCCACTATGCCCTCTATTATGTTAGTCCTAACGTGGTCTTTAATATAAAATAATTTAAACTACATGGAATATAAAAAGAGACTTCTATTTCGTAGACTCTTAAGAGTATTACATACAAAAAGGTACTTGGTAGGGATGTAAAAATTATGCATGTAACTTTCTTCATTAAAACTATGTTGAAACCATGTAAAATCATTGAAATAATTGCTCAAGGAATAGGAATGTTTGCTGGAATACCTGACCTGTGATTAGATTATGAAGATAATTATGGTAGGTTTAGCCTTCAAGGAATGATGTTAAAAAAAGAAATAAGGAGAATATATGTCCACTGTTACACTTATTGTTATTTTGGTTATGAGATCATATTGGTGGGAATCATGAAATACAAATAATTATACAGTTGTTTTCTCTTAAATATTCAGTTGCCAGTAATTCGATAACGAATTTTATTTATGAATAGGCAAAGAAGGAAATGTGTATGTTAGACTATATTGTCTTCACAGTACATGAGACAAATATGTGTGGTATGGTTTTCACTAGTCTGGTAAATCTCTTTTTGAAACTCAATATTCCATAGTTATATATACTTTAATAAAACCAATTAAGATGAATTTTTAAAATGTTCCTATGTGACAACTTAAAAGCATTATCAACTAAACACTCTTAGATTGTGTGTATGCCAGAGAGATTAGTCAATTGCATTTTAAAGACTAGAAATATAAACATATGAAAAACATGGCAAATATGATTTATAAATTTCTGAAAATGATTGATGCAGTCCATTTTTTCCTTAGAAGTGTTATTTACTTGAACTTTCAAATATAGTAGGGATTGAGGGAGAGGGGTCTGAGAAGGGAAAATTATTCTGTCCATTATAAAGATGCTTTGTAAAATTGAGTGTAATTTACACAACCTTTTAGTATTTCTAGAGAATATACTTATATGTGTTTTGCTATAACACCTGATTGATTTGTAGATTCATATGTATTTAGGGAAGAAAAATTAAAAGGATTATGCAGTCATTTCACTCTAATTCTACTTTGTATAGATAAGACAAAGGGAAGACGATTGCTACTTAGGTATGACTGGGTAACTTCCAGAGGTAACTTTTCCTCCTATAAAGAAAGCAAAAAAAAAAAAAAAAAAAAAAAAAAAAGAGCGTATATTCTCACAGTATTGGCAAACAACAGCTTTCTAGTAATGCTTTAACTGATTAGGACATCCTTACCCTTCAATGAAGCAATCACCACAAAGCCCCAGTGTTAGCTGGAATACTAGCAAAACAGTATCAAAGAAAGAATCAGAAAGAGACGCTGAACATAATTACAGTTCCTATCCTTGTCTCATACCAACGTAAACTATTCATTTTCAATTTGAATGAATAAGAAAATTAGGAATCAACTCGATTGGTTCAAAGTACCAAAGTTTGTTTACAGAGGATAGTTCAAGTACTGGCTTCGTCTTGCTGAGTGATTATGAATTTTTCGTGATGCAAACAAATAACGTGAGTCATCGAATAGTGTACTTTGGTTAAGGAGCGATTATTGATTTCTAAGGAAAGTAGCAGGAGTTTGATTAAAGTTGGAAGGAAACTGAGTAAAATTCCAATTTCCCACAACTAATCACATTAAGAACTATTGGACTCACTGTCCAAGTGTATCTTGCCTCTTTCGTGCTCTAACATATATGGTTAATGATATGTCATTGTCATATAAAGTCCACGTAGGTTTAGAGATGAGAGAGAGAAGGAGGGAAACTGAGGGTGGGAAGAGAGGGAGAGGAAGAGAAAAAAAGAGAACGAGAGAATGAGAGACGGAGAAGCCTACTACACATTGATCACAAAGGTCTTGTTTATAGAGAAGGAAATAAATCTGCATTGAATATCTAATTTAGATCTTAATGAGAAAAATGAGAGGAAAATGACTGAGCTGACTTGAGCACTCATGTTTGTCTTTGGAAACTTTCCCTCTTTAAACATTTGCTCATTTTAAACACTTTATATATTTTGGTTACGTCCTTCTCTTCAAACATAATTACCTTCTCCCCTTTGTCGTGACATGGGTGGAAAGTTTTTGCCGTGTCAGGAGAGGTCGTCACGCATTCTTCCGCAGTTCTCTTCATTAATTCCTTCTTGCAGAAGCATTTTCCCTCGTGCTGGGAAGCTAGAAGGGTGTAACAGAAGAGTGCTGGAACATCAGCAGGAAGCTCTAAGCTAGTTAATGCAGTATAATTGTCTGGACATAGACTGGTCTTTGTTTGTGTGGTTCGCTCCGAATCAGCTGTAATTAACTCCAGAGTGTTTCCAGATTGCCAGCAAAGAAAAATTACAGCTTTTCTGTTTTAAATTGTAAAGCTCACAAACATTAACTATGCAGATTGCATTGGCTTTGATATATTTCTATCCTGCAAGGGGGAAAAAAAAAAGCTTATTTGGCTGCCCTCCCCCCTTCTAAAAATGTGCTTTTGTTAAGTTGATTTAGTGTCTATTGGAACATAATGGCTCCTTAATAGTTGGACTTGAAATCTTTTTCATATTTCCAGCCCTTTCACATCCATGTATATGCCTTTCTCTGTGCTAACAGTTTTAATACTGCAGTGGGAAAGAAGTTACGCAATCGTTTATGAAATACCGAACATATACTAACATAAGCAAATTGCAGAGACAACTGACTAAAGACAACCACGAGCACCAACTTAAAAGACAAAGATCAAAGATGAATATCTGACGTAACCAGTGCTTCCACACAGGTACTTTACCTGTGATTTGCTATATCAAAAGAGACTGAGCAAAGGGCAATTTCATTACCTTCTTCTCTTGGTCAGGACACCACACCCTTTTAAAAGCTTCTACACAGTAGTTTGTAATTATGAATTCCAACATGCGTAAAAATGAGGTAGCGATGGGAGCTAATACAGCCTAGTACACAAAAGCTCTGTCAGCAACTGACACAGGAAAAAAAAAAATTAAAAAAAAAAAAAGGTCCAGCCAAAAATCTTTTTTTTTTTCTTTCTTCTGAATTTAACAATAAGGAATTTAAGCCTCAATGTGGCTTTAGCAACCAAAGAAAAGAAGCTCTTGGTGTCTGCATAATACCACTTTGATGGATTTTTTTTCATCAGTTCTCTGTACGTGGCAACAAATAAACAAGTATAATTATACTTGTGAAGGTCTATTCATTGCTTTGTCAGGATTAGATATATGTGCCGTTTTCACACTGTGCCTCTCTTTTGTCTTTGCCTAACTCACTATGACATATTGATAGAGGATTTGGAGTGGGGAAAAAGCCACAGCACAGACAGTGATGACCTTTTGGAAACTTGATATAATTCAAGGATTTTTATTTATTTTCTTTTTTTAGGATTTGTAACTCATTACCAAATTCTCTCAGAAGTGGACAACTTTTAACCCATTTAAAATGGAGTAAATGAAGACTCAGAGTGTTATGAGATGGCCAAAGAACAGATGAGAATAAAAACAATAGGCTGAGGGGCACACTGGTCTTCTTTCCCAGCACTTAGCAGAGTGGCTAACGTAGCATTCCTTTCCCATTATTCTGTCCCCTTGATCAGATCACATTCTTTTTAATCATTTCACAAACACTGTCTCACTGGACCTGAGAGGAAGCCTGGGACCATCTCAATTAAAAAACAGAGGTAAAACTGGCCTCTCTGATTTGGGGTTCTAATGGGAACTGTGCTTTCTGAATGCAGAGGAATTCTTCTATTGTTCAGAAAGTACCCCTTTCATGAGCCAGGCTCCTTGCAGGTGGGTTTGGTCATTTAGTAGAGCAGAGTTTAGGCAAGCAGTGACTTCAGGACGAAAGCAAGGCAGCAGGAGCAATGAAAGTTCTTTTCTGCATGTTGTCTGTTAGTTCCAAAAAAGGGATTTGCATGATCAAAATCAGTGATCTTGTGAATCCCCAAAAATGTGTACACAAATTCTAAGCAGACCAGCAGGTATGGATTATTCTGAATTTACCATTACAATTGTATTAGATTTTCCTTTTGGGATTTCTTGAAGACTGGTGATTTAAAAAGGTAGACCGTTTGGCAGTAGAGAATAGAAATTACTGAAGACTAAATAGAAACCAGCTTAAATGGCAAAGCAACTTTTATAGAGAGTTTACTTGTTACACAGTCATTTGGGAATGGATTCTTTGGTTTAAGTTAAACGGTTGTCTTTGTGGTCTTTTAACTGGGACTTATAAAACTTCAATGTAAATTTCCTAAATGGGTCACATTGATAAAAGAAGCACCTAATCTGAAGCATATTGATAAAAGAAGCACCTCATTGATGACAGTGAAATCACTTGGAATCATGTTCAGTATGTACAATATACTCACAGCGTTACCGTACTATTGATCTAAATAACTTTTTAACAACACAAACTCAAGTGTTTCCATCAAAATACCCTAGTAAACATTGCCATGATTGTAGTCAATAGCTGTGAATGAAAAAAATCAGGTAACATGTTACAAGTTCTAGCAATTCAGATAGTTTTGTTACTGTTGCTTTTGGAATGAAATGTACATTTAGTTGTATAGAAGACTTATGGATTTGACTCAGTTTCGGATTAATGGGTACCTCATTGAGAAGAAATTGATAGGCGATTTTGTGTAAAATAATGTGGGAATATTGTAACAAAACATATCCTACCATATTGCTTTGACCTGCGATGGACTTTTTCGTGTAGTTTTCATAATTTTTTCTGCATAGCAACAGTGTTGTCATATTTTTGGAAATTACTTCTGCCTTATTAAGATAAAATAAACAGGCTCTCCTTCATATAGAGAAATATTGAGATGATACAATGCAGGGTGCATTCGGCATCTGGACGAAATTATTAACTGTACATTACAGATAACTATTTGAGGGGCATTCAGCATGTGTGCGATAATTCTAGCCAATGTTTCTGTGGGCTGAGAACTGTTGTAGGGGTATGGGCAAAACTGAATTGAAGCAGTAATAAAAGTAGCTCAGAAACTCCTTTCCAAAGCTGTCAAGTGTTTGGGACCTTTACTCATCTTTGTCGTGAAGGTGAATCTTCTTCCATATATCAGCCTAAATTATAGGAAAGAAAGAAAAAAAACACGCCCTGGGCTCTGGAACTTCACAGTTTAATGTAGGATCCTTATTTCTAGTAGTCTTAAGTACCTTGCTTCCACTCCAAGTCTCTTAACTTCCTGCATTCCTCATTTCCCTCAGTCCAGCAGGGGATTGTATTTTAGGCATTTTGGCTCCCTTCAGTGTGTATACATTGTACCGATTTGGTGAATGCAAAAGTAAACATTAATGTTTTGTGGACTAGTTCGAAATTTATGAGCTTTTCAGGCTTAGGGGTATCCGATGATTTCAGAGGGTTTTAAAAGCTGCATGCATGCCATGAGGATCATTTACCTGGAGCTCATCAATGATTAAAATTACACACCAAGCTTTGTGACGTGAGCAATTAGAGTGTCATTTTAACCATGGCAGATACCAAAATGAATTTCGATTTCATTTTCAAGCTGTGCAGATCTTTTGATGTATTCTACACTGATCACTTCCTCTCTGATTTCGCTGACAAGACCACATTTGATTATAGTAAACAGTGTTTTAAGAAGTTATTCTTCATACTTAATATGCCAGTGACCTTCAGTGAGGTCTTTTTTCCTTAAGAACTTCTCAGAAGGCACTTCTGAAATGCTTTGTACTGGTGAGGCAGCGTTGTGGCTTTTTCTTAGCTCTCTACCGCGGTGAAGTCTGGACATTAGAATGTAGAGACATCCAGCGTGAGACGTTGCATGTGTGTCCTACCCAATATGATATGGAATGTAATACAGCAACGTCAAGCTTTCTTGCTTCGGAAATGATCAGTGTACGTGAAAGTGTTGATAGTTTTCCATTAAGGGGCTAGTTGCCTTAAAGTCATGGGTTGCTCCAGTTTTAAGATTTGAAAGAAGCTTGCTTACCTGTTTCATAAAATCGAAACTGTGTCTATGTCACAGGCTGAAAATAAACACTAAAGTTTCAGCCCACTCAACTGTTGTGTACAGTGCCATCATTCTGCAAACAGAGTGATCTGCAGGGACTCAGAGAAGCTTACGCTGTAATCAAGCTGCTATTACAGTAGCTGAGGTTTGCAGGCACACACACACACACACACACACACACACAGAAAGGGAACACATTTTTACCAACACATGCTCAACTTCCCTCTGGTACCTTACTCTGCTGCCGGAAACTGATCTGGCTTTACAGAGAGTGCATCTTGTTCTCAGCAAAGGGAGTTTGTGGTCTAAGATGCCTGGCTGCAAAAGAACTGAAGTAAATAAATAAATAAAATAAAATTTGTTTTAAGTGATGGAAGGATTTTCATCAGTAGTGCTTGCATATGATTTGTTAAGCCAGGGGAGATGTTGATGGAGATGAGATATGGTTGAGAGATGGGCAACTCACCAAGATTGATAACATCAAAATGGTGTTTGAAATGGTGTTCATTACATATCACAGTGGAAAAAAAAAAAAACTGAGTGAAGGCGATTGTGCCCTCAGATGATAGGACTGGTTGCAGTAAATATTAATTTCTGTTCTGTTGCCCATTGAGGCGACTGAAGTGTGGGGAAGAATTGTGATTGGTGCTTAATCAGGGCCAGCCAGATACCTGCTGAGAGCTTTTGCACAAGGAAGATTTGTAGTAAGCTGATTTACTGGCAAAATGAAAACCAGAGAAGAGTTTGGTCGGTGCTGCCTGTGACTGTAATATTTCTAATTTTAAGGTTCCTTTATTGTGGGTCTCTCTTCCCCACTCATCCCCCCTTCTAGTCGCTGCCTGATAAAGTAAAACGTTAATTTTAGACGTTGCAAGTTGTTCGCATTGATCTTTTATTCCTGCCTTCCTGTATGGAAGCCAGTCCCATTTCTGTTAGGGTAAAGAGGGGTTTAACGCCTTCATGTGTATTATATACGTTTTCAGAAAACAGGAATGGAAAAAAAAAAACTACGATCACTGATACCAATTTGAGATTTATGATGAATGCTCCCAGCGATTTCAGTAACGCCTAGGATGTCTAGGCATGCCTGTGATAGCTATCTACATTATTTTGCTACATTTATACAAAGTCTGTCTGTGATAGATAGGTATGCTGGTTTTAAGTTTTCCCCCTCACCTCTTTAGATAGTCAGGTTTACAGCAGCTGTAAATTAGTGATGGGCTATTAGTGAGCTGTGTCATTATTTAATAAAAATGGCTTCTCTCACCTTATTTTTTATCCAGGTCCCTGACAGGCTGGATGAAATGAGATCCCTATGTAGCAATTGCCATGGAAACCTGTGACTCCTCTCCTATCTCAAGGCAGGAGAATGGGCAGAGCACATCAAAGCTATGTGGAACGACACAACTTGATAATGAGGTGCCCGAGAAAGCTGCAGAGATGGAGCCTGACAGGGAAAACAGCTCCACCAATGACAACCTGAAAACGGATGGGCGCAAAAGTGAAGTCTTGCTGGGTTTCGGCGTCGAGAATGCAGCTGCCACTCAGGTTCCCTCAGCAAAGGAGATACCCTGCAACGAATGTGCCACTTCTTTTCCCAGTTTACAGAAGTACATGGAACACCACTGCCCCAATGCCCGCCTCCCCATCTTGAAGGATGACAACGAGAGCGAGGTCAGCGAGTTAGAGGACAGTGACGTGGAAAACCTCACAGGGGAGATCGTTTACCAGCCTGATGGGTCAGCATATATAATTGAGGACTCCAAAGAAAGCGGGCAGAATGCACAGACTGGGGCAAACAGCAAGCTCTTTTCCACGGCGACGTTCCTGGGCTCCCTGGCACCCGCTGGAGAGAAGAGTGACCAGGCTGCCTCTGCACCCATGTCGTTCTACCCGCAGATCATCAACACTTTTCATATCGCTTCATCCCTCGGGAAACCATTTACAGCCGACCAGGCTTTCCCAAATACCTCAGCGTTCGCAGGAGTCGGTCCTGTGTTGCACAGTTTCCGTGTGTATGATCTCCGACACAAGCGAGAGAAAGACTATCTAAGCAGCGACGGCTCGGCCAAAAACTCCTGTGTGTCCAAAGATGTCCCCAACAATGTGGACCTGTCCAAATTCGACGGTTGTGTTAGCGACGGGAAGAGGAAACCCGTGTTAATGTGTTTCTTGTGCAAGTTGTCTTTCGGTTATATCCGGTCGTTCGTGACCCATGCTGTGCATGACCATCGGATGACCCTCAATGACGAGGAGCAGAAGCTCCTCAGTAATAAATGCGTCTCCGCCATAATACAGGGGATTGGCAAAGACAAAGAACCTCTTATAAGCTTCCTGGAACCAAAAAAATCCACTTCTGTGTACCCCCACTTTTCTACTACGAACCTCATAGGACCTGACCCCACGTTCCGCGGTTTATGGAGCGCTTTTCACGTTGAAAACGGTGACTCTCTGCCGGCGGGCTTCGCCTTCCTGAAAGGCAGCGCGGGCAGCTCGAGCTCCGCAGAGCAGTCGCTGGGGGTCACCCCGATGCCAAAGGCTGAAGTGACTCTGGGGGGGCTGTCCAGTTTAGTCGTGAACACCCCGATTACCTCTGTCTCCCTCGGCCACGCGTCGTCGTCCGAGTCGAGCAAGACGTCCGAGAGCAAAGACCAAGAGAACAACTGTGAAAGGCCGAAGGAGAGCGCCGTCCCGCAGCCCGACGGGGACTGCCCGGTCAAAAGGGAGCCCCCGGACGCGGACGCGGACGCGGGGGAGGAGGAGGAAGAGGACGTGTACTCCCACGACCTCGACGACGAGGAAGTGTTAGGCGAGCTCACCGACGGCATGGCTCACAAAGACTTCCCTCTCTTAAACCAAAGCATTTCTCCTTTAGCGTCCAGTGTGCTAAAATTCATCGAAAAGGGCCCCCCGTCGTCGTCCTCCTCCTCCTCGGCGACGGTTTCTGACGACGCAGAGAAGAAGACACAGGCCGCCGCCTCCGCCGTCCGGGCCGGTGGCAGCCTGGCGAACAATACCTACGGCATGGGTGGCAAGGACTTTGCAGAAGCAGGTGGCAGTAAGGACAGCGCCGCGGCCCCTGTGGCCGGTGACACGGGCCGGGGCGACGAGGACAGCGCGGCTCCTCCCCACCAGCACGGCTTCGCCCCCAGTGCCCCCGGCACCCCGGGGCCCGGAGGAGACGGCTCACCGGGCAGTGGCATCGAGTGTCCCAAGTGCGACACGGTGTTGGGGTCCTCGAGGTCCCTGGGCGGTCACATGACCATGATGCACTCCAGGAACTCCTGCAAGACCCTCAAGTGTCCCAAATGCAACTGGCACTACAAGTACCAGCAGACGCTGGAGGCCCACATGAAGGAGAAACACCCGGAGCCCGGCGGCTCGTGTGTCTATTGTAAGACTGGACAGCCTCACCCCCGGCTCGCCCGGGGGGAGAGCTACACGTGTGGCTATAAACCCTTCCGCTGTGAGGTTTGTAACTACTCTACCACGACCAAAGGCAACCTCAGCATTCACATGCAGTCCGACAAGCACCTGAACAACGTCCAGAACCTCCAGAACGGCACCGGGGAGCAGGTGTTCGGCCACGCCGCCCCCGCCCCCAACCCCAGCCTCGGCGGCTGCGGGACGCCCTCTCCGTCCAAACCCAAGCAGAAGCCCACCTGGCGGTGCGAGGTGTGTGACTACGAAACCAACGTGGCCAGGAACCTCCGCATTCACATGACGAGCGAAAAGCACATGCACAACATGGTGCTTCTGCAGCAGAACATGAAGCAGATCCAGCACAACGTGCACCTAGGCCTGGCCCCCGCCGAGGCGGAACTCTACCAGTACTACCTGGCCCAGAACATAGGCCTGACCGGGATGAAGCTGGAAAACCCCGCGGACCCCCAGCTCCTCATCAGCCCGTTCCAGCTGGACCCGGCCACGGCGGCCGCCCTGGCCCCGGGACTTGGTGAGTATGGACCGCTTCTCTGCACGCCACTTCGTCTCTCCCCTCGCGTTTGGGGTGGGCACCACGCGCGCAGACAAATGCCAACGCACTGGGGACAGCTGACCTGGAAGGGACTTCCTCTGTAAGTTGGATCATCAGTCCACCACCGGTGCTTGGCTTCGACCTCGACGTAACTTCCTAGAGGAAGGAGTGAAGGGACCCTCGGCAGCCTCACAGTGAGCCAGCCTTGCCCTTATTCAGTAATGAACCCACGCTCCTGTGCCTGAGTGGCCTGCAGGCCTTAGCCACGCTTTACGAGGCTTCTGGCTTGGATCTTGGCAGGCGTTCCCTGAAATAGCCAACCGGAGCTTCTACAGGGTAGACCCTTTAGTTTTAATTAAATAGTTTTGAAAACGATTTGAATGTCTGTGACTGGACAGAATTGAACTGCTGACAGTCACGCTGTTACCTTAGCCCAGGTATTTGGCAGCAGATGACAGGCACACACACACACACACACACACGCAGTGTTAGCCAGATCTCATCAAGCTCTCAGACAAATTGTGAAATCACAATTAGCGCTTAGGTTAAGTTTATCTAGGCTTTGAAATCGCAAACACGTGACTGTTTTGTTATGGTATCGATCAACTGGCTTGCTCTGGAAAATACAAATTTCAGAATGACATCATGCCCAGTAGGAGTAATTAAAGCTATCTGATGAGGGAATTTAGAAGTTGAAAGGATGATTGTAATTGATCCCGATTCAATCCTATTACAGCTTTTTATAGTTTAAGCTCTAGAGAAAGCACATTCCCGGTCGACTTTAGTTTACGGGTTCCTTTGTGTGTGCTGTGTTTTCGAGTCTCTATTTTTCCTTTTAATTTTTTTCTTCCTGTAGTAAATAATGAGCTGCCGCCTGAAATCCGGCTTGCCAGTGGTCAGCTAATGGGTGATGACCTGTCCCTCCTTACTGCAGGAGAGCTGTCACCTTATATCAGTGACCCAGCGCTGAAGCTATTCCAGTGTGCTGTTTGCAACAAATTCACCTCTGACAGCCTGGAGGCCCTAAGCGTGCACGTGACCAGCGAGCGCTCTCTCCCCGAAGAGGAATGGAGGGCTGTAATTGGAGATATCTACCAGTGCAAGCTCTGTAACTACAACACCCAGCTCAAAGCCAACTTCCAGCTCCACTGCAAGACTGATAAACATATGCAGAAATACCAACTGGTGGCCCACATTAAAGAAGGGGGCAAAAGCAACGAGTGGAGACTCAAGTGTATTGCCATTGGCAACCCCGTCCACCTGAAATGCAACGCCTGTGACTACTATACCAACAGTGTGGATAAGTTACGCTTGCACACCACCAATCACAGGCACGAGGCGGCCCTGAAGCTCTACAAGGTAAGCGGGGACATTCATTTCCCTTGGCACAGAGGAGAGAAGGGAATTAACTGTTTCAGAGCTTGGAGCACAGATCTGCAAGCTCAGAAAAAAGAGGGGGAAAATAGAAATAGAAGGGTAAGGTGCACAGTTTCTGCCTCACGTTACTAACCATCCCTGGCAATCGAGGGAACTGGAGAGCATATTTGAAAGATTTTGCTACATGGCCCTTTTACGTCTATGTCAGTGGCATTGATTGCTTGACTGGTTTCCCCCAAATACAATAATTTTTTTTTTATTTAAGTATTTTCATATGTAACACAATACTTTGAAACCTGTGATTAAAAAATAACATAGTATCTCTCTTGGATAAGTGTCACTGGTTACAGGGAGCAGTCTACTTCATGAATGTATCATCTTTTGTTTGGTGACAATCACGGACCTTGCAAACAGATAGGTGTGTTTTGCCTTTTTTTTTTTTTTTAGGCACCTAGTAGTATTGAGTCAACACTCTCCCTTACCTCTGTAGTTATTTTGTATGACTTTTCCCAGCTAATAATGTTTTTGTCCCCTCCATGGGTGCAAATAAAGTGTTCAAATAAATGGTGCAAATAAAAATGTTCATTAAATGACAAATATACTTTTATCTTTGTTGGGGGAAAAAAACTATGCAGATTAATGGATACCTGCAAGTGATGAGCACCATTTATTCCACAACTTGTCTTGACTTTTTTCTAAAGCTGAATTACTGGTTAATTTATTTGTTGCAGTTTGTTTACTGGATTGGCTTGATTGTCTTCGTTCATGTACACATGTAACAGATTTATTTCTATGATGAATAACTTGGTAACTTATTAAAAACTTCTTTTGTGTAGAGGATATTAAAATTCAGAAACTATTGCAAACCATTAGTCATTGTAACAAGCTCTAAATATGATTGTAAAATCCATTTTGCAAGTGTTATCTATTGATTTATACTAGAAATCAGTGATAACTATACTATGAGGAGTCAACCAGCGATTATAATACCTATGGCTTTTCTAATACTATTTCGAACTATAAACACACGGTAAGAAGAGCAGATTGTGGCTATCTAGAGCACGTGAAGGATTTATTTATTTGGGTAGGCCTGGCACTATTTTTTGTTTCTGGAAGTTCAAGTTGTAGACTGATGTACTGAGCATAAAAACCTAAAGACATGGTGTGAGAATTTGTAACATTGTTGCTGTGATATCCCCACTCGGGATCAATAATGAAAGCTTTAGATTTGGGTTACACAGTTTGAAGGGAGTTCAGGCCCTAATGTAAGATGGAAAGCTTCTAAGTTGATGGTATTGAAAATATAATGTAACGAATTACTTGTATTATCATTCATAGGTTTTACAGCAAATGTTTGACAACCGTTCAATTGTCAACATTTTTTTTTTCGGTTGATACCTGACCTATTAAAACTTTTAGAATACCTAGGAGAAAAAACAAACATTAAGTTTGTATAAATAATGGATCTCGACCCTGGGAGCTGTATAGAATATTCATGAACTGTGTTTATGTTCATGCAGCTCCTCTAACACTTTAAATTAACAGGTTGTGACTAGAAGATACAAATGTACTAATTTTTCTGTTTTATTAATCTCATGTGGGAAACTAAAGGAAGGTAGAGCATTGATGTTTATTTTCTCAGGAAAGGTTATTTAATTGTTTGGTGACTATTTAAATGTGCGTGTCTCTGTGTGTGTGGCTTCAGTTTATCCAAATTCATTCCATGAGCATGGATTGACCGCCCTCACTGCTGGGCGCCAGAGTTATTCTGGAGGTTCCTTTTCAGGGAGAGTTGGACATTGTCTTTGAATGTATACCAACCAAATGAGATAAATCCTTGTTCATAAAGAGGGCTGTGAAGTAGAGCGAGCTTTAGGTCCCAGAACCAAACGATACATATGTACGTTTACCTTAAAAATGTTATATCACATACAATTTTTCTTTTCCCCACCTTGTTTTGCTTATCTCCTTAATGCCCAAGTGTCCTCCTTGAATAGTGTCTGCAAATGGTCAGCAAACAAACAAAAGCACCCTTTGAACAAACTTACCTTGAATTCAAAGAACATTGAAGAGAGAAATATTTGCGCTATTCCAACTTGGTATTGGGCCATGGAACTATGCTATTTTGCATTTCCTTCAAGGAGCCCTCTTTATTCCTAGTTGTAACTACAGAAGTTCTCCAGAGTAGTGATGAGTTAAGATGCCATTTCTAAATTGGTTTACAGAAACGGTGTGAGTCAGCTCTAGAGGATTTTCAACTGCAGTCATGAGGATATTAGCAAGCTTGGTTGGCTTGCGTCGGCAAAATAAAATTGCTTCATAAGTAGCATTAATTGCTTTTAAATGAGAACCTAACAGATTGGCCAGGGCCTGGAAAAAAATGATGGCTTGTAATGTGGCTAAAATATTCAAATTAGACTTAAAATAGTTTCTGAGTTAATGACTAGACAGTCATCTCCCTATATAAAATTCATTTTCATTAAGAGCTTAATTTACATCGTTTTGCACCGGGAAGTATTCCAACTTGAAGGGAAAGTGACAAGTAGCAGTTATGGGACAAACGCAGAGCTGGGAGTAGTCCGCTTTTCTTGGTACTGACGACATTGATTCACAACACTTGGAGTGTGGCGATGTGTCACTTTGATTCGGAGAGACCACTTCCCCTCTTGCCGTACTGCCTAAAAGAAGTGTGTGTCCTCATTCCAGTTTCAGGGGGTCAAAAGTTAAAGGTGAAGGGTGAGCTTAAAAGCATCATCTGCCTAGCTGCTTAACTTTAAACTGATCAATTTAATGAGAATCTGTTTTACAGATGTTGTTTTAATGTATTTGGCAGGATTTAGGCAGCTTTAACATTAGACGTATGCTAGTAAAAATTATTTCTTTATTTGACCAGAACAACACCTTTCCTTTTATGTTTAAGGTAGAAGGCTTGTGGGTTATGGTATTTTGGCAAAGAACCCAGAGGCGGAATATGTTGATGATCTTTCCATATGGTCTCAAAAAAGGAAAAAATAAAAGAATACCTTTATGTCTTCTTGCTAATGATGACTACAGAAACAAGCAAAGCTGTATTCCCTTTTCTGGCAGCATTTTTTTCCTTAGAATTTCTTCAGAAAGGACTTTTGTGAAGAAAATCTTACTCATTTCTTCAAGCCAAATTCTCTGAAGGGCGAAGCACAGTTTGATTTTTCCCCAGAAAAATTTTCATGATGAAGCAAAATTGGTCTAGGAAATCCAAACAATAAAATGAAACTGCAGTGTGTCCTTCATCTTCTCTTTTAACTATGAAAGTGTATTTCAAGTGAGGTTAACACCAAATGCATAGAGAGCTACAGTATTGCAAGATGAGTATGTGTGTGTGTGTGTGTGTGTGTGTGTGTGTGTGTCCATATCCATAGTCTTCTCCATATCCTTATCCTTATCCATAACCAAGACCACGTCCATATCCATGTCTAATGCAAACAGTGTTTCTCAGCTAACCACTTTATTGGATTTGATTATATTCTGCTAATTTCACACCTTTGTATCCCTACACGTGTGTGTCATATTCCCACAATGAGGCCTCGATAAATATTTGTAGGATGAATCATGGACTAAGGAACAAACTGGGAAATGTTTTAAAGGCACCCCTTTACTGCCAACCTTCACTGCAAAAACATTCACTGCAATCTGGTCTGCCCTTTAAATGATCCCAAACTTTTTCTAAAGAGTGCAGTAAAAAAGATATCATCAAAACTACTTAACACTAAACGTTCAACCTGAGAAAGGACAAATAAGACTCTGGCGACATTTCAGATCTACCGTTTAGCTTATTCTTGGCTCAGAATGGCGAAGACTTTCCGAGCCAGCTGATTGGTCTACCCCCATCCTATGTAGGACATGCAAAGAGTCTGTCCTCACCTCCACTCCCACTTCTCCTGGAATATCACATGGGTTTTTAAGTGAGGTGTTCACAGCTTTGCTGGTTCAAAGTCAAAAGCTTAATTGTCCTAGCAGTTTTTCTTCCCACATCCGCAAGTGGTGAAGCAGAATAGTCTGTGTGAATTCTATGATGCTCTTTTCATATTTGGATTTCAAATTGGCTGAGAGCAGTGAAGGAATCTCTCATCTCCATGGTGAGCAAAGGAACACATGTGGGATTTAGTGCTAGGTAACTTTTAGTGTAACATTCCCCCAAGGAACATTTTTTGGAGTTTTCTCATTACCCATGTTATGGATGAAAGAATCCGGGTTAAGAACCAAAATCAAAGTGTGGGGGAAGGTCACAGAAGAGACTGCATGCAGGGAGCCAGGTTGGGAAAAGTATGTGGCAAGGAAATAAAAAACGGAATAATTATCTTCACCTATATTTTGTTTTTTGCTGTTTTTTTTTTCATAGTAGGAAATAATAACCCGATCAGTTTGGACTTAACAAAGAATCACAAGGATTTTCATTTCAATAGGCCCGAGTCCAACTTTGCAATTTAAAATCAAACATACCAGATATGTACCATTTCAATTATGGAACTGTTCTTTGTCCTGGGGTGATGGTAAAAGAGGTTAGGAGATTGTGTGGCACACATTTGCATAAAAGTCATTGTGCAAAAGGAAATTGGAATATGTGTGTGTATCTAAGAAACCCAAACAGGTTTTTCTCAATCTTATTCTAGTCATTTGTTTAGATGAAGAAAGCTGTTTTCAGAGATAAACAAAAGTTATTCTTTTCTGTTGCTCAACATTAACCTGAATATGGAAAATTGTGCACTTTTTGTATTGGTTTCAGATTTATGTTCCTTTCAAGGTTGAACTGCAGTGCGAAATTCAATTCCAGTTGCAGGATTTATTTAAAAAAGTAATCACAATTCAAATGATTCTATTGTAGTCTCATATAAAAAGACAAGGCAGAGGTTGAAAAACCAGTTTCTGTAGTAGAAAAATACATGCTTGCATAATGCTTATAATGAATAAATACACAGATCAAATAGAGAGGAGCTGGTTAGCTAATAGCAAATGATAAATCACGGGTGTTTTCGAGATCGTGATGTCATTGGCCAGCCCTACCTACTGCATCTACTTCTGGTTTTCAGCTTGACATTTGCTGACACACCGCCATGTGTTCTAACTGGGTAACTCCAGCACAAGTGTGGAACTTTCTCCTGTATTCACATGGCCAACAATACATTGCATTATGAAATGAGAAGCCTCTTTTTATTCTGCTAGAAAAATATATGACAAAAATCTCAGTCCATCTAACTGTATAATAGGTAGGTGGATGGATGGATAGATAGATAGATAGATAGATAGATAGATAGATAGATAGATAGATAGATAGATAGACAGATAGATGATGCATACATGCATACATAGCAATTCCTAGAAGGATTACTTTGGACTAGGCATTAGCAACTTATTACATCCATGTCAGGATAGATAAAATGATACTTAATGGGTGAAACTGTTAACACACCCAGACGAAATTTAAAGAGAGCAAAGTGTGTCGCTGGAACCTGCCTATTTTGTTTTCGACCTGTCTCTCCTTAACTGGTACTGCTGTCGCCCTACACACCAGGCACACACTATTATGTCCTGTTTTTCTGAAATCCTTACTATTTTATCCCACCTAGAGCTTCTCTGCATGGATACCCCATGCTGCAAGATTGCATATCTGATTCCCCAAAGAAAACTAGTATTCTTTTAATGAAGGGGAAAGAAGCCCTTTCATAAAAGCCACGAAGAACATACAAAGGTGTAAATGACTCTGAAGCCTTTCCCAGGATGTATTTTGTCTTAAGTGAGCTGCTTCGTCTGGATGAATTTCTATGTGTGAGGGGGTACAGTGATTATGTCAGCATGGGGTTAGGTAGAGCATTGCCCGACCCTACGAGCTTTCTTCATTTATCTCCTTCCAAACACACACAGGCAGACAGGCAGAAACACACACACACACACTACCATCCCCCACCCCCACCCCCACCTCAGAAACGCATTAAAAATTTTGGCATTACCATTTCCTTCCCTTGAGTCCCAGGTCTTTAATAATAAATCATACTTTATGATTTATGTTACGGACTTTATATAATGCGTACTCATTGAATCGCGTGTGAAGTGTAGGTATGGTTTCACCCAAAGTAGTAAATCGCTTATGGGTCGCCCCCCCGCCCCCAAGGTCATTTAGGTAATGCAGGCAAAGGTGCTATCTCATAATTAACGTGCTCTCCCTGCGTGTTTCTTTGGCTTCAATTTAATTGTCCCTGCCAGTGGAGCTTGTTTAAAATCGCTGAACTGTTCCAATGGGCCCTGGGATGCCATGCCGCAAGGCAGCCAGAGTCATATGTTAAGCAGGCCTCACACTGCTGAAAGGGTCTTGGCCTGGGGTGGAGTGGGGAGGAGCTGGCATGTGCATAATGACCGTGGTTCTGCTTCCAGAACATCTGGCCTGCCTGAGTTCTACTGGAAATGCTTCACCAAGTTTGCTTGGAGTCTGAGCCTGTGCTCAGGCTGAGTTCAATTAGACGTGGAGATTTGTTCATTATTCAGATAATTCAAGCCTTAAAAGGCAATTTTTTCCCAAATTATCAGTGTAGTGCACGAAGGCTTATGCTGCTATGATTTAGTCAAAAGCAGGACAACAATGGAGGCACAGCCCCCGCGAACACGTGAGGAAACGTCGTCGCAGATTCAGTAACCTAGGAGGAGGCCAGCATTCTATTTGCAGAGTACCCCGGGATAGCTCAAGTTTTACTTCTACAAAATACAGAAACATTCGTTGAGCACTTACTATGTGCCAGGTTTTACAGTGTTAGTGTGTAGGGAGGTTGTATCCCATTAATGTGATAGGATGTAAGCCATCTTCTCTAAGGTGATGCTTCTTCCCTCACTCTGTTCTTCCAATATGGCAGGGATGTTAATACAATAATTAAGGGTTGAAGCCATGTACTAGCTATCCCAATCTTCCATGCTTCTTTTTTTCAATAATGCTTGGTCTGTCAAAGAACTGAGTATGACTGTTCTCTTGGGTCATCAACAGTAAATACAGGAATATTGTCTCGTGTATATCTCGGCTTACTCTTACCTCTTTCTGGCGGGGCAAGACTTCGTCGATCAGTGTCAGACAAGTGCTATGGTGGGAATATGAGGGCAGGACAGAGCTTTTCTATCAGTTGGAATGTGTATGCCGTTCTTCATCCATGAGGATGACGCGACTGGTGCATTGCTTAGAAAATGAAGAAGAAAACCACTTAATTAAGAATGCAAATGTGTCAGATTACAACTTCAGTCAACCCCTTTGTAGAACTGGGATGTTACTTTCGTTTGATGCTTGGAGAATCTTTGTAACTTCAATTTACAAACCTGGCAGTGAGAGTTCTGCTTAAAGAACAGTTACTGTAATGGCCAGTTCTGTTATTAATGATAACAATTATGTGTGGCAACATTTTATTTTACTTGGTTTTATTAATATTTGAGTTTTCTTATGTTAAGGAGAAGCACTTTTGTAGCCTTGACTGTAATACTTAACATATATTAAATACGTATATGTAAATATAAAAGTGCATTGAGACCATACTCTCAATACTTTATTGATTCAGATTTTCCTAAAGCCTTTCTTTCATTGGAAATACTATTGCATAGAATATACATTTCTCTCTCCTTGTTGCTTAAGGAATAAATGTCAGGGTTACTGTTTTCCATTAAGCAATTTTGAGGAGTGGTGTAGACGAAGGAAGGTTAAGGTTGAAAAATTCTTTGTCCCTGGATATCTGCTGATAAAATCAGTGGCATACCGGGCTGAGGATGGA
Organism: Rhinolophus hipposideros; assembly: GCF_964194185.1. Taxonomy (NCBI): domain Eukaryota; kingdom Metazoa; phylum Chordata; class Mammalia; order Chiroptera; family Rhinolophidae; genus Rhinolophus; species Rhinolophus hipposideros. The sequence goes on from NC_138059.1 coordinate 68,866,180, forward strand.
AAGAAATGAGCTATTGATGGGTTCGCCTGTATCGCTAAACTCCAGTTTGGGAGACAAGCTTTTAAAGGTTTAAAGTAGTGATTCTTAGGCTGTGATGATGCGTCCTGGGTCAGGAAGAGCTTCATTCATACCTAGAGTTGGCAATTCACTGCCTATGTGTAACTTATGAGATCTTGGCAACAGTCTTAACCCAAAATATCCCTTCTTCTGATGCCAGATGGTCTGTCAGCATGAAGCCACATTGATAATTGACTTATCCACTTATCACCTTTTAAAAATGTCACTACTTTTTGAAGAGAGGACATAGAGTGACAACAATCATAGTAAGTTAAACTTTTCGTGTGTGTTCTCTCCTCGACACTTCCTAAGACCTGTCTGGTATTATTCCCGTTTTACCACCTGAGGAGACTTGAGATTCAGGACAAACCACAGACAGCGAGAGCCTGTGCTGTGCTTTCTTCTCCCCTCATGCCATAGCCCACGTTCTGAGGTTTCGCTAAGGAGAAAACTTTCCGTTGTACTTGAGGAAAGAAAGACCAGGGAATGGGAAAGGAAGAGCAAGGCTGGGAGCCTCCGAGGCAAACTTTCCCATTTTGTCCAGGACTTCATCTTTTTGGAGCCCAACGTGTATTCCGTAAGTGAGCAGATTCCCTTAAATATATCGCAGACGCAAGGAAACCTAAGTGCTGGCGGGTGGGGTTTGTATCCAAGACGGCTGTCACCTGCGATGAGAAACTCAGGCCCTTTGGGTCACCGACAAGCTAGAAGGAGACACTACGGGTTAAAATTGTCACCTCAATATTTCCTGTCACAACAGAGGCCTTTCACTTTAAAGAAACTTCCTTCCACTGGCATTTTTGGGTGTTGGGTTTATTAAATAGAAAGGACTAATAGAATATTTATCACTTCTAGTGCCTGAGCTCTCTCTGGGTGCTTGCAAGTTAAGCACCTTTGGAAGCTGCCTTAATTCATTCAGGTCACCAGGGTACTTCAGCAGTAATGTACTAAATGGTACCCCGCTGACCTGAAAGAGGGAACGTGCTTCCCTCCGCATTTAACTTACTACACAAGAACAGCTGACACCCACTCTGCTCTCTGCTCTCTGCCCAGCACCCCAGTCTCCTCTTCCCTTTGCCCAACATGCTTTGAACTCCTGGAGGAAGTCCTAGGCACTTGCTCTTTACTATAGAATTTTAAAAGGCAATCTTGTTTCGAATTATTCTTTTTTTACTTTCATCTTTCACTTCTCCCTTCCATTTGTGTTAGTTGCAAGGTTCCAGGAATTTCCTTTCTACCACGTGTTTCTAACGCACTCCCTCTCTCTCCTCTTCGAAACTGAGTGAATGGTGGCAATGGAAAGCCTCAAATCTTGTTACAACTATTTACATTGACTGAACTTCGAGATGCTTTGGGGAAATCTTGCCTTCCTGAACCTGGCTACTTGATCCTGCCAAAAATTGTCCGTTGCGATCATTGCTGCAGTTGACCACGTTCGCGAATGGAAATGTTCTTTGGCTGGAAAGTGAGAATAGTCTGAATTGTGGAATGACAGAATTGTTAGCAGTAGAGAAGCTTCTAGTACCTACGGCTGGAGTGGGGAAAGTGTTCAAGGACATTGTGATAGTTATACTGGGCAGCGTCTTTCAAAGACTTCAAAGCTTTCTATTCATTTGGCAGGCCTGAGAATAACACTAGCCTAAGCCTTTAGTGCCTAAAATCATTCATTGTTCAATAGTGGGAAATCAGGTAGCAAGTCTAATTGACATCACCTCTGAAAGAGAGTCAGTTTCCAAGGCCTCTCCTTGAAACTCAACATACATTGAGGATTTACCATGGAGTGACAGAGTAGGTGACATCAGACCTGAGGGCCTGGGAAGGTGGCGGAGGAGGGTGGTGAGGTGGGCTGGGGGGTGAGCGGGGGTGGGGCGAATGATTTCCAACTTTTATACCAAATATATAGTATTGTTTTTTGAAATAAGTTTAATAGGTTGAAATGGGAATTTTGCAGACACTAGAATGTATCTTTCAGAATTTATTTTATTGGCTGAGTTGATATTGCACAATACTTTAGAAGGAAGAAAACTCTCTCCTATTTACCATGTGAGACTATCACTGTTTTTTTACAGAGGCCTTGTGATGTCTTTTGAGAAATATTTTGGCTAAAAGCAAGTTCTGGTTTATTGTTTTTTTTTGGTTTATTAAAGTTTTTATTAGCAGATTAAGTAATTAAAAAATCACATTTGGATGGAACAATTGTACCAAGTTTTTCCAGGATGAGTGTTACTGGGGAAAATCCTCCCTAGTCTCAAAACCAAATTCCTTAAAAATAGATCCAAGGGGAGTTCATAAATTACTCCCCCCACCCCGAGAAATAGTCTTTGGCTCTCTTAATTGTTTAAATGTTAGAAAAACTAAGATGGGCTTTATGAAGAATTATTTAGTTTTTAGAGTATTCATTCTTAACACAACGATAGAAGTAACATCTTTAAGTCATAAATGCAAAACTGCCTTCCTAATTGCTTAATTTTGTCAACATTTATTTAGATATATGTTTCGGCAGAGACTCCCAGGTATTATATTTACTTAAAAGTTCCTGTGGCATGTGCTAGGTCATTTTATTTTTTCTTGTAGAACTGCAGCTCCCCCTTTAATTATAATGTCTTGATAACTTATTGGAAAACAATTGGTACAGAAGTACACTGAGACTGATGTTCTTCTTTTTTTTTTCCCTATGTCAATAGGTGTAGAAGAATGTGGGTATATTCAGGTCTCATGTGTTAAGTGATTAAAAAAGGCAAAATGCCAGTATTCCAATGATGTTTTTAGTACGCATCTGCAGATACCTACTTAGAGTTATTTTGCTCAAACCGTGGAGCAAATTGCATGTGTGTGCATGCATGTGTGTGTGCGCGTGCGTGCATGAGAGAGAGAGAGAGAGAGGAGTAAGAATACAGTATATGAAGACTAACTTTAAAAAATTGACAAAGAGTATGAGTTAATCATTAACGCCCACTTATTTTGTCTTAAAGCAGATCATAGAAATCTCTTCCTGCACATTGTAAGTGTTCTCAGTCTCAGAGATAATAAACCTTTGATGAAGTTGTGCAAGATTCGTCAACAAGCACCCAAATCCGTCCTGTATGTACACATGACTAATCAAAGGCTCAGGGAACAGGATGTGATTTGGTAAAAACGATAGGTTCTCCAAAAAGTACAGGGCCTCACTTATTGTGGGAGCGCATTAAGCCGTTTTTTCCCTTTACAAAAAACAGGTTCTGGTCCCACCATTGAAGCAGGTATTTTTTGACAAATGCTTGAGCACTAAGTCTTTTTTAAAAGTACCCTTAAAAGCAAAGATTTTCTCAGGTTATTGTCTACCTAGTTAGTCTCCTCTTTGTCTTAAAGTCACAGCAGATACCACCAGACACTTAGAAGTATCTTTGAAATTCAGGGAAGTAGGTAACTATAACAAGTGTCATCTTGAAGTGATCCTCTGTGAGATAGCCATAGTGGGGAAATACTGGAATAAGGCAGCCATCTCAATAATTAAGCATGAAATTACATAGGAAAAGGTGACTCAAATTTCTTTTTGTATTGCTGTGTATTTATTTATTTTTATTAAATTTATTGGTGTGACAATGGTTAGTAAAATTATATAGGTTTCAACTGTGCAATTCTGTAATACATCATCTGTATATCACATTGTGTGTTCACCACCCAGAGTCAGTTCTCCTGCCATCACCATATATTGGATCCCTTTTACCCTCATCTACCACCTCCCTTCCTCCTTATCCCTTAGTAACCACTAAACTGTTGTCTCTGTCTATGAGTTTTTATTTGTTTGTTTGTTTGTCTTGTTCCTTTGTTGTTTTCAGTTTTATATCCCACATATGAGTGAAGTCAGACGGTTCTTGACTTTTTCTGTCTGACCTATTTCGCTCAGCATAATAATCTCAAGATTCGTCCATGTTGTTGCAAATGGCACTATTTCATCTTTTTTTATGACCGAGTAGTATTTCATTGTGTATATACATATCTTTATCATCTATTGAAGGAACCGTTGGTTGTTTTCATGTCTCGTCCATTTATGATTAAAATTTCAAGAAATCAGTTCTAAATTAGAAGAGGAAGGAACTGAAGTTGTATGCTACAAAATCTACTGTGTGGACAGTACAATGAATGTTGAGGCCATTGTCTTTTGCTTTGCTGATTTTTTTTTTTAAACTTGAAATAGCTTTATTGAGACGTAATTCATATACCATGCAATGCATCCACTTTTTAGGATATTCAGTGTTATGCCACCAGTTGACTTTAGAACATTCTCAACTCACCAAAGAGAAATCCTGTACCATTTAGCCCCTCTCCCCTTTACTAATTCCAACCCAGGCAACCACTAATTGTTTCTGTCTCTACAGATTTGCCTAATCTGCACATTTCCTATAAACGGAATCAAGCCATGTGTGGTCCTTTGTGACTGGCTTCTTTCACTTAGTAAAATGTTCTCAAGATTCATCCATTTTGTTGCATGTATCAGTCCTTTATACCTTTTTATTATGGAATTTCCATTGTATGGATAAACTACGTTTTACTTATCCTGTCATCAGTTGGTGAACTTTTGAGTTGTTTGTTTCCACTTTTTGGCTGTTCTGAGAAATGATGCTATGAACATTTGTGTACACGTTTTTTAGGTGGAAATATGTTTTTATTTGGAGGGGTATATACCTAGGAGTGGAATTCCTGGGTTGGCAATCAATAATATAAACTAGATTTTTACTACTGGCAGTCAATTCTTATTTTTGTATATGCTCAGGTCCTTCTCTCTTTTCCTTTAAAGAATATTATGAATTTTTATCATGTTCCTTATGCATCTTCTGCTTCACTGTGGCCAATAAGTTCAGTGAGAAAATTAAAAGTACTAACATTTATTGAGCACTTACTGTGTGGCAGATAATCTTCTAAGTTCTTTAAATATACTCACATTTAATTCTAAGAGCCACCTTAGTAGGTAGGTACTATTATGATACCTATTTTGAAGATTAGGAAACTAAGGCAATGAAAGCTTGTTTAGTTCATCCAAGGTCACAAAGCTGGCAACAGTGACAACTGAGTCAGGATTTGAACTCAGATTGACTAGAACTCAGATTGACTGGTTCCAGAACCCCCAGTCTTCTACTGGACACTGACCCAGTGAAGACATTACATTGAGAAGAGATACCTGGAAGGAAAGGCCTTGTTTGTGGATGAAAGGGAGGAAAATAAAAGAGTGTCCCTATAATAGTTGATCTTTGAGAAGTACATCTATCCCATTACAGAGGAAGAAGTGAAGGAACGGTGAGATAAATAGAGATTTAAAGACTTTGAGTGGAGATAGTGAGGGATGGCCGATTAGAAAAACCACTGATAACAGTCTGTAGTTTTCAGCTCTTTTTTGTTTTAAATTGAAGTTTATTAGGGTGACAATTGTTAGCAAAGTTACATAGATTTCAGGTGTACAATGCTGTCATACATCACCTATATCACATTGTGTGTTCATCAACCAGAGTCAATTCTCTTTCCATCACTGTATATTTGATCCCTTTTACACTCATCTACCCCCCTCTTTCCTTTGGTTCATACTATGTTCTTTGAAAAATGTCTATAAACTGAATTCTCCATAGTTGTAGGAATGAAAAATTGGTCTATTTTAAAACTTAAATTTGTAGACACGTGTTTTGTTAGGTTGAAGGTCTAGTAAAACACTCACACCTCTTCTGTTAAAAGTGCCCTGTGTGGCCCCCCATGGTAAGGAAGGCAGACACTAGGGGATATGATGGGTTCCTGTCCTCAAGAAGCTCACCAGTTTGTAGAAGAAAATACATGATATGTATTTTTATCTGTGCTTTATTTGCTCTTGTGAATTATCACTGTTTATAGCCTTTCTGAATTCCAGAAGTTTTCAGGGACACTTTTAGTACTTTATATGACACTTTTTAGCAATATTTACTCCTTTGTGTCATCTAGAAAGTTAATATTTAGATCCCCTGTGGTATTTGGAGAAAAATTAGATTCCTGCTTTGCTGAGCTTTGATGAAGAGTGTGGTTATTTGTTTCCGCACTGTAAAGATGTCCCATTGTTGAAAAATAATGTACAGTCACAGTATAATTTAGGTCTTCTCTCCCTCTTGCCTCCCCCGCCCACCTATGTGATATCTGCAAGCATGATTTTATCATGTTTTCATAATGATAGCAATATGGATAAGCTCAAATATTACTTGGCACTTTATTTTCACTAGCCAGAAGGATATTTTCTGTTTTGTAGGTATAAAAACATAAATACACTTGGTTCTAATATCTGATTGGATGAATCCCTAGTCACATTATCTTAATGTTTTACCTAAAGCTATTTCAGGCATCATCTGATTGTATTCAACAATTACAAATGCTCCTTTAAGCTTCCCGTTTCCAGAGATGTAACCATCATCCGAAGGCCTGCTGGCATGGGCAGGGTGAGGTTGCGGGTTGAGCTGCCAGGGTTCCTACTGTTAGAACATAACAGTGCCTAATTTCTTCCTTCTGTTTTGTTATGAAAAAACATTTTAAGGGGGGAATTATGCAAGAAAACATGATAAGCTCCCATATTATCTCATGCTAAAAGATTCTCTGGAGCTGCTTCCTAAGATGGACCGCCTAGTTCAGCACTGATGTTTCTGAACACTGATGAGCTTCATAAGCATTGTATCACATTTCAACACCGTCCCATTATTCTTATGTCGGGGTGGAGTGGGATGGGAGGATGTGGGGTGATGTCTCTGAGAAAAGCAGTGAAAGAGATACTCATCTGTCTCCCTGTGTCTCTCTGTAACTCAAGGAAGGTTTAAAAGAAGAGTTAGGCATTTTCTGTGTGCAACGGACTATCTCATTCATGATGTGGTTTTTGGCAAACATTTCTGTGCCTTAGTTAGCATACCCTGTTTCCCCAAAAATAAGACCTAGCTGGACAATCAGCTCTAATACATCTTTTGGAGCAAAAATTAATATATGACCCAGTATTTAGTATATTATATTATATTATATTATATTATATTATATTATATTATATTATATTATATTATTATTATATTATATTATACCTGGTCTTATAGTAAAATAAGACCAAGTCTTATATTAATTTTTGCTCCAAAAGACGCATTAGAGCTGATTGTCTGGCTAGGTCTTATTTTGGGGGAAACACAGTATTAGTAAATGGAAAAGAAAAACCGTTCCACTGTAGATCTTAATTAAGGTAACAAAATAGCTTTTAAAAAGTATTCTGGAACCTTTTTTTATATTTGGAAAATACTACTCATATCTTGTCAAGGTATCTACTCTGTTGGCTTTGCTTTTCATACATAGAAATAACTTCTGCGTTTCTTATTATTGGTACGACACTTTCCTTTTCAATTTCTATAAGTGCATTTGGTTACACTATTGTATCCAGGATTTGTCATTCCTGAAAAGCGATTCTTAACTTTCTCTCTCCAATTGGCCTGCAGTTGAAATTTGCTTCGAAGAGAAATGTAGTTCTACTCATCAATTTGAAAATGGGCAAATACAGCTCATAGAAAATATTTGTGTATCCTTTTATGCATTTTAACTTCAATAGCCATTCTTTCTTAGAAGTTGGCCCACAGAAAAAGAACTGTGTATTACACTTTTAAATTCCAGTTTTCAAGTCTGCCAAGTGTGAATTTGAAAATGAGTGGTAGTAAGTGGAGCTCACAGCTGAAAAATGATTGTTTGAAGCTTCTGTGTCTGGCCTGAATTTCTCTTTTGTTTTTTTTCATCTAGAAAATGGGTTCTGAGTTACCGTTATGATTAGAAAAGGAGCATTAACTTTATGGTCTTTGAGATCTGGTCTAAATGTAATCACTTCTCTGGTTTTGGAGCTGAATTTGTTCTGAGCTTTAACCAGTATCTCACCTTAAATTGCCGATGTAGTCGCACACATATCAGATTACTGATTTTCTATTTGTTTTGTTGAATCCACAAATATGTGTTTATGCATTTTTCTTACAAACAGGAAGCAGGGTGATAATCATACATAGAGAAATAACTGGACTGCATCTCTTAATCCACTGTGCGTTTACTTACTTCTTTGACTAGGAATTTCATTAATTCATTTCCTGAGAGCCCACTGTCAGGCTCTGTGCTAGAGAAGAAGGATGTAACATCAAGTAAGACAGACACTGGCCTTGCCCGGGCAGAGCTTACAGTCTAGTGGAGGAGACAAGCATTTCACATGTAAATGCAGGAGGTGACAAAAAATGTAGACAAGTGACTTGTGTTCATCTTTTGTGATAGGTATATATGGAATACATGTATTACAATTTTAATACAGTTTTTTTCCTTTCTTAAAATGGATATACATTTTTTGGCCACCCTCTGTGCATACTAGGCAAAGATCTAGTAGTTATTTGCTATTGTAAATAAATCATCTAAGTATTTTTTTTTTTTTAATCTGGAACACATATTTGTGTCACTAATGTGGAGGTATTTGTGTAAATCAAACTCTTCCTCGAATCTTGGAAGAAAGGGTAGAATTTGAATGAGACCCTGTTTTGAGACATTTAGCATCGCGGCTGGGAGCTGACCTGAATTGACTTCATTAGATATCGGCTATCAGGCAGACAAAGGCATCGACCACTGAGATTTTATCAGAGTGCAAAACACTTTTCAATTTTTGGGAATCTTGAAACGTTTATGCAAAAAAGCCATTCTAGAAATGGCTGCATATCTAGTGGACAGATTTGTTCAGAAGATAATACGGGAGGTTGGATGAGATGAAGCTGACTATTAGACTCCCTTTTAGAACTTTTGAAACATATTAATTCCAAGGCCACAAGCCTCTGGGGTGCCTCCGAGGATCCCTTCCTATAAAGAGATGGCCCAGATAATCAGCCAGATTTGGGGATCACCATACTAGAAGATTGTGAAGGTCCCTGTACCTCTAAAGACTCCATGAGAAGACAGTGAATGTGGGGGTTGTACTAAGCTCAGGTCCCTTAGCATCTGTTTGTCCTACGGTCAAAGACAGAAGCTGTGTTTTCTGTATGTCCCCTCCGTTCACAGACTGGGACTTTGCTTGGATTGGCCAAGGCCACATACCTTGTCCAAGGAAGTTACAGAAGGTGCTGTGCTCTGTGTTACTCACTGTTTTGACTCTAAGGACAAGAATCTGACATGTTTGAATATATAAAAATAAAAATAAATCCCTTTCAGTAGGAAACATAGTGAACCTTGATAAAGAAAACCTTTCTGGACAAAACAGCTGTTCTTTTTATTAGAGGTCTGGCCCTTTAGGGAACTGTCGGCCAAGACACCACTTTTTGAATCTAGAAATCGGTTAAAAAAAGAAACACACACAACAACATCAACAACAAAAAAAACTAAGGCCCCTGCATTGAATTTTGTAGGAATATTTTTTTGCTAAATTTTTGGAATCATGCTTTTTCATGTTGTAGAGATCCACTCTCTTTGTACACAGATATCCCCAGGCAGCAGATAACATGGTCTATTTTCTGAGCAGTAATCTTATAGGTCTCAGGAGAGCTGCCTTCCACTGGCCTGGGGGCCTCTGTGCTCATTTGTGGCTCAGTGTAATAATTCTGCAGTTTTTCATTTTCTGGCTATCCTAGGAAGGCAGATTCCGAAGTCTGTTTTTGGAGTTTTACTTCATAACAGTATATTCTCTCTCTTTATCTCCATAGATGTGGACATAAATGTGTGTGTGTGTGTGTGTGTGTGTGTGTGTGTGTGTGTATGTAGTAGAGATGTTTGTCTAGAACTTGGTAATGTTTATGAAAGAGAACTCTGTATAGTATGGTCTATAATTGGACAGTTTTCATTTAATGATCTCTCGTACTCTTCTTTTCTCCTCAATATAGCATCTAATATGGATGCACTGACAGCCACAATGGAAACCAGTGCTAAAAAGAAGCAAATAAATATGGCACCCAGTTTCATGAGCAACAGAGTCTGCACTGTCATACCACGTGATTCTGGAAAAGCTATTGTATTTAACCACTTGTAAGTTAAAAACAGGATCTTTGTTTCATACAGAAGTCCCCTTTTTTCAGATCAGCTTGAAATAATCAATTCTGTTCTGACCCCGAAAGCTACATTTTTAAAAGTGGATCCACTGTAAAATGCCAACGTCAAACTATCTGAGTCCTACTGGCAATATAGCTGGTGTTCCATGAAAGACCCAAACAAAGCAAGCCCCCTCCCCACAGATTGAAAGAGACAGACTAATAAAATAATTGGGTGGTTGGGTTAAAAAAAAAAAATCAAACCAGTTATTTCAAGACTTTGCTAATAATTTGATTAGAGTGATCAGATACTTGAGCCCAGCTGATAACATATAGTTCAGTGCAGGATGGAAGTTTCCTGCCCTGCCTGGGGTGAGCCCTTTTTATTTGGGATTAGGGTAATGTTCAGTGGGCACACACATGTGTCCTGCAAACCTTTTGAGATTTGTGCTTTAGTAAAAGATATAGTACAGTAGTGTATGTTTGTGTGACCAAAAGCGTTTCACTTTCTAGGACAGACATAGCCTCCTTCTGTGCCAGTAGACATTTCATAGTCATAATCTGTTAATACCAGTTAGCAGTATCACAAATTAAAGCATTAGTGGGTTGATGTTGCTTGAGGAAGCAACTGATACAAAGTACCAGGAGAGAAACGGGGTGGGTGGAGGGGGGGGAACATGTATCGTGACATGATTCTGTGTACCATGTAATGTGTCCCTACTGGTGGCCTGCCGCCTGAGAGGGTATCTTCATAGACAGTCGGAATGAACGGTTCATTATGCAAAATGTATATCGTTAAGATACATAAAGCCAGATACATTCTCAAAGAAAAATTGTTTGGTGGTTAGCAGACCACAGAAATCAAAAGAGAATATCTTCTTTTTTCCCCAAAGAAAAAGGAAGATTTTATTGCTCTTTTAAAATCTATGTTTGTAGCACAGACAGAAAGTCTTGCTGGGATTTGAAGAAGTGCATTTCCTACAGTTGCATTGGTTGGGGGTCTGTACTTAAATGAAAAGTTAATGATGGTTTTCAAAATATACTGGGGGTGCCAAAGAAAATGGATACACATTGTAAGAGATGTTATCTACGTTCAGGCAGTAGTTTGCCATAATCAGAAGTGTCTGGATGCTGATGGGAACCCCTTTAAGCACCTCTTGTAATTGCGGAAGTCAAACGTGACTTGTATTCATCTTTTGTTATCGGTATATATTGAGTATTACAATTAATACAGCTTTTTCCTTTCTTAAAATGTGTATACATATTTTGGCACCCTCTGTATTTTTACAGGGCATATTGATACACCTGTGGCAGAGATTTTGAGTAGGTCATGAATGTTGATACTGTGAGAGCAGACATATAACTTCCTTATCAGGAGGCCTCTAACCAGAGAATATGGAAATGATTGTGTAAATTATGGAAGGAATACCAGATTAACTGCCCTCTTTCACTTTTATTAGTGGTTTGAGAGAGTAGTGCATTTATTACTGTTGCACATTTTGTATTTGCCTCGGCATTTAAATGATTTTTCATGTTGCCCATTTTTAGCCTAAATGATGGCTATAGTCTGAGAAAAAGTTGCAGGAAATAACAATTATACAGAATGAGAACTCAGGGTTAAAATTATATGCATGTTGAACTACAATGAAGGTATTAAAAGTGTTTCATCCCATTTGTAAAGTATCTTCCATGGCTATGAAAGGGCAATATTTTTCCAATTATATCTGCTTTAGCCTGCAAATGGATCACCTTATAACAACTCATATAAAGCAAAGAGTCCAAAGCTAATTGAAAGTGTAAGGACAGATAAGTTGGGCATTATAAAGGCCCTGAGCAAACATCTCTAAAAAGCTTTCATAGGACAGGAAAAAAAATATATATATAATATATATATGTATGTGTATATGTAACACATATAATATATATAATATATGTATAGATACAATATATATAGGGCACATATATATAATATAATATAATATATATTTTTATAATTTATATACACACACACACACACACAAACACACACACAATCTTCTGTTCAGGTCCAAATGAACATTTTAACCCTTAGATCACTATGCGTCTTATTGACAGGGAGTGCCTACTGAATAATTTCTAGCTCAATTCTCCAGTGTCTGGAAGATTGCATTTTGACTCTCCCCAATATTAATAGCCAGATTTGATCTCAGCCCTGTCCAAGGTCAGGTGGCTGGCCAGGTCAGCCTGTTTGTCTGTGTGCAGGAACTGTGACATCTACTCAGAGTGACAGGTAGAAGACAGGGGTGCAGAGACAAGGGTGAATACCTTCAGGCCACCAAAACGATCCTCTCCCTGCTGGGAACAAAGACGCCCAGGGGCTGTGGCTGCCTTTTAATTTTTTTTCCCTTCGCTCATCGTATTTTCACAAATGATGCACTAGTTGAAGGAATGCACTTCAGAAGAGGTAAATGATTTAAACCATCTGAATAAAAACAACAATACATATTTGCATTATTGTTCAGAATTTTTATTCAGACCTAACAGTGTTTTACGTGGATTGATTTTGCATGGCATTTCTTTTCTTCAGGTAAATGACTCTGCTCTGCTAGCGTGTGGTATCATTAATTCCTGAAATGCCCCCAGATTCACAAGTAAATAGTACAGAAGTTCTTGTGTATGAGGCAAGACATATCTTAGAAACCAGACAACCAACTTTTGAAGCTCTAGAATTTGTAGTAGTATAAACATATCAAATAAACTCATTTAGAAAACAAAACAAAACAAAAGGAAAAAACCTTGCCTCTTTCTGAGTAAAAATTCCTAAGAAGCTATTTGGTTCCTAATTGATTTTCTACGTCAGTTGTTCATTGAATAGATAAGTAGTGCCTGTGATATTTGATTACAGAGCAAGGCACCCATTTAACCTTCTGTTCTTTCCTGGCCAGGATTTCAAATACAATAGAATGTTACCCCCTAAGGCTCAGCAGGATTAGACAGCTAGCAGTAATCCCTGATACGCTGAAATAGACCTGATAGAACTTCACCTCACTGGTTTAGGATTATGTTCATGAATTCAGTTTACCCAGCAGCATTAACCCTTAAGGGACTTGGGGGGCTGAAGTACTTTTACTAGTAAAAGCAGTCACTAAGCAGAAATCTATTAATACCTTCTCAGCATTTGCACCTCATTTCTTGACCAAAATGTGATAACAATTTTGAAATGAGAACAGGTGTGTACTCTACATAGATTCCCCCCCCCCAGATTTTACATCTTGAATATGTCTCAAGATTTATATTAATTTATCTTCTTAAATATACTGTTGTTTAAGAAACTTTAGGAAAAGTTCTGGTTTGTGTAATAGCTTTCCCACCACGGTCACGGTTAAATTGTTTCATAGAGGTGAAGGATAAATGACGTCATATAAAGCAGGACCATTATATTATAGTTTAACCGGAACCAATGCAAGTATGAAAATCCCCAAACCTCATCTTAGCTATTGGTTTCCAGTTCTCTTCTTTTTCCTTTCGTTAGAGCAAATTCCATAGGTTTGAGTTTAATTTTCTCTCTTTCCCCTCTGGGGGATATGAAAATGAGCGAAGAAATGGCCAAGAGGCAGGAAATCAGTGGGTGAGAAAGAACTAGTAAAAGGTATATGGTGAATCCACAAATTGGAAAGTCAGCCTCATGTTAATCAAGAGATGAAAGGAAGAGCAGACACTTTTTCAATGCAGGTGGCCATATGGGCCTTTATCATGTTTTTCAAAAAATAATTTGCATTGAATTTTGCTCCTGACGCTGTTAGGCCATCAAAATGAGGCCCTTGCAACATCACAGGTTGGGAAATGGGTTATTAGTGACAATTAACACAGGTGGGAGAGCTCCCCCCACCCCCCACCCATCACTGTGGAAGTGATTGCCCTGACTTATCTACGTCTTTTTGTGTTGACTCTTTAAATATTCAGATTCACGACTAGTTTTATTAATTATTGAAATAAGTCATTCTGGTTTTGATGATTGGAAGATTTCCCACCATGTTCATAAGTTTTAGGAAAATGTAGGTTTTATTTAAGAGACTTAACCTCCAAATAATGTCGTGGTGATGAATATGACATCGTTGTCTAAATATTTCCAGGTCAGAGATAATTTAATGCTAAAGCATTGGTACATCCAAGTCTTTTCCTGGATTTGCTTTTGCTCGTGGTTCTTTAAAGGCTTGTGTAGAGACACTATTTGTTTTCACTGACAATTTTTCTGGAACAAATACAATGAAAGATAACTGTGAAGAATTTTTGGAAGCATTTTCTGTTCCCTACCACATTCTCCATCTCACAGATTTACGGTAATTGTAATGATAGACAATGTCAGTTTTCCAAGAGGTGAACTATGGTGGGGACCTTGTGCTTTGAAGCTTAGGGTTTTGTGTTTTTTTTGTGATTTTTTTTTTTTTTTGGTAAGAATTTACATTAATCCAGTGAATAAATGGATGGGAGTAAGGCTTAACCAGTAGACCTGCTCTAATAATATTTCGTTTTTGTTTGGTAGGGAGTGAAGGGACGCTGTGAGGTGGAGAGTTGTGACTGAAAATGATTGTGGCCAATCTTGAATTAACAATCTTTCCTTTTACTCCCTTTTTGTACAAAATATCTTAATTTTCATGGTTTTAGAGAGCAAAGATGATTTCTGTGGTTCGATTGAGGTGACATATTATTCCAATTAATTGGAAAAGTGCTCTCATGAGACAGATGACTTGAGGATGAGGCCTCTTCCACTCTGTCTCTTCCAGGGGTCCTGGCTTTGCCCTTTTCTCCTGACGTGCTTTTACATATGCTGTTGCTAAGATTCCAGTTCTTTGTTGTATGTTATAAAATTCTATTGCATCAGCATGAATAAAACAGAAATATTATAGACGTGAACCTTTCACCCCAAAAGACATATAACAGATTGAAAAGCTCCAGACCAGGGTAACAAGAATGCTTGCAGCCAGCATGGATGGCTGTACAGATGACTAAAAGCTGGTATTAATAAATCTCGAAAGGAGAAGAATAGGAGCAGAATTTACTGAAATTTATGAAATAATAAAGGCACATGAAGCATGTGCATCTTTGTGTGTCAGAAAGAACTAGAAATCCTTCAGTGTAAGTGGGAGAAAACAGATTTCAAAGTGACAGAGGGGAACGTGGTATGTGTTTGTTTCTCTATTTGCTAATAACAAGTAATTTACCTCTGGAATAATTGCGTTAGAAGATTCTGGAAAAACTAATTCATCTTGGAATAGTCAGGACAAAAGAGACCTTGAGGAGTCTCCTCCTCGCAGACACGCGCTATTAAAACCATCCCCCAAAGTCCATCTGTGTTATTTTTAAAGAGAGGGAACTCATTTAGTTGTGGCCAATGGAATGCTTTGTGACCACATGAACAAAGAGATAATAACTGAAGAGTGTAAAACTGAAGCAATGCATTGATTCTGCAAACTTTGTTCGTATAATATGCTGTTGCAAAAGTTCTTAAGGTTTTTTTTTGTGTTGTTGTTGTTGTTTTTTAAAGAGTTTTGCCTCAATAGTATACTTTACAGCCACTTTTTAAGATAGCCTGGGGTGTGCAAGCTTAATTAACACATGGTCCTTGACTTGGGGGTAAGAGATACACACGAACAACTAATACACCACATATAAAGCTGCTACATTTTGAATCACTGCATAATAAATAAAATTCTATGTACCAAGGAACGTTTTCTGTCCACTGTATTGTCCAGTCCTCATGAGAAGCCAGCGACCATCACAATTGTACAGGTTAGGAAATGGGACATAGCAAGGTCAGGTGCCCAGGGTCATACAGATAGATGAGGAACTGAGATGTGAACCCAGACTTATCCGCCCAGAAGCTGTGCTCTTTTAGTCATTGTTCTTTACAGCTGACATTTACAGCTGTTCTAAGGCTGACATTATCAATCCAGGGTCCACTGGCACCTCGGGCATCTAAAGGTGAGCTTCAGAAAGGGGTGGAGGATGAATCACCTGAGTGTTCAAGAAAATATGCATTCCCTCCAGAGTGTGTCCGTACTTCTCATAAGATTCTTAGACCCTATAAATGTAAGAACAAGCATCCTAGAGAGGGGACACAGAAAATTACAATGTGGTACGACCTTTTACAAGTGGAGGAGAACACAGCTAACAGGACAGGGCAGGGTTTGGAAGCATGGGTGTCAAGCTTGGAGGTGGGGAGAAGGGGAAGAAGCTCGTCAACTGAGTCAGGAAGGAGTTAGTCATTTTTTCCTCAACATACGACTGAGCTGCTATAATGATAGACATTCACCTTCTGGGCAGTGGGAGGCTGTTACCCACATATTAGTGAACTAAGCCCATGACCAGGAGCTGCTCTAACTCCTGCCCCATTCAGTCACTGACCTGTAGATGCCAGCAAACATTTCATTCCAAATATAATTGAAAGAATCCTGAGATTCAAAAGTAAGTCAGCCCAGGGTGACCAATGGCTCAGTTAGTTAGAATGCGAGCTCTCAACAACAAGGTTGCTGGTTTAATTCCACCATGAGATGGTGGGCTGCGCCCTCTGCAACTAAAGATTGAAAACGGTGACTGGCCTTGGAGCTGAGCTGCGCCCTCCACAACTAGGTTTAAGGACAATGACTTGGAGCTGATGGGCCCTGGAGAAACACACTGTTCCCCAATATTCCCCCCCACCCTCACCCTCCCGAAAAAAGTAAGTTAGTCCATTGTTTCATATTTTCAGTATCAGTAAAATAGAACAATGTTCTCTCAATATATAACAAAATTAGTATCAATATATGCAGAGGGTGCCAAAAAATGTATACACATTTTAAGAAAGGAAAAACTATTAAAATTGTAATAATATATATCGATAACAAAAGATGAATACAAGTCACATTTGACTTCTGCAATTACAAGAGGTGCTCAAAGTGGTACCCATCAGACACTTCTAATTGTGATGACCTACTGCTTGAGCAACATTGACCAAAGTGCCCACTTGTGTACATTTTTTTGGGACCCCAGTATTTCTGAATCAAAGGAATGAACCACATCAGAATTACTAATTTTAGCTAGCATCCTTTATGTGGAATATGAGAACTAATTTTTACTAATGTGGTGGTATAGGTACCACACTTCTGATCAAATTTTTTGTATAGGGTAAAATATATGGTAATAGTTCCTAATAAATTCTCAGATACTATTTTTTTTCATAGAAGAACATTTTGTGATGAGCTGGCTTCCTTCATGAAAGTATTATTATGTATGCTACCAGCACGAATGGGTTAATACAGGCATATTTAGATAAAATAACTTTTTTCAAAACTGGTTTGCTTTGTAGAAAGGTAATGTGTTTTATGGGATGTTTAAACGTATATGTGTTAAAGGAGTATTTAGTTGTTAAATTATTAATATTCATATTTATAAATTCAAAATGTAGTTAAAAATAATGAAACAGCTACACCATCCGTGTCATGTATATTTTGAGTGAAAACTATTTTTACCTAAAATTAAACATCCCCTTGGAATTCTTACAAAGCCAAGGCTGCAGCTGGCTTCTAAACTGGCCATAGCTACAGAGTCAAACTTAAAAGAAATGAAACACAATGGTAATGCCTTCGTTTGTTTCCATTGATTGAAATGCAAAACAAAACCAAGGTAAATATGGAAAACAATATTCTTAAAGCCTGACCTCCTGTCATAAAATGCAATTGCAAAACCAGGGAAGGGCTTTTGAAAATGTGATTGTGCGTCCACAGTATCTGCCTTCGGAGAATGCTACACGAGTTTGTTTCTGAGGCAGCCTTTCTAGTAATGGAGCTGTCATTTTCTTCATTGCTGCCTTTCAGAACAAGGGGAGGGGGAGATTAAAATAATCTTCAAAGCAGACACCATCACCCTGAGTGGACCCTGGCATGCGAGCTGCTTTTCTAAAGCAGCTCATTTCGGTCCCCACTGCCGATGAGAGTTCAATACCCACTCAAAGCAGCGCATTTAGGCAGATTCATCCAGCCTGCGGAGAGGCCTGGAATCCTATCTCCTCCTCCATGTCTAGCTCATGAAATTATCTAATACAATTGTCTTTTGTGTTTTAATTGCAGAAAGGAATCTGGATTTCCAGTGATTGTCAGGGGGCAAAAAATAGCACTGGGCAAAGCTTTAAATTAAAATGAAAGTAAAACAGTGTTAGGTAGTAACAGAGCAAGAGAGCTGTGTAGTCCCCTTTTCTCTTCGAGCATAAACTCCCATAGTTTATTGCTACTAGTAATTTTGTTTTCCTGGTGGGTCATCTGATCAGAGAAGCTAAGGACTGTGTGCATATGACAGAGGAGGTGCTCCCGTCGCCCTCAGCTGATCCCACACGCCTGCTAAAGAGAGACCACCCGACCTCAGCCTGTGTGGGGCACGCACAGGGGATCAATGGAGGCCTGGGGCCCGGGGGGCTGTCAGGATAATACCACCCATTTAAAGGAGAGAGAGAGAAAAAAAAAAGAATAATGGATGTTAAAGGACTATTTTAAAACCTGTCCTCATTGCACTTTTGAGTCAAGGCTACTTGGGAGTGCCCTAAATAGCATCTAAAGCAAAAATATTCATTCATTTTAGTAAATATTCCTTTTGCATTATATCGAGATATCTTCACATGCTCTACCCTCTTTTTAAGAGCATGCCAAGGATCGGATTCTCTTTTAAATGGCCCTGATAGAAGTCAGTCTTCCAAGTGTTGTACAGTATGATGGTCCCCAAACCTCAGTAGGGAAAGCCCAACTAATGTGACACACATGCTAATAAGAGACTGATTTTCCATTTTTAATGTTTTATGCCGATGCCAGATGATGTATCCAGCTAACCACTTTAAACCTTTCAGTAAAGGTTTGATAATAGATGTCGTTATTGAATGTCCTCATGCATGCCCCTTTGAAACAAATGATCACCTATTAGAGGATAGAGACAAAACACATTTACTTGAATGAAATGTTTAATAAAGTACATCAGGACTTGTTTTTATTGGTATTGGTCTATGAATACTTTATGTGCTAATTTAGGGCTTAGGGGTACTTAGTCATCAGAGCTCTCCAGTCTGAAAAAAGCATGTACCTTATTATTATAAACGCCAGCCTTTAATGTTTAGAACATATTTATAAAACATACTTGTCCTCTTCTTAAAATTGAAAACATCTGTTACAGATTTTCTGTTAAAATGTTATGGACATGAGAGCCTGGTGATGAGGCAGTCTGCCATTTTGAATGCGAATTAAGCTGACAATGCATTCTGCACCAGTGAGGCCGTGAAAACAAACAAAAAAAGGCAGATGGTTCATTTAGTTTAGTAATTGTAATTTGTTGTTCATTAAAAGTAATTCCCACACAGGCATTCTTTACTCTGATACAGTACAGGAAAAATTTTACTCTGTAAACCTGGCCTCGTAATTTTTCCTTTAGCCTAATTTACACTGACGTTTGATAGGCAGTTGATTAGAGCAGAATGATTTCTTTAGAATGAAAATTAATTATAATTTTTGCAGCTTTCATTAGCCTGCTTCGGTAACGATCCTGGATAGACAGCAGGGGTTTGGTCCCGAAATACTGAGTATGACTGAATCATTTGAGGTGTTGGTCTCCCTTTCAAGATGATTGGACCTTTTCATTATAGTTTCTACATCTTCATAAAATGAGGCTTCTCAATAAAAAATTTCAGTGCACTTTGAAATATACTTGAATATATGTTGACAGGAGTCTAGTTTGCATCATACTAATTTAACCTCAGAGTGTGTATTCTTTTAAACATTTTCACCAACAGAGACGTAGTTTAGTCTTCAGTGTTATATAAGAATATTTCCTGAATTTATACAAGCTGTTACAGATGCACACAATTAGTGGATTTTAACCAGGGGATTCCATTCTTTAGAGGTACACAAAATTGAAATACATTTTAAAGGAAGGAACATGATACTCTATTAACATAGGATTGATGGTGGAACAGATTTATAGAAAAACCAAGTCTATTCCAGTATTATAATTGCATATATAATGTATATATTGTGATTTAAGAAAGTTATCTTCTAAAATAAATGTATATCTCACAAAAATCAGCAGGTATAGCCTAGGAAGAAATTTGATCTTTTACAAATGTAGACTGTCTCTGCCATGCCATTAGTTGTTTTGTTATATACAACAACATTGGTATTAATGTAATATTTTCCCCAAAGAAGATAATAATTTGGGGGGTTTCTGAACCATTAGCTGAATCTGTGAGTTGGATTTATTTTGGTTCGAGAGAATTCATTGCACAGGACTTCACATTTCAGAAAATGTTACAAGAATATCCAAGAAATAAATCCTGCCTATAAAACATCTTCAACCATCAGGAAAAAAAAAAAAAAGAAAGAAAGTCCATCTTTATGAACAAAAGCATTAAAATTCAATAGACCTAGCAATATTATGTTAGCTAGAGCAGCATTTTAACGACATCTTTTTTTTGTAGATGTCTTTGCATTCATAACTTCTTATAGCCAGAGTTCTGAATTTTCATAATTAACTATCCAGGAAATGGTTTTAACACTGTTAAAGAAAGTCTTCTGTTTTATAACACAATTCCTGTTTCTGTGGAGTATGAACAAGACAGTGTTTATTGTAGTCAGAAAAATTGTTGGCATGATTCTGCATAAGTGAGGAATCTCTGGATTGTCTCAAAGTGTTAGCTGCCCATTTGCAGACAAACAAGCTTTTAGTATGCAATTTAGGTCAATGGATCGAGGAGAGAAGATGTGTTTAGGCGACAGATTTTAAATCACCATAATATAAATATGCTTCCCTTTTCATCCGGAATTTGCTTTCTTTCAAGGTAATTTAGTACAGCAGACATGCACTTATGCCTGTCTTTGTAATTTTAGGGATTAAGATAGTGAGGATTAAATGCTGACCCTTAATCTTTAATATCAACTTTAAGAGCGAAATATAATATGCAAATGGAACACATTCATTTTGTGTTTATATATTTTAATCTCTGTAATTTCGTCTTAAGAAGATGGAAACTCATCTTTGCCTTATTTGTTTTGAATCCTAAAGCAAGATGCCATTAAAATCTTTATCCTTCTGTCTTAGTGGATAAATGTTTATCCTGTAGGGCTTAGAACATAATTTTTTTTTAAAAAAATGACTTTAACCTAACAACGCTTTTCTATCAAGGGAAGGGGCATGTGTGTCTGATATAAAAGTGTAGTTAGATTGACTGTGTTAAATGAATGGCTAACCTGCTAAGTCAAGCCCTGAAAAAAAATTGTACACGATAAACTTTTGTTTTGAATTTATTTTTAAAACTCGGTAAATCGAATTTTTATTAATAAAGTCGGTTAGTGTATTTCTCATCAAGTTTACTTTGTTCTTAATAAAGTCTCCTTTGTGGTTTGAATTTCAGTGTGTAGACAGGATTGCCTTCTCCAGAAAACATTTATTAGGGAGAAATTTTAAACCGATAATAAAAAAAAATCTGGGACATATTTTCTTAGACAAATAAACATAAGAGCTGTATTAAGTAAGCAGATCCAAAAGAGAAATATAGTGTGAAAACCAGAAACGAAGAATCTTTGCATGCCTCTGGCTTTGCTGGAAGAATGGGGTGAGAATAGAATGCTTAGCTTGGTGCCCTGGCTCGTCACCGCTCTAGATACAAAGGTCTGCCAGATCTCTGGATAGGTACCATGGCTGTCTACCATGTGCAACTGATTTTTGAGCAGCTTGTTGAGCAACTGATGGTTGCTTCTATTGCCAAAAGGGCAGATCATTGCAGATCGCAAGTTGCACATCAAAGTTTTCAAAATGGGCAGGTAAAAATCCTTTCGTTGGATGTTGGAGTGGTTTTGCACCTGTCCGCAGACACCCACACCCAGCATTATGTCATCACAGATAAAAGGAGATTGAGCACCAGATGACACATTGCAACCATGAACATTTGACCTAGACTTCCTTTTTCTCAGAAGCTTATTACTTCCAGCAAATACAGATTGCCGTAATGATAGAAATCATTCTTGGAATTTAAACACTTGTTAACTAAATCCTAAAAATGGATTTCGTGATGCAACCAACACAGGTGGGGTTTTCCTCTCTAGGATCACGATGTTTTACGCGATAACTAGTAAAGCTGTGTCTGTGAAGCTACGTCTCCATGACTACGACAAGTACATATATTTTCTCTCACATACTGAATGCAGTTTTATCTTTTCATAGGTATAGCTGACACATAGATGGTTTGTTTTTTTAAAATTCTGACTGTAAGAATGTACAATTGGGTGTTTGGAAAGTTGGTGCATTTCCATTCTTATTATCTTGTCATAAAAAAAAAAAAAAAACATGGCCATGATACATTTCATTCTAATGGATTATTTTACTAATGACTAAACCAATTATATATATGGACTATTACTACCATGGTAGTTAGCATTTTTCAAGATTTTATGTACTTTGCCTAGTTGTGTATTAGGCAGCGTAGTATAATAATTACAGATTTGGAGTCAGAAACTTGGATCTAAGTCTCAGCTCTGCCACTTATATGTTGTGTGACATAGAGCAAGTTACTTAACCTCTCTAACCTTCAGTTTCTTCATTTATAATGTGGGATTCTCATAGAATCTATATTTCAAAGTTTTATGAGAATTAAATACAATAATGAATGTTATCTGCTTTGCCTAGTGCCTGAAACATAATGAGTGATTAAAAAAATAGTAATTATTTTCATGAATTAACCTATTATGCTTTTATAATGAAACGAGCTAATTGTAATTGCGTTTTGAGAGGAGGCTGTTTGTGAAAAGCTGTTATATTCACCATTAATTTTCAAGAACCCATCGTAACTTGTTATCAGTGGTGTTAACCAATCAAAACTGGTATTGGGTTTCTTTTAGAGTTTGTCTGTGTTACGAGAAATTAAATTTATGTTTTTTTGTATGTGAAATTGAGTCAGAATCTAGCAGCTTCCATTTAAAAATCGGGACAGAGATGCTTCTGGAAAGGGACTATATGGCAAGGCTTTTTAAATGAAGAGGTAGAATATTTTAGTTTTCTGGAATTTAATTAGTGATTTGATTACATGCATAGATCATGTTATGGATTAATGAGCTAAGGCATTGCAAATGGGAAAAAGGGGTTGCAAAAATGGCACATTCACCAGAAGTTCTGTTTTTCTCGGGAATAGGTATAGACAGTCGTAAGACATTCAGCCTCACCCCAGGGCCCTAGATGCCTGTTAGGATACTGAGGTGTATGAGTGTGTCTGCTAATGGTTCTCAACACGGCTATGCCGATCTAACCAGGTCAGCTAAGTGACCCTCACTCAGACACACAACACAGGGAGTGACTGAAGATTTGGTAAGCCAGTTGTGAAAGTTTGCTGGTCATTTAGCAAGTTTGAACTGTCTAATAAGAGGGATGAAATGGTGGTGGCAATCTCCAAGATCGTTAGAACTTCAGAAATAGTCTTTCCAAACTTTAGTCACTGAACTAAAAGCCACTGGTTGGCTTGAGTTCTGATACTCACACTCTATCCATAGTTCTTATATAAAAACCCAAGGGGTTCAGCAGGAACAACAGTTGTCATTTTTCTTTTTTTCTGTAACCAAATTCTCATAGAACCATGGAAGGCAATTCATGCAGAAACCATGACTTAGGAAATTGTTTTTTCTCTGTTTGAGCCTTTAAATCAGCAGAGACTAAGGTACATGGCTCACAAGACCATATCACTCTGTCATATACGATCGGATGATGACACTGGGAGTTTTCTCCAGGAACAAACTTTCCTGTTAGATTTTATTATAGCTCTTTTTTCTTTAATTCCATGTTAAATTTCAAAACTTTAGAAACTGTTATCCTTAAATATTTTTGCCTCTTTCTGTTCATCTTGCTCCTTGGGATTATTAAAAAAAAAAAAAAGAACTATAAACTGTGATAACCTTTGTTCTAGGAGATCATGATAGAACAGCTTCATGGTCACTTTGGAATACTACCTAAGAGATAAAAAGCAAAACTGTTTCCATATGCTCACTTCTTAAGTGTGCCTAAATGTCCATACTTAAAAAATACAGTAACGTATTGAAATGTGGAAATTTTGTGGGGGAGGCTAGAACACAGGGAATTCTTTCCATTAGAGTCATGTGGAAAGGCATGATGGAGATGACGTCTGAATTGGGCCTTAGAAGATTTTCTAGGATTGACACACGCAAAGATGGAGGGTCAATAGGGAAGCAGCACACAAGGTATCATGGGAGCATGAGTAATTCTCTTTTCTTATAGGTGGTGGTCTTCCCCAAAATGATTAAATGGAACACTCAGGAGGAGAAACAATGTACGAGTTAAAATGTAATGTTATGAGTATATTATCATTTATAAGCGATAGGAATATATAGTGTCTCTTATATTTAGAGTTCCTATTTTTGAGAAGGGATCAATCTCTAAAATTATTAAATGTGGTTTTCTTCCCCTTCCCTCTTGAGAAAAATAGGTTTCTAACTTTCAATCTAAAATTGCTAATCAGTATTTTGAGTCATTGAACTTATAAGGCAAATAGTAGGGCGGATCTGTTAAACAAGTGAAAACTAAGTGGGTTACAACCAAACATAAGTTAGACCTCAAAAATAAGTTGAGATTAGATCATTTTTGAAATGTAATGGTGTGGAAGGGAATTTCTGAATGCCAGGTAAGTAATATGAAATTCATTCTGTATTTGTTTTATGAGTGTCTTTTAGTTTTGGTCAGGAGAGTGTTAGGTAGGCTTCATCTAGAAAGATTCTGACAGAAAGGAACCTATTTATTTTGTTTGTCTTTGTATTCCCCTGATACATAGAACATGCTTATCAATGGTGGAGGAAGAGAAAAAGGAAGCAAGAAAGAAAGGAGGAAGGGAGGGAGGAAAAGGTAAGAGGGAAGGAAGGCAGAGAGGGAAAGAAGAAGGAAGGGAAGAAGGTAGGATGGATTGGTTGGAGAAGAGATTATTGTCACTAAACCATTATTACTCTAGGGAAATTAAGTAAATTGCATCTTGAAATAAGAACTGAAATGGAAGGAAGGGAAGTATTTAAAAGATTTTCGGAAATAGAATTTACAAAACCTGAAAATTGGTCACGGGGGTAGTAAAGGTAAAGGAAGTAGGAGAGTTACAAGTGACTAAGTTGTTTTTTATTAAACACCCGGTGACAGGATGATTGTGTCAGAAATGGATAACAAAGGAGAGAAAGTTACTTGACGGAAAAGACCATTGAATACAATTTTTAGCACATTTCTGTTTGAGGTTCCGACAGGACATCAAGGGGAAAAAGTAATACAGTACAGATCTAGAACTGTCCATACAGATCTGAAAATCATATCCATTGAAGGAACAGGTGGAATAATGAGGGTGGATGAGAGTTCCAAGAGAAGAGTGCACAGTGAAACCAGGCATTCATACAGTTATCCCTAGATGTGAGAGGTGGAGATGTCAATGGAAGAGATTATCTGAAAGATGAGAAAGAAAATTACAAGAGTAGAGGATCAGGGAAACCAACTAAGGAAAGCCTGCTAGGAGGAGATGATGAAGTGTGGCAAACGCTACACAGAGGGAGACTGAGCACAGATGATAGGGAATTCCGGAAGTGGAATATAAATCTCTCTCTAGGGAAGTTTGGCCATAAAAAGATGCCAAAGAGAGGTGGCTGTGTTCCCATGAATGAACTCTAGGTGTTTAAATTCTGTGAAATGCACCAACTTTTCAAACTGTGGCTGCATTGCGGGGAGAAATAGAAGTTAAACAAAGCAATCCTAACTGGAAACTTCTACTTCTCAATATCAACTCAGGCAAGAGGTGTGAGGACCTCATTTCAATGGCCAAGAGCCAGGTCAAGACCCGTGATTCTATAATATTTCTTCTTACTCTCCATCATTACCCCCACGTATAAAATCTCATGAGCTAATATAGACAACTGGAATGAATTATTCAATCTGTATCTGTGTGTGCCAAGATTCCGAAGAGATAAAAGTATCTTCTGGGTAGGAGACAAGGCAGGTTGACATTTGGGTGTGAGAACGAGAGGTGCCCTGGCAATGCCACTCCGGAGAGTTTGAGCAATCCAGATGCGCTTTGTGGTATAATTAGAAATAGAGACATGTTAAGAATAGAAAGGTTTTGTTTCAGTAGTTTCCCATTCCTTGTATCACCCATTCTGAAAAACCAGCTATTTGTGATATGCATAGTTTTGGGACCAGAGGGGTCAAAACTTTCCGTAATTTCTCCTGTTTCAGAAATGATCGTGTTTTCAGCCTTAGCTATAATAAAGACAGGAGAAGAAAAGTTTCTGAAGATTTCCATCAAAGTGGTTTTTTTTTGTGTGTGGTTTTTTTTTTTGTCGTATTGTCCAGCTTTCATGCAACAACATATTGAAGTTATTGATAGACTCTCAGAAATATTGTTGTTTTTTTTCCGTCGTATTGTTATGTGGGAACAGTTGCATGATTAGTTTGGATATAATGTACAATTCAAGGTGCTTCCACATAAATAGGTCCAGAAAATTCATCCCTGTGGTGGGTGGGATGAATGAGAATGTCTAAGAGGAATAAGCAGAGAATGAAGATATGTGTAAAGAGCTGGTAGGAAAAGGGGCGGGTGTTGGGATGTATTGATCCAGTCATTGGGTGGTGTCAACGAGCCACACCAAATTCTAATCCTGACACTCTTGGAATTACACTTTGGTTTCCTTCTCTTGTTGCACTAAATTTACTGTGCTTCCATTTTTTCCTCCTTTAGACTATTGCTTTCACTCTCTGAATCTGGCAATTTTGGCAGCAAAATTGATCTTGTTTCCTTTATCCTCAGCTATGTCCCTGGATCTTTACCTATTGTCCAGGGGGCCCTGTCCCTTACGTTTAATTACTAACTCCTGCCATGTTCTTCTGTTCACTGACTATACTAGGGAAATTAATTCTTAGAAGGCCTGTGAGTTTAGATGCTGTGCTCAATACTTCTCTTCAACATAATAATATCTGTTCATTTAATGTATAACTCATTAACTCAAATAAAACTGGTATGGCAGGAAGGAGTGAGGAGAGTGAAAGGGTGATTTTAGACTTTGTTTCACTGTGAATATTCCTTCTGCAAATGCATGTTAATCACAGAATCAAAACAAACACACTTAATTGAACAGTATTGTGGATCAATAAAATCATTGACTGAGTACCACGGGTGCTCACTTGAGGTAAACAAGTGATTTAATAGTCTCTACTTCCTTCAGGCCTCTTTGGTGTAGCCATCAATAGTGGACTGCTAAATCAGAACTGGCAGTGACCAAAAAGGCCCTCATGGAGCAACCCAGCCTGACCTCCCGACATGTATTATCACCTGCCATCTTCTGAGCCATTTCCTTTTTCCATTCTCTGTTTTATAATTCTCATTACGAGAGGACAGGATTAATTTGAAGCATAGCTTGTATGGAAGCGCGCGCACACACACACACACACACACACACACACACACACCCTTATTATAAGAAGGTTATTTCTTTAAGGACTTGAGTAAGAATGGTCCTTTTCAAACTTTTATTCTGATTTAAACAGTTTGCACTTTTCTTTCTTTCTTTTCTTTTTTTTTTTGTTTTTTTTTTGTTTGTTTCCTGCAACACAGCAGACCAGGAAGAAGGAGAAATGTAAGATGGAGAGGAAATTGAGAGAAAGCCAGAGTATAGAGTTTGCCACTGGCAGTCTTAGATTGTAGACCTTTAGATTGAATCTTGGGGGCTGGGCTGTGACTTGTATCCATTATGAGGTTCTGTCTTTCTGTGAATTCTGAAGGGAGAACCTGATAAATTAGCAGGGCAAAAATCTACGTTGCACGTCTTCCAAACGTCATGCTGTAGGCTGCGTGCCAGGCATATGCCAGATGGACTTCCGATGAGCCAGAGCCCTGTTCTGTCACTGGTGGCTGCTAAGACGTTTCTACGCTGCCTGAACATTGGCTGCCACCATGACAGCTATTTTAAGTCAAGTGTATTTTGGAACACATGAAATTCAGTGGTGATCAACTGAATTAATTCATAGTTTCATGTGGAAACTCTAAACCTTTTTAAAGCTCCCGAGTCTGGGTCCTAAGGACAGAATCTGTGCAAACCAGATGAAATCCAAGGAAGGAGCTTAAGTCACAGTTTATTTTAACTGTTCATCTAGGACTTTTTGCTCACTCAGTAGAGCTGAGTGAGAGATACTAAAAAAAAAATAGCAAAAGCAAAAAAAAAAAGGCTTAGCAGTCATTAAAAAGATGTCCTTGGCTAGTAATATTCAATCGTTGGATGAAAAAGACTCAGGCCTTTTGTAAAACTGTGGTGGGTGAATATAAATTCACCCCTTCATTGTTTAAGGGCTATAAATGTGGGTACCCACACCTTTCCTGTGTCTTTTCTGGCCATATCATAGCCATTATAGAAAACAGTGGTGATGACATTAAAAACAATTGTGCTATACTTTCTGTAAGACTTTCTTTGCTATTGGCAAAGCATCAGCTGAAACTGTGTAGTCATCCCAAAAGACATATGTGTCACCTGAGACTTGCTCTGGGGATGAATAAGATTCCGCATATGTCCCCCGCTTTCCTAAAGAGTTTTTTTAAAATTTGGATGTTCAGGCTCCACTCTGGGAGTTTCTATTTCTAGACCAGAGCCTGGAAATCTGTTTTTTGGGAAATATTCTTCTGATGCCCAAATTGATCTAGGAATCATTGCTCTCTGCACTCTGTAGTGTTGGCCGTCTCCACGTTTCAGCCTTGCTCCTCCTACACAGGCTGGCCCTCCAGTCTGAAATGCTTTTCCATCCTTCCCAAGAAACATCTTCACCCATTAAAGTGTCAGTTATAAAGGCTCTCTGCTGAGGCACCAAGTTCTGCTGTCATACCCCCAGGACTTGGGACATGGACTAGAATGCTTTGTGACGCTCATCGAAAACACTTGACTTGCGATGAGAGTGGGAAAAATAGACATGAGTTGAAAGGCTATATTTTCTCTTCTAACTCACAATCAGGCCCACAATTTGCAGATGTACATGAAAATGAACATCAAATGGACTTCTTAGTTGTGTAGGTATAGTTTTTATTTTCCTTTCTTGGGTGATTGATTGAAGATGATAGACCTGTGTTGACATATTGAATCCTGGCATTTTGTAGGGTGGTGCTGTGCTTCTTTTTCTTTTAATATCCTAAAATAAAAATGATGGTTGAAAAAATGAGTCAATTAGTTTCTTACTTTTGCTATATAAAATTTTCTGGGCTATACATAGATATACATTTGAATCTTAATTTTTTTTCTCGTAAAGATGGTGACTTCAGTCACATTTTGGAGCCTGTAGCATCTCAGTGTTAAACACAAGTAGAGCATTTGATGATAAGACTTCAGTAATACTGTGTATGGAAAAGCTTATGGTTTTGATGAAAGATAGAATGTATAGACAAGAGGAACTTTTCTTAATGATTAAAATAGTAACATTTTTTGCAACTTTGGGACAACATAGTTATTATAAAGTGATATCCAAGTAACATTACAGTATGTCCGGGAAATTTTTTTAAAGAAGAAAAGTTCATTTAGTATACTGGCCAGGTCTGAGAGTTAAAATGAGTAGGAATCTTTGACAATAGGCCAAGTATAGCATTGCTAGTGGACGGCGTTACATTTATTTCTTTACACTTGACAGTGGTTTATGGTAATATGTCTTTGTAGGGGGATAGTTCTCATGGAACTTTCTAACCTGGCTATAACCCAATATAAATTGCTTTAAAAAAGGAAACCTTTTCCTTTCTGCTTTTATGATAGAAATTCTAAGCAGAGAATTGAAGCAGGGCAAGGTCTACCTCTCGTCATCATTTTCAAACTTCATTTTTTTGAATTGAAACTTTTCATTCACTTTTCACTTAAAAGAAAAGTTAACTCTGGACCATTCTATTTTGAATAAGACATTCTTGGTGTGTGTTTTTTCTGTTCAAACTATGTAAAATAAATACCAGTTTTTAAAATTATTTTCTTATGTGTCTAGAAATAACATTTTTTCGAAAATGAAAGGATCTTTACATGCGATATTGTAAAGTTTAAGAGGAAAATGAAGACTAAACAACCATTTAGAAGATGGTAGAAGAAGCTGGTGTAAAAGAGGGAGGCAGATATTCCACATGACTTGGTTCAATCGTTTCACTCCCACGGATGGTCACACAGGTTGACAACCATTTTCACTGATGGCCGTGAACTTGGCCAGTGGACTCCTTCGGTTAACTGTGATTCTACTCTGTTTACAGAGCCATGGTGTTTTCGCTTAATTATGACATGTTAGGAACAAAATCTACAGTATTTATGTCTTCTTTTTAACAAGGTCTTGTCAAAAGTTTGCCCATGAGCTAAATTCGGTATGTGTGGGATTTCCATTTCTTTTGTAATTCAGTGTATTTTCCACGGAAACGTGGTTACTATATTTGTGGTAACTTCTGAAACCAAGACTAACAACATTTTCAGTATCTGGCAAATTCTTTTCAAGTAGTTGGTTCTCGGGATATTGGCAGGACAAATGTATACTTGTAAACATCACAAAGGAAAAGAAAGTGTGTTTTACTAAACCTAATTTTTTTATTAAGATTATTATTAAAGGGGCATCCGGTTAGCCCATTTGGTTAGAGCGCAGCGCTCTTAACAACAAGGTTGCCAGTTCGATTCCCACATGGGCCATTGTGAGCTGCGCCCGCCACAACTAGAGTGAAAACAACGACTTGACTTGGAGCTGATGGATCCTGGAAAAACACACTCAAAATAAATTATAAAAAGTTAAAAAAAGATTATCATTAAAATAATGTGGATATGGTCTTTTGGTTTCTCGACATACATTGTGTGCCTCTGTCTGGGTGCATGTTTTCAATACTTAGCAGGGTACTTAACACAGTAGTAAGAACTGAAAGAATGAATAAATATAATTTCCTCCCTCACTTTAAAATATCACTTTTACTCAATAGTCTATCATTGGTCTTACCACAGTTTTTAAATATTTTTTATAATCTTATTGAATCACATGACATTAGTAGTCTATTAAATTCTTCTCTGTTCCCTAAGTTTTCTTTTAAATTCTAGGTTCCATTTTTACATGGATGTCCATATGTTTCTCAAACCCATATGTCTACGCTGACGTTGTATTCTTCTTGTCTTTACCACTCAACCAGCTCATCCTAGTGACTTCTATTTTGTTAGAATGTCTACTCTCCCACTCGCTGAACTCTGAAATTTTCTTTTTACCCCCGTCATTCGTTTCCACTCAACCAATTGCCAAACTTTGTAATTTTGCATTTAGCATTTTTTCTTAATGTATGCCTTTACTTTTTTTAAAATTTGATTTTATTGCTTCAAACTTAGACTATCATAAAGTTTCCAAATCAGCCTTTTAACTGCCCCTTTTCTCTCCTGCATACTATAATAATGCTACCAAATTAAAAGTCATTATCTACCTTTTCATTCATGTAAGAATTTTTGCTTAGAAATCCCAGTTTTTCTCTATTTCAACTTGTATAAAAGCTAAATTAATTCATGTTGGCTAGGTTTATTATTTCTTAATAAAATAATAATGGTTTAGATCTGCATTATGATTTAAAGTTGACAGATTGCTAGCTGCTCTTATAATCCAGGTGAAAAAACTTAGTTAAATAAATAGTATTAGAGGAAGACTTGGTCTGGGATGAGCTGCTCAGTTCAAGAGATCTAGGCTTTCTTTAAACTTGATGTCACATGTACTCAATTCAACTGGGGAACATTGCATTCCAGGGCTATTCAGATTAGGCTGTTTCCAACATCTCTAGGTGATGTGCTTTTTTCTGTTACTTACGATTTTCTTCACGTCATTGTAAATGTTTCATAAAATCCAGGTTGAGGTCTCCTGACCTCAGATGTCTAGCAATAAGTTGATCTTTTTTTTTTTTTTTATCACTGCTCTTGCGCAGCCTACTGTCTTTCAAATTCCAGGTGAGTAGCATGATGTCACGTCACAAGTGACGTGTCCGAGGCCAAAAGGACCTACGTTGCCTTGGAAGAATGACATCTCTCCATCCTCATTAATTTAGGCCCGTGTTTCTTGGCACAGTGCTTAGAACTCTAGGTAGTAGTCAATGTCCAGAACTTGAAGAGTTAACTTGACTGCCTGTTTAATTATAAGAAAGAGGAGGGGAAGTCGTGGTTTTTTATGAACTTTTTATGGGTAGAACTTCCTGGACTTGTCATTTCTTCAGCCAAAAGTTTTAGAACTAAGGACAGAAAGAAGCTGGTTTCGAATTTTTACAATGCCAGTAATATAGATAAATGAAATAAATGAAACACATTATGATATAAATACATTATGCTGTACAGTTATGTTCAGTTTTTACCCAATACATGTTGTTTATCTTATTATAATTGTTTTGAGGATAAAATAGGATTTATTGAGCTGAGTTAATTGCTAATTCAGTACAAATAAAATAACGTAAGATTTTTTTTCCGCGTTTGGCGATGTTTTGATAGATTGTTTAATTATATTGCAAAAGGTTACACTATAAAATTATATATTCTTCCTGTACAGAGTCAGCAGCTAGTACATTCGATTTCTAAGCAATGTGGCATAGCTAGAAGCTTGATAATTGCTGTTCATATTTTCTTAGCAAACTGATAATGTGTTATTAATTCAGACTTTTAAAAAGTAACCTTCTTAATCCTTATGTTTTGTCCCAGGTTTAAAACTCTATGAGAACCAGACCACACATTCTTCTGCTCTTAGGCTGTTGTTTTCAGAGATGCTAACCTGTTAGTGATTAACCAAGATTAGGGCCTGGGATACTTGTGGTTATCAGAAAGCTTTCCCTGAGGATGTCTTTGGTCCAAGGAGAATTTCTCCATTTCTGTCTGGGAGGGATGCTCTAAAACCGGATTGACTTTCTATAAAGACTTACATTTGCTCTGTGAATGTTAAATGTTGTTTGATTGGAGTGAAAAGTTTGAAATCGAAGGGGCACAATCTGGACTTGAGATGCCAGACTGGGTTCCTTTTGACGTAAAAGGAGTCAGCGGTAAATGTTTCTTAGTGCGTTTACAATAAAAGAAGTTATGTGTTGTCTCCTTGTGTCCTCAGAATAACTGTGCAAAGAGATGAAATGTACTATATTATTCCAAGTTGTAGGTGAGAGGATAAAAGAAATGTACTGCTAGCCATGGTCACTCTTTCCGTTCTGCTTCCAAAGTTCATCTTTATAACATTTTCCACTTTTTTATGTACTGGTTGGTTCCTTAATTACATTATAAGTTCTGTGAAATAATTTTGATTTATCTTGTTTTCCCGTTACCCATAGTACTCAATAAGTCTTTGTGAAATATAGAAATGAATGAATGAATGGGGGAAAAAAATCAGTGGGAGACCTCAGGTTTAAACCCAGATTTGAATCTAAATATAGCCCTTTCCCATCTTTTAATAGAATGACTCATCTAAACATTTCTAAACGTTATTTTGAAAATAAATGATAAAAATAACAAAATAGTGCATAGTCTTCAAGAACGTGAATTGTTTACTGTCTTTTTAAGCCATTTTTCTCCTACTTTTTTGTAATACAGAAACTGACGATAAGGAGATAAACAGTTTGCATGGATTGGTAGGACTATGTATCACACAATTCTCCAATTACTTGCTTCATCTATAGAATCTATTGGAGGCCCTTAGAAGTTATAGAAGACCAGTTTCTCTGACTCACATGGATTGGGGGGCCATGTGTTCTGTTTATGTCTGTTCACTAACCAGTTAAATCTTTCCAACCCTCTTGTTGAGAGGGTATCTCAATCTAACTAATGTCTATGTTGATAGTCATAAAAAAAAACCTGACTTATTTCTTTCTAGTTGTTTATATTCCCCTGAAAATAAGATGAGGTTTGGGATGAACCTAACTGTGAATGGAGATATAGTAGACATACGAGTAAAAGCCAGAAAAGAAGAGAGTTAAATGGTAGCCTCCACTCTCTCCCTTGGGTTTACACAACAGATAACAGTGTTTAATAAAGCCACTCAGAATCCTTCTTAATGCAGTGTTCTTGGTAATAATTACTCGCTAATTAGAAGGGCAGGTGCATAGATACCTGTTAGCCATTCTGATTTCAGGCTCTGGTATGGATTAAGTCAAACCATAGCAAAACTATTCGCTTTCTTACCTCACTTTTAACAGCATTTTTAGAACAAATTGTGAGGGAAATAGGTGAGAAAGAAGGTAAGATGAAAGAGTAATTTGCCACCTGCTGCTAGGTAAACACTTGGCCATAACTTCATGTCTCTGTTGTTGTTTTAATTTATTCTCCACATACTTCATTTGGATTAGACTATTAACTTAGAAAGTCTCAATTTGCTTTGCATTTATTATTTTTTAAATTCAAGTTTATTGGGGTGACAATGGTTAGTAAAATTACGTAGATATCAGTTGTAAAATTCTATAATACATCATCTATATATCACATTGTGTGGTCACCACCCAGTCAGTTCTCCTTCCATCACCATATATTTGATCCCCTTTACTCTCATCTACTACCCCCCTTCAGCCTTACCCTCTGGTAATGACTAAACTATTGTCTGTGTCTGACTTTTTGTTCATTTATTTGTTTGTCTTTTTCCTTTATTGCTTTCAGTTTTATATACCACATATCACTGAAATCATATGGTTCTCGACTGTTTCTGTGATTTATTTTGCTTAGCATAATAATCTCAAGATCCATCCATGTTGTCACAAATGGCACTATTTCATCGTTTTCTTACAGCAGAGTAGTATTCCATTGTGTACATATACCACATCTTCTTTATCCAATCATCTATTGAAGGACAGTTTGGTTGTTTCCATGTCTTGGCCACTGTAAATAAAGATGCAATGAATATCGGAGCACATTTATTTTTACGGATAAGTGTTTTCAGATTTTTTTGTGTATGTACTCAGGAGAGGGATTGCTGGGTCATATTTCTAATACACGTGTCTAGCTATATTGATGAGCCTTATGAGAACTTAGTTCTCCAAAGTGGTTGTACAAGTGATGGATATCCAAAGGTGGTCGTCAGCAGCATGCATGGATCAGCCTTATGCTGAGAATGGATTATTATTGCTAGGAAAAAGTTAGCTGTTAAGGAAAGGATGCTCAAACTGATCCCAGGCTTCCTGCAATCCTTTCTAGACACTTGAAGTCAGTTTGGGCAGAGCTCTACGAAGTCTAGAGTTTTTGGCCGTATTACTCATAAGTTTTGATTACCTACGTGAAGACAAGGGAAAGAAAAATGTTGGTTTATTCATAAATATTTCACCGCATTTATTATAGCTCTAAATTACACTTTTTTTAATTTTTTGTTTTTTTAAATTGGCAATCACTTAAAAGAATGTAAAACACATAGCAGTACATATATATTTTGTCTTTTGCTCTTTGAAAATATGTGGTTCCAGATAATTTGGGCTGTAACAGGATTTTCCCTAATTTTAGCTGCAAACCGAGGCAGTGTAATACAAGAAGGTGAAGCCTCTACAGTGACACATTTAACTAGTTGTTCATGCTCTAAATGGACGTGGCTGATCCACGGCCATTAGTGCTTCTCCACTTAGCATTGTCAGAGCCCACTTGAAAGGTCTCTGGGGTTTATGTTTCTTTCCATGTTGTTTGATGAGGGGTGTGTGCGTACACACATGTGCATACGTAAACACGTTGCATTCTTTGTAGAGGTCGGGTTGTCAACAGGGTCCCTGGTTTCCTATATGCACATTAGAAAGGGTATTGGTATTACCTTCTGTATTGATTATAAACTGCATGCGTATCCCCAAATCAACATCATAGACAAAATCTACCCCAGGCTTTCTCTGGAATTGAGTTGGACTAGTAGTTTCTTTTATCTTCTGTCTTGAACTCCCAGAAATCTGCCTTTACCACTTTACATTTTGGAGTTATATCCTCCACTTTTATGGAAGGATGGCACAAGAAACAACTTTATGGCATCTCCTGGCCCGCTGGCTTTTGGCGTGCTACCAGGCAGGTATCCAGTGAGATAACTCTGTACCCCGGCCTCCATTAGCAATTTATTTACTTTAAAAAAGTATTTGTTACATAATACTTGTTTCAAAAAATAATAAGGAACAGGCAGCCAATAGAAAAAATAAGATAAACCATATTAATAATTTCAAAATGTATTTTTTTTTCTTTGTCATTTTCTACATCTCTCCAGCTATGTCTCTTTGTCTCTGTCTCTCTTTTTGTCTTTGTCTCTTTCCATTTTTTTGTCTGTTTGATTCTGTTTTCTCTCCTGCTTTATGTCTCTGAATCTCTTTTCAGTTCTTTGTCACCATCACTTTCTTTCTGTCCTAGGATATTTTTCACTTAAAAAATGGAAAAAAAAAGGATTATTTTATAAGTTGGAAGTTAAGGCTTTGAAATCATACTGACATGGTATTGATTATTGGTTCCATTCCTTGTATCTTTGAAAAATTATTTCACCTACCCAAGTCTCATATTTTCGCATCTGTAAAATGTGATTGTTATAAGGATTAAAACAGATAAACTGTTATATATAGTAGTTGACATTTAGGAAATTTGAGGTTATTTAGGAACATATTTGTATTTCTTTACATACCTTCCTGATTATTTTATGATAAATTTCTAGGAGGAGAATTACCTGGTTACATGGCATGTAATTTTAAACACTTATTGCCAAATTGCCCTCCAGACAGGTTAAGTGTATTAATGTTGCACCAACAATATCCATACCCTAGCCAATTCTTTTTAATACTTCCTAGTAATAAGTAAAGGTATTTATTATTTTTATTTTACTTTGATTAATATGGAGGTCCAACCTTCTTTATACTTTTTAATAAATTACATGTTTATATACTTTCCCTTTTTTTCATTGATTGAGGCATTTGTCTTTTTCTTATTGATTTGTTAGAACTCTTTATATATTAAGAATATTAGCCCTTTGCTATCTATGATGTAAACATTTTACCCAGGTTTTTTGTTTGTTTGTATTTCATTTTGGTTTTTTGTTTGTCTTTTTTTATTTGTTTGTTTGTTTGTTTGTTTGTTTAAGTATGTTTTTCCAGGACCCATCAGCTCCAAGTCAAGTAGTTTTTTTAATCTAGTTGTGGAGGGCGCAGCTCACAGTGGCCCATGTGGGGAACGAACTGGCAACCTTGTTGTTAAGAGCACTGTGCTAACCAACTGAGTTAACCGGCCACCCATTTTGGGGTGTTTTTATGTAAGGATATTTTAATTGTTATGAATACAAATCATTAGTCTTTTATGATTTCCACCTTTTTAGATCTAGGTGTTAAGAAATATTTTTCTTTTCTTGAGAAACTCATATTGCTTTCCCCTTTTTGACTCTTCAGTCAAGTCTTCATTAGCCTAGGTTTTATAGAAGGGCAGGATGCCACAGATAATTTAAAAGCTTGGTTAAGCATTCTACTCAATACATGTTACAAAATGGATTACATACCAACTTATTTATCAAATGTTAAACCTAGTATTTGTGAATTTACTTGGCATTCCACGGATGCTGTCTGAAAGTCGGAATATTCCGTTAAGTAAAACAAAACATTATAGAAATTGCTTGATGAAAAGTAGTCCAGAGGTTACTCTGTGCAGAAATAGTCTGTTGTTTTTTTGTTATTAGTTGTGTTCACTTTCTTGCATCAGGACAGAGCCTTTGCAACTTTAGTCTGTCTTTGAGCAAGTGTCGTTTTTGCTTCATAGGTGGTTTAGATTCTAGGGGGTCTACATGGGTCAGCTCAGCATCATTAATGAGTTCCTTTGGGTGAGCTAGTGCCGTGAGAGAGATCATTCCTTCCTCTGTCTCTGGGATCTCACGATACCATCACAGAGCCTTCGTAACCTGGCCATGCCCCAATGTAGTTCCATCAACTTACTTCCTGTGAGTTTCATGTCATTATCAGGATGAAGTGAGGCCGCCAGAGATGTATCAAAGGCAAATCCCGTCAGAGAAGAATTTTGCTTCTTCGGTGTGGATTCCTGTAGGTGCTGTTGTCTCATACCCATCGAAGGCATTGTCTTTTCTTGGCCAACAGGGAAGGACGTTGTCGTGTCATTTTCTTTTTTTCACTTGTTTTACTTGGCCTGATAAACAATACGAAGATCAAAGAGAAATTAATCATTTGGTTCTTCGTGTAAATCATAAACTATTTATTTTCTATTGTAGTATAATTTGTTTAGTATTTCTCTCCCCCGCCCCTCAGCCCCGGAATTATTTAATACTTTTACTTTTCAAAACATAAAACATTATATGTTTTCATCCCTGCTCAACTCATGTTTTCATTACTAGGCTACATGTCTGATTTCAGGAGTAAGAAATAGAAGGACTGGGTTGCAGTTGGGGTGTGTGGGTAGAGGTTCACACATTGCAGAAGCAACCATATGGCTTTTATTGAGTATTAATGAAATTTCTAACAATAGATGCCTTATAAAATATTTTGTCTAATTTGAGTTCATTTCAATTTCATGCATGCATATAACATCTATTATCAGGTTTTCAGATAGTCAAATTGCTCACATTTCCTCTGTGCTATCACCACCACCCTCCTACCTCCCACGTCAAGACATGAGTTACTCTGAATGTCTCCTCTGATTTCCAGGAAACTCAGAGGAAATTTACTGTTTAACTGTACCATCCATTTAGGTCCTTTTTGCATGCCGATTTATGATCTCCCTTTCTCTTTTTTACTCCACAAATGTGCCTCCTGTGTTCTTTGTGAAAAGAAACAGGATTTAAATTGCCAAATTAAAAAAAAATGGTTATTATGTCTATTATGTACCCCCAAATTAATATCATATTTTCCCCTGCATTTACTTAATTGACCACAGCTTGGTTTATTTTTCCAATAACGATGAAGGAAGTTACCATGAGATATCCATATTTAATCAATAGGCATTATGGCCAACTCTTAACTCAGGATCATGAAAAGCTGTCAAGCAGGGGTTTCCTGGCAGTAATTTATCCACCCTGCACCAGTTTTAAATGGCACTGCACACCAGAGGCACCCGGCTGGGTAACAGGGTGCAACTTATATGACCACCTCTGTTCTCACAGTCTGACAGTGGCAGCCAGACCCAAATTGCAACGGAGAGCAACAAGCCCTCCGAAAGAGGTGTGCAAAAGTGCTGGGGGGTTGGGGAGGTGGGTTCAGGGAGCAGAGTTAGTGAACTGAGGACCTCTCTTCTGAGTGTGGTGGGCAGCCATTGGAGGCTTTCAAGAAGCGGGGAGTGATGCAGTCAGATTTGCATTCAGGGCAAATACAGAAGAGTATCACTGCAGAACAATAGGTCACTCCGTTGATATACTGGCCCCCTAGAGAAAAATATCAGATGTTTTTAAGCTCTTCACAGTTTCTCAGTTGGTGATGCTTTTGATTATTCCTTCCAACCACCTAATGAAACCAGCAGGTGAATCCTGATGGTTCCTGTTTTGCAGATTAGACAAGAGCTGGGTGAGTGCTTGGGGGCTCTTTGACTTGTTCAGGGACTTGAAAGGTTTGCACCAAGTCTGTCCTGCCCTGCGCCCGTGGCTCCCACACCCAGCCTCTCTTCCCGGTGCTCGCACCAGGAGGGTGGTTCAGAGGGGCTGTGCTGTGCTAAAGCTCATGCAGATTGCTGAGCAGAGCTCGGGGAAGAACACAGGCTCCTGTCTCACAGGAAAGACCCGGGGGGTGTGTGTCCTGATCAGAACAGACACGGTGCGAGGAGCCCAGGAGAGAAGGGGATTAAAGACCAGGAGCCATGGACAGAGCACTGATGTGGACAGGGAAGGGGGTCTTTAGTGCAACCAGATTCCAGCAGGTGACGGTGGACCAGGGACCTCCTGACGGGTCCTCAGAGAGGTCAGATCATTTTAGATTCTGACCCCATGAAATGGTCTTTCATGAGATTTATCATCATAGTCCTGAGACATAGTTTGACTGTGGGACATCATTCATTTTGAACAAATATATTGCGCTCTTATGTGCCAGGAACTCTCTCGAGTTCTGGGGATGCCAAGAAGAGAGCGGAGTCCCCTCCTTCGTGGAGCTCTGCTAGGAGAAGCAAGGGTGTGCACAAGCAAATTACAGCACAGCACGGGCAGTAGAGAAACGGGCATGGACAATGCTTTCCCGGAGCATAGACAACGGAGATGGTCCGAGCCTTTAGGGGCCCTTCAGTGAGGCCACATTCGAGCCCAGCCTTGAAATATACATGAGAAGTTACAAAGGAGAATGAGGAAGCTATTCCCCAAGCAGGGAAACGTGGTGCAAAATGCGTAAATGATTTGTACGTGTTTTAAAAAATGAAAACAAATTAGGTTTCTTTCTTAATTTCAAAGTGAGGGATAGGTATGTCCCTTTCATCCATAATTGGGTTTTTAGGTAAATGTCATTGTAAAGAGTTTTATATCATTTTGATGACTTCCAAACTTGAGAGAGTCTGAGATGAAGTCTAGGCCACCTTCACTGGTTTTTGTCTTTTAAACAACTGCTTTTCCCAAACTTCAGCTATCCAGGCTTAAATAAGAAATACATTTGGATATGTATTTTGCAGATAAATTTTTTAAAATGAATTTTTCAGCCTATATTGCTGATTTGTGCATTAAATATTTCCCACAAAAGAAAATTATTTTTAAAAATGACTTTACCAAAGTTTGGTGTTTACATCGGTATTTATGTTTTGAAATGGAAAAAGACCAATTTTAGTGAAAAATGTGAAACTCTCCACTCAAACCTGAAACGTTAAAAAATCATTATGCTTTTTGTTGATGTTGTGTTTCAACCCACTGCAG
Source organism: Rhinolophus hipposideros (assembly GCF_964194185.1). NCBI lineage: Eukaryota > Metazoa > Chordata > Mammalia > Chiroptera > Rhinolophidae > Rhinolophus > Rhinolophus hipposideros. Next base: position 68,907,024 of record NC_138059.1, read on the forward strand.
ATATTATTGCTATATATTTTTTAAGCCCAATTCCTGTAGTTGAGAGAAATGTTGAACTAGGGTAACACGAGACTTTATAAAGTAAAGGTGAAAAAATGCATTCCTCCATCTGCTACTTGACTTAATCTGCACCTGGTCCTAGTAGCTACTCGTTTTGGCCACCATTTACCTAGGTAGTTTATCAAGTAACATCCCTCCCAGGTGGCCTGGGCTGACTCTCAGTCTTTCACTTTCTTGTTGTGATTATGTAATGATATATGCTGTCACGCTAGTGAGGTCATGGTGAGGAACCATCCAATGACCTGCCCCCAGGCCAGGGATTTGGTTGATTGCCAAATAGTAATCCACTACAATTAACTATCAAAGATCTTATTCTGAGAGATGGGATGGCAGCCGTGTGGAAAAGCTGAAATGGTGATTGATCATTCGGCTAAGATTTTGTTTGGAGATACATTTGAATAGTTAAATTCATCATTAACCCATTTAGAAATTTCAACCTTGAGTCATCTTGAGCTCTAATTTTGTTAATTTTATTTGATTCCAAGATAAAAGTTAAAATCACTTATTCAGTCTTTACCAAGGATAGAAATGTTTAATTGACCATATATATGAGGTCTGACAATTAAGTTCGTGAACTTAATTGCAAGGATGTTGCTAACTTTTTTGATATCAGAGGAATTATTTATTATGAATTTGTACCAACTAGACACACGATTAACCAAGTTTACTATTTGGAAGTGCTGAAAAGGCTGCATGAAAAAGTTAGACGACCTGAACTTTTCACCAACAATGCATGGCTCTTGCATCACGACAATGCACCAGCTCACACGGCACTGTCTGTGAGGGAGTTTTTAGCCAGTAAACAAATAACTGTATTGGAACACCCTCCCTACTCACCTGATCTGGCCCCCAATGACTTCTTTCTTTACCCGAAGATGAAGGACATATTGAGAGGAAGACATTTGGATGACATTCAGGACATCAAGGGTAATATGACGACAGCTCTGATGGCCATTCCAGAAAAAGAGTTCCAAAACTGCTTTGAAGGGCGGACTAGGCACTGGCATCAGTGCATAGCTTCCCAAGGGGAGTACTTCAAAGGTGACCGTAGTGATATTCAGCAATGAGGGATGTAGCACTTTTTCTAGGATGAGTTCGCCAACTTAATTGTCCGACTTCATATACCTCCGACCTCTTATGGAATGAAGTGAGTATAAATAAGTAAAATGAAATACTCTCCATCAGAGACAGTTTGAAAATATACTATTAAGGTGGGAAAATGACTTAAGCGATCAATTCTTTAGTTTTTAAGATATGTTGCTCTAAGCTTCTGTCATTAAGCTATTTTTAGTTACAGAAACCATAAATATTCATTCAGTCCCTTTAAAAAAGTCTTCTGGCAATTCATGCAATCACCCAGTCAGCTAATAAGAATCAAAGATCATATAATGTTTTTTAGGCTGTGTTCTCCATACATATTGAGTTCATTACATAAGGAAGAACTGCTTTCTTATTTTGATGGGTTTTTATTGTTTCTTCTAAGAGCTTTTTTTAATTATTATTATTTTTTAATTTCTAAAGATGCACCCAACATTCAGCACAATGGTAGATAGACTCAGAGGTCAGAATTTCAGCATCTCTCTGGGTGAAATAATAGGACACAAATTCCAGCTTTTCTGTGGATACAAATTAATCAATTCCTTTATTAACATTTCTTTGTTATTGAGAACTTACCATGTGCCAAGGATACAGGGTCAAACGGATACTTATTTGCTTTCATGGAGCTTACAGTTTGAGAGTGGAGATAAATGCTTAAAATCACACATCTGATAAATGAACATTTGTGCTCTGAAAGAGATGTACAGAGGTTTTAAGCCCATCCTCTGGGGAGGTAGGGAAGGCTTTTCTGAATCAGAAAGGAGAGTATGGAGTTGAAAGTCAGCCTGGCTGTCAGTAGGAAGCCTAGGTTGACTTCCCAGGTCTTAGCAGGTGTATTGTCCCAGGGGTGTTTTGGCAATTTATGGCAATGATGGTGGTCACAGTGGTAGATTACTAAAGGCTTTCATTGGAGGTCAGGTCCACCAGACAACGAGAATGTGAAAAAGAACACACAGGAAACTGTTCCTGCAGGCCAGTTTCAGTTAACCCATCCATCCAGCGTTCATGTTAAGTGGTTAAACCTGTTTGCGTTTATTAGAGCTACAGCCTAACCCTGTTTTATACACAAAGCATCCTTCAAGCATTATCTAATATACTGAAATTTCCAGGAATGCAGTCATCAGGTTTATCAGGGAAGCTGTCATTTTTGTCTGCTTGGGAACTTTACTAAGAGTTAATTCTCATTTTGAAAAATTGTATCACCAATAAGAAGCCTCACTCGTGAAATGTGAGTTGCTTGTGCAATACACTTGTAACCGTGTGCACGTGCACTTGTGAATTCACTGATACTATGTCCCAGGGGTGCCAAAAAAAGGTATACAAGTAGACACTTTGGTCAACATTGCTCAAGCAGTAGTTCGCCATCATCAGAAGTATCTGGATGCTGATGGGAATTACTTTGAGTACCTTTTGTCATTGCAGAAGTCAAACGTGACTTGTATTTATCTTTTGCTATTGGTATATATTGAGTATTACAATTTTAATGCAGTATTCCTTTCTTAAAATGTGTATACATTTTTGCACCCTCTGTATGAGTGCAAGCATATGGCTCTTTCATGACATACATGACCATGCCTCAACTTTCCCAAAGTGAAATACATATTATTTTACTTTACATTTCTTTTGTTTGATTTCTCCTTTAGGTTACAGTTAGGTCATTATATAGATTCATTTAAATTCTGCGTGTAGGTAGGTAATGTTCTATGTGATTTTATTTCAATATAGTAAGTGGGACATGAAAAGAGAGCCTTGGATCTGAGATGAAAACTACTGTTTTAAACAATAGGTGTGTTTTAAAATATAAGTAAAAGTGTTTTCATTGTCAAGCTGAAAAGTCATTGGATTCTCTAATTTCAGAATGTTTCACAGATAAGGCCTCTTGACTTTTAAATAAAATTCAGAAGCAAATGTCTCATTTTCGACCTCTTTTTGGCCTGATTTTTAGAGGAAATCTCTGACTCTACATAGAGAGATGCAGAAGGAAGTGTGCAACAGCTCTTTTGGGAATATTTGCATTGGGTTGTCTTGTTTGGGCTACTTAGTACTAATATCACTGGGCTGAATACTCTAAAATTGAAAGGTCATTTGGAGAAAAAGTAATTTACAAATAAAATCAAGATTTTTAGAATGCTTTCTTGGAGTGGGTCTGTTTCTCTGGAGGAAAGCCAGTCATTCAATGGAAACACATTGAGATGCTTTACAAGCGACTATTTTGTTTTAATAGATACCATCATGAATGAGTAAGACACCATCCCTCTGGTGCTACAAAGAAAGTATGACTAGTCTGTGGTCCAGAACATTCAATCACATTCTTAGTATTTATAGATATAGCCTTTGGGAGGTTATGGGAAGTATAAAGTCAGGAGAAAAGGGGCAGTTTTACCTAGAGGACAGCAATTGGGTCTGAAGTAGACAGAAGAGCTTCCGGGGACAAAACAAATAGTGAAGAATATATTGGAGATTACTAGGAATATAGCTACCAGTTAAGTCCAGGAAGTGAACTTTATGAAAAGAAATTAATATCTTCCTTGGCGTTTTGTGGAAATCAAATAATATGTAAGCTATATTTTGTAAGTTCTAAGTATAAGGTGGTTTTGTTCACAATCACTCAAATACACATCATACTCGAGTTAGGATGTGTTAACAGAAATTTATCATGTGGAAGCCAGCAAGGCTGAAATAGGTGATAGGTACCTCAGATGCATATGTTTTTCTTGGGTATGCTATTATCACAAATTTTGAATGATCAATTTTTACATTGCTTATTTGTCCAAAGCTCAGATTAAAATCTAAATCGTGCCAATTTACATTCCCCCTCATCCCTACTCGTCTCATCTTTTGATTATCTTTTCCGAGAGTGTCTGGAATCTCCCTCCAAGATAATGCCAATTTGTAGTCATCTTTTCCACTATGTCTAAAACACATTGTAATCAGTGTACTGACTCTCTCAGGTAGATGCAATTTTAAGCTTTCTACTTCTCCAATAGGATTAAAGCAATTGCCACTTGCTAAATAAGGTCTACGTAATGATGAACATGAGGGAAAAGATATGTGAAGGGCAAAAGGATATTGCTCTTTCTCTGAAAAGACTATCATACAAGGTCTGTGCTTGAAACTTTTCTGCTTAAGAAGCGCTGGATCATAGGATTTCTCTTGGCTCTCCTTTCGATCTCATTGTCTTCCTTATTAAACCTCATTTTTCTCATTGCTTTTTGTCACCTTCAGACATCTGGATGTTGAGGATGAGAAGCGATTCTCATTATGTCCTTTCTTCTGTGCCACCCTCCCTTATCAGGGTCTCGGTTTTCCTGCCTTTAATGTAGCTGTCCTCCTGCCACTCCACTCTTTCAGTCCCCTCCCCCCCCACACCTCCCACCACTACATAGGCACCCAGCCTCTGGCCTGGAGTTTTTGGAACCTGAGACTCTTCAGCAATAAGGGCCTTAGGTGAGAGAGATGGGTGTATTCAGAACCATTAACATTTGATTAATAAAGTCAAAAATGTGATTTATTGGCATGTATAAATATGATTGTAAATAAGCACATTTCTAGGGAAAAAACTCATAAATATAATAGTTGATTGTTATTAAGGAAATAAGGTAAAAAGAGAAAAAGAGAATAAATAATTTATTTTGGTTCTACGTAAGAAATACTGACTGTAAGCAGTTATACAAACTGCTTAAAATTTATATCCAAGTATAATTGATACCAGTAATAATTATGTATGTTGTAGACTCTGGTTTAAAAGTGACAATATGGATGATCCATCATTTAAAGATACATCATAGCATATGGGTCACATTAATTTTTATGTGTTTATTACAGCATCTAAACTTTACATTCATATGTTTATAATCTTCATCGTGTATTTCTCTCATTATATGGCTTGATCTCAACACCAACAACAAAATGGAGGGGATGCAATCGGGGCTCTCTCTTTCTCTCTTAGTATTGGTCAGATCCTAAATATAGTTTAGGATTACATACTTTCAAAAAGATACATAGAGAAATGTAAAAGAGACAAATTTGTTAAAACACTTTGAACAGTGTTTCCAAGGAAATTGTCACTGGCCTTGAGATTAATTCATCTGGAGAGATGATTTAGGGGTATTTAGTAACTTTTTCCCAAGAGGTTGAGAGATTTGTTTGTTTGTTGTTTAGGCTAGTCAGTTCTGCAGTTCCACAGGCCAACTGGGTTTACAGTGAAATTAAGGAGTGATTATTTTCACCTTGAGATTTCTACTATAAGTGGGTAATGGAGCATCGGACATGCTTACCAAGGAAAGCTATGAAATCTCCATCCATGTGGATTTTTGAAAACAATGGCTTTTAGTTGACTTAAGCAAAGCCTTGATCTAATCAGAGGCTTGAGCGTAAAAGAGATGGCATTGTGAGGTTTCTTTTATTGCCTGCTCATATTCACATGTAGAGGTAGGGATTACTTCCAAAATACCCATCCCCTCAACTTCCAGTTCTGTCCATTTCCATTCCAGCTGGTCTTTTTGAAGGCGATATAAGTTTGCCCCTATTTCTGATCTTTCATTTCAGGTTGCCATTCTATTTTGTAACCTAATATCAGCATTATGAAACGTTTTGGGCCAAATTATTAAAGCAAAAGTAATTTCTTCCCTGCTGTGGGTTAAACAGTACCTCCCTATTGTTCCACCTTTCTTGGATTCTTCACAATAGGTTCCAGACCTAGGTTAATTAGCAACTGTGTTAACACCTCCTTGAGCTCAAGTGGTTCAAATACAGCCTGCTGAGACATTATTTCTTAAAAGGTGAGGACTAATGACCCAACTTTTAGTCACCATCTCAGAGGCCAGTTTTCAATCTCGTAAAAATTTTAAGTCATGGAAGCTCACCATAGAAAGTCATGAGCTGTCATAAAACGCTATTCCGGATATAGTTGGTTGGAATTGCCTGGGCACTTGGTAACCTAAAATACAAGTTAATAGTAATTCCACCTCATTTAGTTGTGTTTAAGGTGCTTGAGAGTTATGCTTAATAGACCATAAAAATTATACCTTAAGACACTACTTAAATACAATAATAAATCCTTGTACAAAGTTCTCCCAGAAACTACAATTTTAAAAATCATTATAAAATGTTAACCTCACATTTTTCTGTATGAAGACTTTTGATTATATCAAGTTTTAGGTGTGCCAGAATTCTTAAAATGAACTTATTGCAGAAACGATAGTTTCGTTTATGCCCCCTCTTTTGGTAATTTGGTTAGTAAATATTTAAATGTAGGTTTGCTCAAATATTAATATTTTATATGTATAGATTAATGTGTCATGAATGAGATAAATTTATCTCCTCTAATAAACAGCTTTACAATAGAATCCCAGCAGAAATTCCCTCTAAGTGGCATGGGACCAAAACTGGATAACAGTTTGAAATGTAAAATGATGCCAGCATTTCTGTATCATTATTGAATGTCCATGGGGTTAAAAGCAATTAAAATGCCAGAAATTAGACTGTCACCAAAAGAAGAACAAGACAGATATTTCCCTACCTGTTGCATTGCCAGGCACAGTACGATTACATACTGTGCACCTGTTTTTTTATTAATCTTCAAAACCACCCCAAGGAGCAATTATTATTATAGCTCTTAATGAAAAGAAGGGGAACTGAGGCTTTGTGGTTAAATAATTTACTTGAGGCCATATTGCTATTAAAGCAGCATCCAAACTTTAACTTATCCCACTTCAAAAATCCATGCTTTCCTCTATATCATAATACATACACAGCATGACCGTATTTAAAGAAAGCACTAGGAAAATCAGGAAACCTTTCAAATGGGTCCCTCGGTGATGGAAGGGATGACTAGAACATAAAAAGTGTTACCCGTATTATACACAAATAGGAGGGAACTTTGAAAAATGATTAATTACATAATTGTACTGCCACATTTTCTAGAAGTCTTATGGAACAAGTGTTCAAAAGGAGAGGTTGGAAATTGATCATTTAGGCCAGCTGATGTCCAAAGTTTTTACAAGTCATGGGGCATTTTGTTAAGCAGTCTTTAACATCTTAATGTCTGACTGTTGCAAATACATTGGTGTTTGTTTTCTCCAGTTTTAATGTGATTTGGTGGGGGGAGGTTGTTGAGAGCCTAATCAAATCAATACTTTTGTGTGGCCACCTTTTGAATTAACAATTATTCAAAAGTGACTGCAACTTGGATATTTAAAGTGATGTATATACCATCACATCTAAGCACAGTTTTAATCTTTATCTCACATGTAACTAAAATATATGAATAAGGTTTCTTTGAGGAAATATCCAATTTTAGTTATTGCTTGAAAAATAAAAACAATAGTATGTTGATGGCCACGGGACGTGGATAACATTGAATGGCTACGTCATTGGTTATCAATAATGAATCTCTCGTGAGATTTGTAGACCTTATAAGGATCTATGGACTTAAAATCATAATAGCAAATTTCCTAATTATTTCCCTCTTTTTCTTTTCTATACAGATTGGAGGTTGGCAGGCAAAATAATGCACGGGAAAATATTTTGAGAGCAGTTTATTTAAATATCGATGTATTAAAATGTCATTATAATTCTTTAAAAGTACTTTTAGAATGTACAAAAAGGTGTTTTTATTACCTTTCAATTACTATTGAAAGGAATAATTTATTACCTCAAGAAAATGGAACGTTTCCATTCTCAAGAGCAAGTCTGCAGTGTTGTCAGGGGTAGTTTTGGGTAAATGCTAGCTGTTCTATTAATGTAGTTTTATTTTCCTTACAAATACTCATTACTCCCAGTGGAAACCCATGAGAAAGACAGACTCTTCAGAGTATCAGAGTTTCCTTGTTTTTTTCTCTATCTCTCATAAAGGTCTTTATGAGAGACAACATGACCTAACATGACACAAGCATGGGAATCAGAATGCCTTAAGCCTGCATCCCAGCTTTATTACTAGAGGGGAGACCAAGTGCTTTCATTTCACAGAAGCTCAGTGTCCTCACCAGTAAAATGAAGATGAAAGAAGGTGATGTAAAAGCACCTTGGATCACCTTATATTTAGTCAGTGAAATTTAGTTCCATCTTTTCCATTTTCTTACCTCTTGTATTCACATTACGTGAACATTTTGGGGGTTGGAATAAATTATTTAGGTAAGCCATTTTGTTTTCCTCAGTTTCGCCCAAATGAGTAGAGAACACAGCTCAGCTCCTCCTGGCTGGCTGGTCTCCTTCATTCCCACATCTCATGTATTCTAGTTCTCTTAGTGAGTCTTTGAGTGTTGGTAGGCAAAATTGGTATCCATGGATTTCGAAGAACTACCACAAGTATAATGAGAGAGGAGGAGAACCAAAATGATTAGATACCTGCATATAACAATTTATATGTTACTGCCCTACTTAATCTTATAAAATAATATGTAAGACAGGTAATATTAGCCATATTTTACAGAAGAAATTGAGCCTTCAAGGAATTCTAAGACAACTAACTGGGGATAGGTAGCACAAAAAAAATCAAGCTCTCAGCTCTCTATAAAAATTTGTTCTTCCAAAATACAATAAGTTTTGTTCTTAAAGGAGAACTGTTTCTAAATGCAAGCACGTGGTTAGGTATTGAAATGTTCTCTGGACATGGAATTTTGTACAGGTGGCTTGGACGTTGGTCCTGTATGGGACACATATTTGGAGTAAATCAGGCATGTGTATAAACGAGTATAACAAAAGAGAGAATATGTTAAACACCATAAAAGGGATTCAGATAAAATGCTTTTTGGTTCAAAGGAGGACAAAGATAATTTTGGTTGAGCAGTCAAGAAAGTCTTTTTTATTGAGATGACATTTGGGTTGGGCTTTATATAATGAGTAGAATTTGGATATGTAAACAGAAGCTGTTGGGAAGCATAGAAAGAGGGAAGAGTATGAACAAAGGTGTATGGCTGACAAAGTAACTTGTAGGTATTTAACAAAAATCGTGAGCAGTTCAGTTTCTCTGGCACATTGAGGGCAAGGAATGGAGTAATCAAGAAAGGAATGTGAAATCTTGAATGATATGTTAAAGATTTGAGACTTTGCTGAACACTAGGGTGCTGTTAATGGGTTTTGATCCCAGAATTAGCACCGTATGAATAATATTAATGGTAATACATAGTAATAACGTGGGCCTCAATGCTATGTGTCCCATCTGGTGATTACAGTCAAGCGGCCATTTAGGGGGTGATGGAAATCATTCCGGTGAGAAGTAAATAGCTTTGGTAAGGACATTGGGAGTAGAGACAAAGCGAAAGATGAGGGCAATATTAAAATAGGGATATACAACATATTAGATGCCTAGGGCAGGGGAAAGGAAGGCATCTAAGGTGGCACCCTTGTTTCTGTCTTGTAGCATAGTCAGAAATGTGGGAGGCACAGAGGAGGAACAGGCAGGTTTCAAAGAGAGAATGATAACTTGTAGAGTTCAAAGAAAGGGTGGAAATAGATTTTGGGTTAGACACGAGGAGTGGGTTTAGGGAGAAAAGTTATTGTGAGGAGTCTTGATCTGTGAGTGATCTGCGTGCATTAAGGAGAAACTAAGGCATGAGAGAAAATGGAGATTTGCTATTGAAAGACAGGACACAGTGAAATATCTCTGTTTCTGTATTAAGATAAAGAAAAAGAGATGGCAAAAAAAGAAAAAAGTAGAAACAGCTAGAAAGAACTTAGAGAACTTTTCAGTGAAGACAAAAGAAACAGAGGTTTCAGGAAAGAAGCTATTTCCCTGTCAAATACTGCAGGGAAAGCCAGGGAGGTGGATAATATGCATTACCTCTCCAACAAGCCATACTTTTGTATGTGGAGAATGAATCTATTTTTGTATTTGTGACCTCATCTCAGATACCTGGAATAATTTTCTCTCTCACTTTAGAATTTGAGAAGTTTTCCGCTGAGTCAGTTTTACTTGACTCTACTACTGGAATCAAAGGGTCTCTTGATTCCATTCGCTTTGCAAATTACCATGTATATCAGTGGCTACTGAATGTAAGTGCATAGAACAAAGACCTTGAAAATTAATATTTAAATAACACCAAGAAAGTGTAATATTTTGCATAGGTTACATTTTCTCCTGTCATCTTAGTAGGAATCCTATGACGACTTTTTTTCACACTCCTTCTTAACAGTGTACTCATTTGTGGTTTCAAAACTGGGGTCAGAAACCTGTGGGACGGTGTTCCGGCTGCCCTCCTGCTACTATCTCAGCTCCGTGAGCTGATGCTTGTGTCCCCAAAATTGAGGCTAGAGAGGCAAAACAAAGACTATTACTTTTTTTTTTATCACCATTCTACCAGGAAAATGGAAATTTCTAGCTTTTCACAGTTCTTTTTAAAGCTTCCTTGTACGTCAGTTGACATGTAGGTTCTATTAAAAACATCACTGCTGTAAAAATACATTTCGCTGTAAATAATAATCTCTATCTAGAAATCCACAGGTACCTCAAATTCAGTATGTCTAAAATACAGCACATCTTTCTTTCCCTCCAACCTGTTCTTTATATTGCATTTCCCATATCTGTCAATAACAGCTTCCTGCATTGACTTGCCCAAGCTAGAAACAAGAGAGCTATTTGTCATCTTCTTTCTACTGTCCTCTACTATAGTCCATCAGTCAGTCAAGTTCTGTCAAATATTTTGTCCTGATTAACTCTTCAGTCTGTCAGGTACTTCTGCTCTCTTGTCGGCCACTAGTTATAGCTCACTGTTATTCTTCGTAATCATATTTATTGAGCATATCGCCATGTGGTGAGTATTATTCAGGAACTAGAGCTAAGACAGTGAACAAGAATCAGGACATGCTCGCATGAAACTGGCAGTCTGGTGGACAAGACAGACACGTGCCCATCAGTGATATTAATATTTAATTATCGATGGGATAAATGTTCCAAAGAAAAAAACTACAGAAACATCAGGGGAAGAACTAAGAGCAGGTATCTTGAGAAAAAGAAGAGACTCAAGCTGAAGGGGATGAACAGGTATAAGACGAAGTGGAGAAGGAAAGCATTCAAAGCTGAGGGAATTCTGGAAGCCCTACACTTGGAATGAATGTGACACTTGGAAGCTCTGAAATCAAGATCCTTGGGATACAGTGCGCATGAGGAAGGTGCATGGATGGAAGCTGCAGCTGAGTTGAAGCCATACCAGGCAAGGCTGGTAGGTCTGATGATCATGAACTTCGCAGCTGAAATACTTTTTAGAGTGAAGGGGCGATGGGGATTAAACTGGGAGTGTTCTGGGAAAGCAGGGCCGTGGGGTCACTACCGGAGAATCATGTTAATGACTTTAGGTTTTATTCTAGGAGAAAAGGAAAACCATTGAAGAGTAAAAGTAGGGCCATGAATTCATCAGATTAGCTTCTCAAGTAGCATTTGCCTCCACCACTGCAGCCCTCTCTGACTACTTTTTCTTGTTTCATTTTATCTCACAACTCTTATCATTACATGAATGTATGTATTTATCTGTTTGGGCATTTTGTATATTTTTTACTTCTTGAATTTAGGCTTTGTGAGGACAGGGACTGTTTTATTCACTGCTACAAATCCACACCTAGAATGGTACACAACACTTACCGTGTTTCTCCGAAGATAAGACCTAGCCGGACAATCAGCTCTAATGCGTCTTTTGGAGCAAACCTTAATATAAGATCTGGTCTTATTATACTATAATATAAGACCGGGCCTTATCTAACATAATATAAGATCTGGTCTTATATTAATTTTTGCTCCAAAAGATGCATTAGAGCTGATTGTCTGGCGAGGTCTTATTTTCGGGGAAACACGGTATCAGATGTTATACAAATTATTACATCAATGAATCAGATAGCTTTCTCCAGACACTGTGATTATTGTCTGAATGGATTAGATGGAGTAAGAGTGGATGGCAAGAGACAGTGGTAACATGTAAAGAAGTCTATAGATGGAGAGATAGTTAGAAAGTATATTTGGGACGCAGTGATAATATAGATGGAGATGGGATGGAAGAGGAGACATCAAAGATGACTTCTGGATTTCTGGAATGAGCTACTGGATGAGACGCTTAGAGAAGAAATATGGTGTAACGGTAAAGAGTGGAGCAGTTCACCCTGACTACCTCTGTCGTGGACACTGTGACGTTGGGCGAATTGCTTAGTTTCTGCCTGCCCTGACTCCTTCATCTGGAAAGTGGAGGATGCAATGAGAAGCTGATTCGGACCTACGCTGCAGGCCGAAATTGTGGGGATTTCATGGAAGAATATATGTAAGGCGTTTAGAATAGTGTCTCGTACATCAAAAAGTTCTCGGTGGAAGTTAGGTACTGTGGGAAAGCATAGAGGACAAATAAAAGGGAGGAGAATCAGTTTCGTTTTGTAACTGTTGAGTTTGGGTTGCCATGAGACATCCAAGTAGATATGCCAAGACGGCATTTGTAGTAATGAATTTAGATCTCAGAAGAGGCCTGGGTTAGAGATAGAAATCTGGGAATCATCTGAATATGAGTCCTTGAATTCATTAAGAGTGTTTAGCACCAGACTCCAGGGGACACAAACATGTAATAGTGGGGAAGGGAGACTGAGAAGGAGGGTCAAGAGCATGATGACAGAACCAGGGGCCAAGAGGGGGGACAGTGGTAAGCTCTGCCTGTGCTTCTCTTCTGAGCTCACGGAAGGCCAAGGCCATATGCGCGACTGCTCCTCCCATCCGGGCAGCATGCCACGGCCATTGTGAACCCTGCAGGCTAGTCTCATCTCCCTTCCACTTAACATCTTTCAGTGACTCCCCAAATCATTCACTTCCAAGTGGAATCGTCTCGGTCTGCTATTCAAGGCACTTCACATTCTTACTCAAATGTACGTCTCTGGCCTTCTCTGGAAGCGCAACAAACACGCCATACTTTCTCTTCTTGTAGGTGTCATACATGCTGTTCCATCTGCCGTCACTGCCCTCCACTTCCTGTCCCCAAGGCTAACTGTGGGTGGTCCTGCCAGAGCCAGCTCTAGGATGACTTCTGTGAGGAAGTGGGACCCAGATGGGCCTTTCCTCTACCTCTACGGAATCTCCTTCTCTCCCAGGGAAACGCTTACACACTTGGTTGTATTTGTCCATTGTGTTTCTTGACCTGCTCTCTTAGGCCATGAGCTCCTGGAGGGAATGTGATTTTTGTTGGATCTTGGGTACCATGTCCAGTGCTTGCCACAGTACACACGCCACATGTCTCCAGAATTAAAGAAGGGTTAAAAAGCGGATCCCACTGATTTCTCAAATGCCATCTAACCATTTCACACTCACTCAGACAATCCAGAAAAAGTTTAATACAGGCTAGATCCAGACGCAGAAATAGTATATTCAGACTCTAGTCAGATATATCCACAATAAGCTCAGATAAACTAGGGGTGAGCAGAATTGGTTCATGGGGTTACTGAATGATTTAAAATGCCACAAAATTATTATAGAAATCTGTACATAACATATTTTTTATATAATCATAATTAGCAAGTTGGGTCAGTTCTAAGTTTGAGATTGACATATCATATGCGCCTCTGTACATATGATTTACTTCTCAAGTGCTTACTTTATTCTAGCACTTTAACAAGTGGTCTGGAAGTATAAGCCTCATACTCTCGGTATCTTTTACGTTGACACAAAAGACACAGAAACCAAGGGTGGGTGAATGGAGCCTTCAAATCTTGTAATTGTTTAATCCTGGAAGATGAGTTTCACTTTAATATTTGGCTTTGAAAAAGTCTGTGTGGTGATATCACTTCACTGCTTTTTTGAAAGCTTGGGTTTTCTCAAGTGAACTGAGTAGCTACGTTTGATTATCTAATTTATTTCATCTATACTTTAAAATTTATGGTTTTTTACTGTGGATTAGAAATGGTATTTAGAACTTTTATTGAGGACTAGAGGAAAATTATACCTCTCCTTTTCAGGTGCATTATTTCAGGATCGATAAGTAGAAGAGTATAATGGCAAAGCATGTTGGTTTTATCTGTGAGACATGACAGCACCAGCTCTTCAGTCAAACCAGGAATTTTCCTATCCCCTCCAAAGTGACCCATGTTTGGACCAGAATGAATGGAAGCATGAGAGTCGAAGTCCAAATTCTGGGTTCAGAATTTTCTCATCTGAGAAGCATCAGAGAATGATGAGTCATTATCATAATGACGAGTGCTCAGGATGACATTCTGGGCCCTGTCTGAAATGGCACGTTATATGGTGGTGACATATTTGTTATTGTTAATCACAGCAGATGACGATGAGATTACTAGAAGGAAAGTTCTTGAAGTGGTGTCATATGTTCATCAGGAAGAAATGGGTGATTCTGGTAATTCGATTTGTCTGGGTTTGTAAATCTTTTCCCACCCATTTCATTCATCTATTAAAAATAGATGTTATTAAGTTCAAAGACGAATACTAGCCATATTGGTAGACAGAACTAGATCTGTCATGATTCATATTTACTCTATCTTATATGCTGCCTGATTTTGGAGACAATTGTTTTATTTCATTTTTGTTTCTGCATCTTAAATTCACATTTTTTGCTTTTTTTGTTTCTCCATGAAATGGAAGAATGAGAAATTATGTATAACCTAAGGAACACATACAAACTGTTTATATAGTTTAGGGAGCTATACTTCACAGCAAATTATCTCAAAATAGTGCATTCCCCCATAAAAATCAAAATTCAAATTCCTGATTTTTAAAGGAGAAATGTGATCTTCCTGACTTTTACATACATAATCAGGTATATGTAACACATATGTAGGTTTGTGTAATATTTTAGAAATTTGAATTTTTTTTTACAAGGCAATCAGTTCTAAAGGATTTGTAGTGGTCTGTGTGGTTGGTCCAAATAGCCCATGGATTTATATTAGAGGTATACGAAGCGTACTAAGAAATTACCTAAGACTTTTGTTTTTCTACATCTACAAATTATTATCAGTGATAGCGGCAGCTGATTTTATCTAGAAACAATAAAAATATTTGCCTGATCGAAAAGATATCAGGTAAAACTGATGTTTCCAGCCAGAAGTAGGTGTTACTGGGTAAAGTAAATAATTTAAAAATTGATTAGTATGGCCTAAAAGGCAGTCACAGGCTGGGAGAATGTGAATAGGTGTGTTGAATAGATAATGATGTGAAAAATCTGAGCATATTTATATTTAAATGCAAAAAGCCGTGCAAGAATCCAGCTGTTTGATACCTTTCAAGATGAATTAATACTGTTATTAATACTGTGCCCTGACCCACTAATGAAAGATGTTTTTTTAAGGTTGTGGAAATGCTTTGTACCTAAAACTGATGGAAGTAATTGGTAAACTGCTTAATAAGTCCCCCTTGGAAGTGAATGGGAACTGCAGGGTCGAAAATGTAGGCTGGGTAAGTAATCATACAAGTCAGCAGAGTTCCCTTTACAGAAAGAAACAAAGATAGCAGTAATTAATGACCCTGACTCTGTGCCAAAAAAGCTTTCTTCTGACAACTCCAACTTAATTAAAACTTAAGACATTTCAATGGCCTCCGAAAGCCCCTGATGGGGTGAACTCTTGCAGACTCGTGAGAAAATTTTGTAAATTAAAGGAAAAGATGTGTGTTACCACTAGTGCCATGACTCTAATCCCTGACAGTCAAAGAATCTATTTAGCCCAAGCCTTTTCTTTTAACCGGCTCACACCTGCAGGCTTCCTGGCACTTCCTCTGCACCCGAGAAGGCAGTTTTTGTGTTTTAGGGAAGATCAGATAATAGGAGCCTTGCTGTTCCTTTTGTTTTTGTGCATTGTTCATTAGCCTGGGAGTGTTGCAGACACACTTGATATGCTTGGTTTGCTCCAGAGTAGAGAGCATCGTC